>NW_024519206.1:28309330-28842648 GCF_017590135.1 Pyrgilauda ruficollis | reverse complement strand
AAAAAAAAAAAAAGGAAAAAAAGCAAATTGTATTTCTTCTGGAGAAAGTTTTGGTATTCATGGAACAATTCCTTTTCCAAATTGCTAGGTAGATGAGGAATAAATTAAGTAATCATTGAAATTGTTATCCTGTTTTAGAGAAAGAAAGGTAATTTTTCAGTACTGCTAATAGAGAATGAAAGAAATATGCCTTTACTTCTGCCTTTTATTTGGAAAAGAGTGTAATAAAATGTTTTTGCCAGAGTAAGATGATAAAATACATTGTATTTGCTCACAGTGAAAGGTGAATTAAACAATAAATATTAGTGCTCAGAAGAGGATGACGAGGTAGCAAGGTTAGAGATGTGAAAAAACTAGAATTTTTTTTCCATTTCTTTTTTCTACTGCAGCACCTTCTAGCTTCTTGAAAGATCTGGATCATTATAGTAATTACTTGCTTATTGAAACTAAATATTATCTGAGAGTAGGGAACGTCTTATAAATAATTTATTTAAACCTTGACAGCATTTAAGGAGTACTTATGCATGCCTATTATTTCCAAATAATACCAAATATAATAGCATGAAAGGTGGAGCTGCACTGTGCTGTAAAATTTGTGGACACTTTAATATTTCTGAAATAAGCAGAGGAAAAAAAATTAAAGCTTACTCTTAGCTGGTCTGAAATGAAATCTTTTTGCTATATTAAGAAGATTTTAAAAATGTAGATCTGTTGTTAAAATGTATTAACAAAAAGCTACCATGGCATTCTGCAACAAAATTAATTGTTCCATTTTATATTTAAATTATTTTTAAATAAACTCTATTTTTTAATAGACATCTATGTACATATATGCTTGAATGAATGTATGAATGTCTGTGAGGCACTTTGTGCTAAAATTATATTCTTTACAATCTAAGTATAGTCTATAGTGTATTCCTAAATTATATAGTGAAGGCCATTTACAGTTTAGTCATATAAACAGTTGTGCAAAAATAATTTAGTGGGCAAGTCAGGGTATCAAAATGAGAGCAGAAACTGTAAGACAAGATGGACTGAAAAAAAGAGAAGCTAAACAGAAACAGAAAAGGACATTTGGAGCCACAAGAGCTCAGAGATTCAACAGTTAGGCAGAAAATAAGCCCGAGGGAGGCAGAAAGAAAATGTCCCTGATGTCTTAACTAGTTCTTCTTAACAATCAACAGAAAGTGAATTCCACTGTTTTATGTATAGGGGTGGAAAAGCTAACTGGGCTGTTGCTAGATGTCCTGCAGATCTACTGATTTCAAATGTCAGAAGGACCTTGCATTTTTTGGTGCTTTGGTAGTCACTTTGATGATTTCTGAGAGTGAGTGATGGCTCTTGGAAGTGCTCTTATCCCAGCATTGGCCAAAGGTGAAGGGATTTTAAAGAAAAAGGAAGCACTTCTGAAGGGAAAGTGGACAAGCAGAAGTCAGGAATAGGAAAGGAGATCATAACTGTTCCTAGGTTAGCCTAATCTGAATTAAAGGAATCAGGCACAGAGCTTGGCTATTGGGCTGACACACACACATGAGGAAATGATTTATGGATTCTGGAGTCCAAAGATGCAGAGTCTGAGTTTCTGATGTGAATAGTTCATACAAAGCAGTGTGGGGGTAAAACCAAAGCACAACCTAAGGCTTTTTGGGACATGTTAACAATATTTATAGCAAGATACTGGATTAATTTCTCTATTACTAAAGCTGCAAACCTTATTTTTAATTTATTTTGTTGGTATTTTGTGACTTTTTTTTGTTTGTTTTTTTTTGTTTTTGTTTTGTTTTTGTTTTAAGGAGAGTGATGCCGTGTTGCTGACCTCTCTATTTTCTTGTGTCTTTTTTCAGGTCCTTGTTTGCTGATCTGTTTTGCAAGGTTACCATACTCTTTGAACCTTTTTTGTAGGGAACTTACTTAATGTCTTTGTCTGACAGGTGTCCCATACTATAAGCTAAGAGACTGTAGCACTTATTATTACCTGGTGCCATTTGTGCTCCTAGTCACATAGAAGAAAAGCAGTCAGTGTGTCTGTGCAGTCCTCTGCCCACACAAAGAGTGTGTCTAACCTGGCAATCTCATGTACGTCTCTTCATTAACCTTCCCTATGGGAACAGTGTTACTCTTGCTTTTTTCTTCTTCCTATTTGTTTATAAGTAGCATCGGATACTGTCCCATCCTCCTACTTATGTCAAGATGGGAAGCAACTGTTTGATACTGAAAAAATGGAACCTTTTTCCAGATATATTTCTAAATGGAAAACTTACTGCTTTTTTCCATTGACTTCGATATATAATCACTTCTATTTAACCCTGGTGTTTCAAGGACTTTTAAGTACAAGCACTCAAAGAAACACAGGAATTTAAATCAAGTGCTCTACTTTATAATGACGTTTCATCTCAACTACAAGATGTTTTCTTTAAAAGTGGGTTGAACGATGTGCTGTTAAAAACTGTATTTTCCAACCCATATTCATTCTTAAGGATAATGGTGGAAAAAAAAGGTCTGCTGGCATGTGAGAGTATCATCTCTTCAAGGTGCACAAACCAATAGGCTTGCATAAGGCTTAATCACTTGCACATGATGGCCTTCTCTTCATGATGATGAAAACCTTGCACTCTAGCTCACTTCTAACCTTAATTTATACAGAGTGCCTCATGTAAGATAGGGGTAATCAGAGAGCTGCAGTGGTCAATTGGTGTTTCCCTTTACTCACTTTAGAGCTGTATCCGGTTATTATCATCAAGGGTAGCCACACATTTAAATAAAAATATAAAAATTGATTTGTAGTAACTTCTCACACAGACATGTTTTTTTGCTCTGTTTGACATAGCTGCTTGGATGTAAAGATCCCAACTGAAATGAAGTCAGAAAAAGTATACATATATTGCTAGGTCAGTCTGGTTTTAAGTATGGAAAAGCACTCAATCATACTGTGTTTTGATTTGTTGGGTTTTCTCCCTTGAAGAAGCTGAACACAATTCTAGTTTCCTGCAGCTTTTTATCCTATGCTTGTGCCCTCTCCTCCCTGTGACCTTCATTCCCTCTGAGACATCCATTCCCATGGTGTGCTCCTATCATAGTCCTTTATCAGCAGAGAGGTAGGTATCACTGCTTGGGTCCTTCTTGAACTACCAGCTGGCAAGCATAACAAAAGAATTAAAATAAATAATCTCTGAGATGAGACTGTTTTAATCCCTCTAATTTAATAAGTGTCATTTACTAAACTTGCATTCTATGATGGTATTCAAGTGTAATGCTGAAACCTCTCACCCTCTGCCAAGCCTGGCCAGCAGTGGTAAGCTTGTTCTGAAGCTGCTGGGAGGCTCTAAAAGGAGGGCAGGAAAACAAAACAAAAAAAACCTGTGTGATTTGCATTTAAGTATGTTTATCAGTGTGTGGTAGTGTTTATGTGTATAGTAAAAGTCAGGATGCTGATTGCACACACCTGTCTTGTACAAAATGTCTGTGATCCTTTTCTGAGCAGGGGTATTTTCTTTCTTAGCGTAACTGAGCAGATGAAGAATCAATTTTGTGTAAAATCCTTTATACATGCTCTGGGAGGTCTTTTAATGGTGCATCAAATGGCCAATAATTGCAGTCACATGAGGTTCAGATGCTTGAGCAGAGGAGATGATAGAAAGAAATAACACAAGTGGAACAGTTAGGAGTAAGACCTTTTCCCCAGTAAGTTACCAATTCAAATTTAGCTGCCCCCAATGCCCAAATGAGTTTTCTCATGAGCTACTTCTATGCACTTACCTTATTACAGCCCCCTCTAAAATACTGTTAGTGGAATTTTATGTAGCCCATTAAATTATTGTTGTGTTACTTCCTAACACCAAAATGTCTTATTAGAGGTAATAGCAGATCAAGATAAAATGATGATTTCTTTTGGCAAGAGGCAATGTTCTTTTTATGAATTGTAATTGTTAATTTAGCTTCCAGGTTATGTTTCACATGTATAGAACTGAACTACTACACTTAATACTTTGATAGCTTTGCAGCAGTTTTTTAAAATTTGTGCAAAATAGTACATGAAAAGGGAAAAGAATACAAGTAATCTAGATGAGGGTATTTCTAAAATACAGGGGTTTTTTTAAGTAAAACAAATGTTTCTCCAAAAATCAATTTTTATTGAATGATGAAATTGTAAAATAAACAAAGGTAGATGTGGAAGTGTTTTGGTTGGTTGGTTTCAATTTTTTTTTTTTTTTTAATAGGACATAAAAGAAAAATTAAGGTATTTGCAGTGAGAATGATTTTTCTTGGTCAGTGGGTCACAGTCAAATGCCTTTTCCAAGGAATTCTCTACCATGCCATACAAAAATCCTTGCCACCATGTTCAGACATAGATAAAGTGAGACTAAAAAATCTCACAGCTATAATAAGAACTTGCATGCAAATTAATGAGGTTTCATCCTACAGTCTCTAGGCAGTTCCTTCCTTTTAAATGTATGGCTGAAATACAGCTCCAGCAGAAAAGGCACTCACCTCATTGTTTTGTGGAATGAAGGAAGCTAAACAATCATTTTACACAGTAAACACAATAACAGAAAAATTTAAAATTGCTGGATGCAAGTATGCCCAGAGTCTGTAAACCACTGCACTTCCTCCTAAAAAGAAAGTCTTAACAGTCTCAGTGGTTTAGCTGTCTTCTTATAAAGTACTAAAACACTTACATGCCATAGAATAATTCCATCTGGCTTATAAATATATATACACATATATATACACATCTATGTTTATATGTAAATATATATAAATATACTTTCTCATATATATATAAAAATATACTCCTTTTTTTCATATATATTGTCTTAATTTCCTAGAAATAAGCTACATCCAAATGGCTACACTATATCCAAATGGCTTAGAAATATGGGGTGGTCTTCAATGCAAGGAAAAATAGGACAGTTACAACAGAAAAGCATTTGACGTAAGAGGGTGCATATTCAGAAACCCAAGATACTTTGAGAAATGTACATTCTTAACTGTGGCATGGATGATGCACCATGCAGCATTCACTGTGCAATGATTCTGTACCCAAGTTTCCCTTTCTTAAACTAATGGAAAAGCTCTCCTATTAAGTACAGCAGGTTAGTTTCATCACTTGAGATCTACTCTTGACTGAATCAGTGTAACTAACAATATTTTGCACTAGATATCAGTCTGCAAGCAAGTGAACCAAAAATAATCTTGTGTGACACTGCAGCATTTCTGAGAGCCATTAGTGAACGTGAAGTACAAATTAAAGAAGAGTTGGAAGGAAAAGTGCACCAAATGCAGTCAAGTAATTTCAGACAATTTTCTGAAAGTATTCCTCTGTTTAAAAGCTACAGCATTCAGTAGCAGTTATGATTTAGAAATAAGAGCTAACCAAACTAGAAATACCAAGTCAAACTTCTGAACAAAAAAATCTGGTAAACAAGGGAAAAGTAGTAGAAATTTAATTGTTAGCATAAAAAATAATCAACTGTCTACAAGGAAGAGACATTAGAGAAAACTGTTAAGCTGGTCATGACTGAATGTGATATTATGGGGCTTAAAGCAAACAACTTAAAAAGCACAAATGTTGAATTTTCTTCTGCTTTCCTACTACAAAAAATGAAACATGAGCAAAAGCTGACAGTGTTAAGGCAAAGCTGACATACTTGAAGAATAATTTAGTATGTTTCCATGTTTGTACTTAGAAGTTTGGACAAAGGTAGTTATTAATGTGTTTGATCAGGGAACATGTGAAAATACTTGTGCTTCATGAGAATAGTATAAAGTCTTACAAATACTGTTGCTATTAGACTCATTTTGAAGGTTAAAGCACCATCTCTAAATCCCAACACTTCTGTAAGTTTCCATTAATTATCAATTATTCAGCAATTATTATGAATTAGGTTATTTCATGCTGTGAGATATCCCTCATGTGTGACAGAATGCCCTGAAGTTAGCACAGTGCTTTATTAGCTTCTTTTGCACGATTGTTTGGACAGTAACAGAGCATGTCTGGTTTAGTAGAGGCTGCCTGGTCAATTTGCAGCCATCTCATGTGGGACAGATATTTGTCAGATATTCTAAGCAGACTCAAACACACAAAAAGTTTAAGCTATTTTTTTTTTCTATTTTGGACTATTTAAGTGGGATCAGTGGGAACATCTTGCTGATACAGAAGCAAATTTTGTATGGTCTCCATCACCAGTAACAGTCTTGTTGGGTTGAACATTTGCATCATATATCTTAGAAGTTTTGCCACCACCTAAATATGTTGGTAACACCCCATGTGTGGAGATGGGAGTCTGGATTCCATGTTTTCAGAAGGCTGTTTTATTATATTATGATACATTATATTAAAATACTATATTAAAACTACACTAAAACAATAGAGAGAAAACATTCATCAGCAAGCTAGAAAGAACAGGAATAGAATGCATAACAAAATCCTGTGACTGCTCACAGCCTCGGCACAGGTGGCTGTGATTGGTCGTCAATGGAAAACAATCCACATGGACCAACTGAAGATGCACCTGTTGCATTCCACAGCAGCAGATAGTTATTGTTTACATTTCTTTCTGGAGGCTCCTCTGCTTCCCAGGAGGGAAAAATCCTAGCAAAGGATTTTTTATAAAACATCATAACTACAAAAATACTTATGAATTTTAGAGCATTTATGTCTCACATGAACCAGGTTGCTCATATATGCAATGTGGATAATCACCATCTAAAATCCCCTGGTTCTGTTCACTAGAGGAAGGCATTAAATTTCAAGTTGATTACTGATTGGCGTTCTATGTGATTCAACTTCCCCTACTTCAAGTTCTGCTACAGCTTTTGCTGTGGTTACATTTCATTACTGTCTCTGTACTTGGTTCTTGTTTTAGCAGCAAGCAACAATACTGCTATATGCCAGATGGCATTCAAAGAGTTCATGAGGCATGTTTGGATTATTAAAGTTGAAATAGTACATGCACATATAAAATAATCTCTGTGTACATTTTTAATGAGAGTATTAAACAGTCATCTGGTGGAGTAGATATGTATCCTCTTACAATGGTATTCAAAATTATCAGATGGCACAAAGAGCTGAAAACTGAACTTTTTTCCCCTCAACCTGAGGACTCTGTTTGGAATAGAAGGAAATCAAACACTGTCTTCTAGTTAAACTGTACACTTTTCATAAATAATTTAGCACTGGCAACATAACTTCAATCTATAAAACATGGCTGAGGAAATAGCAAAGAATAGATGAGACAGACAATAGCTAAAGAAAAGTCAATCAGTTTGAAATAGACTGAACAGTAGTTTGCAATATTAGACAGCCTGTGACCTTTCAATATCTTTTCCTTGTTGTGCCTTAAACACTTAGAAGACATAAAGAATACTATACAGAAATTTATTAATATTTTTTTAAGTCTTTAAAATAAACATGGAAATATTTTTTTCTCTAAGTTCAGAGGCTACTTGTGTGCTTTTTTGCATCATTAAGTCATGCTGCTAAATCACGTTCCTATAAAAGCTGGAGAAGAGCAGAAGGTAAAAACGTAATGAGAATGTTTTGATTATTTGAATTTGTTACAGATTATCAAGGCAAGGATGCATTAATGCCATTTCCTTTTTTATTACTCTAGCAAAAATGAAAAAAGATAAAGCTGAAATTTAAGTATCTAAGAAAGTAATTATAATTTCTGATAGATGATGCATCTCACAGTAGTAAGTTTTGAGCAGTTTAATAGTTTGGGAGTCCTTTTTTCACTAGTCAATGTGTATCAATAAAGCACCAGTTAGATCTCGTGATTGTAAAACAATTATTAAGTATATATCGATCTGATGACTTTTGCAAAATATATTTTTGGTGTATAAAGGAGTGGAACAGATAAAACTATAAATCTATCCTTCTAAAAAGGTCTACAGCTGGATATGACTATGTAGTAGATTAATAATGAGGTATAAGTAATATATATAGAACAACTTGACTAGTTCATTGATAATAAACAGAATATAGTATGACAGATCAGTTAGTTAAGATTTGACTTCAGAAATTCATCCCTCACAGTAACTGTGTCAGAAGACTTAGTAGGAAACTGAAAGAGTGGCACAGCCAAATTAAAAGACTATTACTTTTTTTTTTTTTTAATTCATCTTCCCAGTCAGTGAAGGCAAATTTCACAGAGCATTTCAGGATACCTTTTGCCTTTACCTGAATTCATCCTAATACTAAAGTAGAAAAAACTGATATTACTTGTGGTTGCTGTTTCATTTCCTGTTGTGTATCTATGGAGAAAGAAGAAAACATAACAGAAACATAACATATCAACAAATTATTAATACACACGGGGTTCCTCCATCTTACCAAACATAAAAATGTAAGTATGAAATATGTGTGGGACTTTACATTTCAGAGGCACTAGAAAAAATGCAGAGAGTGGGTGACAATACATGCATGTAGTTTATAATATCAAACTTGACCAACTATAGTTAAACATTTTGCTTCTGTTCTTGGTATGACTGAGTAAAAATGGAGGAAAATAAATTAATTTTTAAAGTTATAGAAGATTCCGTGAAATTCTCTGAAATCCAACTGTCAAAATCTGGGACAATATTTAAAAGCATTATTTCCTTTTGGTAAAGCTTTCATTTCAGTATTCAGGCAACCAAAAAATGTCTGATCTTCAAAAACAAAATACTAACTATTTCCTATTATTTTCGTACTTTTTATTTTCTAAATACCAGGCTTTCTGCATTTTTTATGAACTTTGGTACATATATGTGGATGCACAACCTCTGTGATTTCATGCTGTACAGGGGGACATGAATGTAAGTCAGAAATTATGCCTTCTGTTACAGAAATATCAAATCTTCTTTATGTCCAGTGGTTTATTTTAGCCAAGAGATTTGGACAATGTTATAGCAAAGAAGTAAGTATTATTCCTTAAACCTAATGTACTGAAACATGTTAAAATTACTTCATATCATACTGCCTGGAGTGGTTTTGAAACTTGTTCAAGTGTTAAATCTCTCCTTGGAAAAAAGCTTAAATAGTTAAGGAGAAGAGGTTTTTATTTTCCTTTGTAAAACTGCTGTTGTCCACTCATGTACTGAAGTACCTTGTAATGCAGTGTAGTCTGGAACTGGAAAAACACCTGGGAAACAAAAAACCCAAGTGTTGTCTAGTCTTCCAGATTTGTATGAATAAAAAAATCTGTCTCTGTGAAGAAAAATTCAGCTGCATGTAGAGTGGAAATTACATTAATTAATGTCAGCTCCATTTAAAGAATCGGATCTTTGAGAGCACGCACAATTTTGAGTAGGAAAATAACACAAAAAATAAGAGCATAAGAATGTAAAATTCTGCTACAATATTTACAATTATTGTCTAAAGCATATAAAAATTTAAAGTGTGTGTGTATGAAAGACTTCTAAACAATAGAAGGGCATTTCCTATTGCTCTTTCCTTTAATTGATAATGTTAATTCTTACCCATGCCAGTGCAGCTTCATATCCATGAAGGGATTTCTTTCTGCTCATTCCTACTTATTCCCATTGATATCACAGCAGTTTTCTAACCCACAGTATTTGTCCTTCTTTGACAGCTCTCCTGCCTAGTGTTGGCGCTTTTTTCTTCTCCCTTATCTGCAGATGTCATCCCAGTGACTACAGCCTCATTGCTAATAATTCTCTGACACATCTCCTTTTTACTGTTTTTTTGCCTTCAGCCATACACATTACCTTCATTCACAACCTCTCTTCACTTCCCAATAATTGCACCCTCTTTGCACTTCTCTCAAGAACCCTTTCATTAAGAGCTGTAGACATCCCTGCTCAGCTTCATGATTAGCTGTTAGGGGCATGAAGAAAATGATCCTCTGAGATCATTTGATCTAGGTTGCTCCTGAGCCCTAGTGATTAGTATAAATAAATAAATATATATATATATATATATATATGTTTATTTTTTATATGAATGATTTTTGATTAGAGATCTACTTCACTCATCTGACCTGTCTGTCTGGCACTCAAAGTCTTCACTCTAATTCAGCTGTGATACGACTGTTGAGATCACCTTCTGTATTTGCTGATGCAGAAACCGTAGATTTCATTTTGAATCCTCTTTCTGGTTTCCAATATTTGATTTACATTGCTTGGGTTTTTTTGCAAAATTATGAATTTTCTTATTCATCCAGCCTTCTGCTCTCCTTCATGCTGCTTTGTGCACAACCTACCTAGAATTTTTTAGAGGTAGGGAAATCCACGTGGTGTGGTCCTCTTATTGTTAGGCAACTTGTAACAAGTAATAGTGAAAACATCCTTCCAAATTATTATTTCTGTTAGATTTTCCAGTGTCTGCTTACGTCAACAGTAGTTCATCCTTAGTCCAAACTGACAAGTGGATTTTTTTTTTGTGAACAAAGCTCTGTCCATAAGGAAAACAGAATTCTACCATCGATAATAATAATTTGTCATTGACACGTACATGGCTATCTTGAATATGAGGAATTCTTATGAAGTAGAGTGGAAAATCTACTCTGTTTTTATGTGTGCTCATTGCCTCACAGACCACAGATAAAGTGCTCCTCACTGAAGAGAATTCTATTGTAGTTTAAATTACTTTAAAGAGAATTCTTTCTCCTGTATTTAGGCAAGAAGAATTATAAATATTGTTTAAATTAAATCATGTTAATCACAAGAAAAATGTGTAGTTTTGTTTTCAGTGTATCAGACATTATTGTCAGAGAAAAACCAAGTAATTTTGAGGCACCGAGTTTACACTGTTTGTCTCACTTTGTGAATAGAGAGCACTTCTGGGAAACAGTTTCTAGTGCATCAAACTGCTGAAGTAGGTGTTTGCACATGAATTAAACATCAAGCAACCTGGTATTTGACAGCTGTTCTGTTTAATTTTCTGTAACTGTGATCGAAGCTACAGCTAGCAGTCTGACAGAAGTAAATTTCCTAGTTTGTTGAGGCATTCTGACACAATCTGGTAAAAAAAATTGTTGAAATTCACCAAAGTGAGTTTATGTATTATTTTAAAATATATTTATCAGTTTAAAAAATCTCAAAACAAATCCCCAGTGATATGAGCCTAGGAAAGGGATCTACAAGTGACCTCTTAGGTAATATCTGGTTTTGTTACCTTTTTTTTGTAGCAGCTACCTTTGGGTAAGAACTTAGACAAATGAACGCTCCGCCTCTGAGTTAGATTTCCTAGCCTTGTTAACTGTTTGAACTTTATGTCATAATTTCCCCCCTGATGCTGGTCAGAAACCTCTTCCCAACTTCTATCCTAATTTTAGTAATGAATATTTGACAACCACTGCAATTTTTTTTATCACATCTTTATCTTTTTCTTGCCAGTATTTACTTTATTCAATGATTTTAGGAACAATAGTTATAAGGTATTTTCTTTTTTGCTTTGTGATCTATGTGCTAAGTACATCTGTGGTTCTCTGGTTAAGACAGACTTTCTGTTTCCCTGCTTCCTCTGAATGTGTTTTCTATACACCCCTTCCATATTTCAGGGTATAAAAAGGGACTGCCTATACAGTGAAGAGGGAAATTTTCTAATTCCTCATAAAATAATGTTAATATTTACTTATTTCTGATGGAGGAAAAAGAATTTGAAACAAATGAAGTTGAAATATATGAAGATGAAGTTTATCTTTCCTATTGCAATATTGCAGGGTCTCAATTATATGTGTCTGTGCTGCATAGAACAAAATAAGAACAATTTAAGCATGGCCGTAATTAATCAGATGAAAGATCCTTCTATTGTGTTTCCCACATTGTTCACAAGGAAATGCCTGGGGGAAAATAAAATTGGAGGGAGTATATACAATGCTTTCATGTAAAGCACTTCTATCTTCTAATTAATTTCAGCTGAAAGACTTGAGTCACATGTGGTATTGTTATTTAGCAATCCTCAGTGGATCCTTTCCTATTGCGTTTGCAGCTTTCCTTCTTAGACAAACACACAGGCCTATAGTACCTATGTTTCTGGTAATAAATATTATAAATTGCTGCCCCTTTGCTGAGCTTCTTATCTTCTTGAATGTGTTGAACCTACCTGCATTTGATGCCCAGTATGCATTCAGACAGAAAGAAACAGTGGAAAGCTAATCCCTCTGACATTCTCTCCACATTCCTTGTGATTTTGTACAGCTTCTTCATATTCCAATAGAGGGATTTATTTTCCAGATCAAAAATTTACAGGTTATTCGGTTGTTCTGAATATATGAATATTTATTCATTTATATGAATATTTATTCATATAAAAGTTTCACTTCCTTTTTGAGGGGAGAGTCTGGACCTCCAGGTTATGTCCAAACTGTAGATGAAGCACTGTTTACAGTGGCATAACTCTTTTCTCTGTACTCCTGTACTAGCATTTAATTTTCTTTTTAACTGCTACTGAGCATTGAAATTACTATTTCATGGAACTATTTGTTATAATCTTAAGGTCTCTCTTCTGAATAGTAATGGTTAGCTCAGAGCTCATAATTTTTATGTGAAATTAGGATATTCTTTTCCCTCATGTGGCATTTTACATTCATCTACACTTAATTTCAGTCATTCAGGTTCATAAGACACATTCTGCTGCAGTTCTTCACAGTACCCTCTCATCCTTACCACTTTAAATAATTTAGTACCACCAGAAAACTTTCTTATCTCTCTGCTCACTCTCTTTCCCATATAGCTTATGAGTATGCTGAACATTACAGGTATCAGAACATCTCCACTGCAGATTTCCACCGTTAGAATTCAACATTGTCTAATGCTTCTCTTTTAACCATTTAAGGGCCTTCCATGCACTATAAGGCTTCATCACGTAAAAAGCCTTGGGTGAGGAATATTTTCCACAGCTTTATGGATTCATCACATTTATCCATATGCACATTTGCTCTTTTCATGGACTTCAGTGGATTTGTAATAATGGATTGATTTATAAAAGCCAAGCTTATTCTTCTCAAGTAGATCATAGTTACTCGTTAAGACTTTGTCTAACATAGATGACAATCTTACTGATCTGGTTTTTTCCCTTGCTCTCTGAAGGATGCTTTTTTAAAACTGACACCCTCCTGTGGTGAGGCACCACAGCAGTTACAGATGAGAATTTATATACATCATTGTTAATAATTCAGCAGTTTCATCCGTGAGTTGCTTTAGAACCCACGGCTGAATACTGTCTAACCTTTGTGGTTTGTTACTTTTTATTCTGACTATTTGTTCCAAAACTGCTTCAAACTGAGTCATTGACAAAACCCCTTAGAAAGAAGAAATTCATGAGGGACATCACCTCAGTTTCATCCAGAGAATGCAAAGAATGTGTTTCACTTTTCTGCCATTGCTTTCCTTTTATATTCTGTTCATTTATCTGATAGTATTTCAGTGTCTAGAAGTCTCTGTTCTTTTGACATGTTTGAAGAAAGATTTATTACTAATTTTGTTTTGGTATCTGATAATACAGTCCATAGATCTCACTTATTACCCACTTTTGCCCCAAAGAATAGAAGAAGTCATCATTTGGTTCCTAGGTGAGGTCCTTTGGCTTTTCTGTCTCTTAAGATCTAGTGCATTTTTGATGTTTGATAGTTTCTCCTTGACCTTGGAAGAAACTTTAAACTCCATGACACTGTGCATTCATTATCATATGCCTTACTTTCTGAGAGTTAACAATGAAATAATGCAAACCCCAAGACTGATTCTTGAAAAACTCAACCAAAGAATTCTCTTGTCTTCATTCACTTATCACGTCCTCTTGGCTGCTTTCCAAAGCTTACACTATTTGCCATCTTCTCTATCTCAATTTCTAATCTCCTATGAGTGAATAACGAAGAGTACATTGAAATTTGCCTATATTCCATCTCTGTTACTTAAAAGGGAAAAAAAAACCCAAATAAAATAAAAACCAAAAACCAAAAAAAAAAAAAAAAAAAAAAAAAAAAAAACCAAAAAAACCACAAAACTAACCAAAAAATGCAACAAATTTCTTGTGGAAGAGATATAGGATGGGTTAGTTTATCTCTGCCATTGATGGATTTTATTGTTTCTCAAAGATTTCTACGTCTTTCTTTGCGTCAAAATGTATTTAGTGTTCAAAGTCTTTAGTTTTTTAGGCAGCTATTTTTCGTTCCTTGAACCTGACAAATATGTAGCTTATTTTCAAATACTTTTCATTCCGCATGTCTTTGTTCCTTACTCCCTATTGTCTAAATTTGAAAGATTCATAAATCCTGGCAAGAGGATTTACCATTTCATGTGTAATGTCCTCCATTCTGCTTTGGATTATACTGTCATCTTACTTGTGTCAGACATTGTGTCTACAGGTTTTATTTCTGATGTGATCATTTCATTTTGAACCTTTCTTTTTTATTAGTTATTTTGCTTTTGCAGCCTACATCCATTTTTGTCTACCTTAATGGAAAAAAAGCTCACCTGAGTATTCAATTCCTAACATCAACGTCTCTACACAATTATCACAACAAAGTATGTTGTGTCATAATTTCTGTCATGAGCCAAGATGACCTTTTCTGTTTAGTACTTTTTGCCCAATCCACAAGTAATTTTCAGTCTCCTCTACTTAAAACTTTATTTTCTAATCACCCCCTCTTTTCAGACTATAAGTTAATAAGAGGTTCTATTTAGGGGGTTTCTATGTGGAAAGTGAGAATATCGTGTCACGTATGTCAACCATAACATGTCCTCTGTATCTAAATTTTTCTGTGATCCAGTAAGATCAGTCTTGCTGCTTAAGGAGAGGATGTTTTGGCCTTCATTAAAACATAAGCAAGGGATACAGGATTTTCAGAGTCTCACTAACACAGTACAGATGTTCACTAACGGAGGAACTTTTCATTAATATTAGGATCATGTCTATTTAGAAAAGTACTTATTAATTCCTTTAAAAATTCACACAAAAATTAATTTTTTTTTTTTTAAACTCAACTCTAATGATATAGTAAAGGATTTTTTGAAAATATACTGCTTCTTCACTGTATAAACTTAATGCAATTTTGGACAGTGTTCTGGAAGGTTCTGCTTACACAAACCCCTACTCTGCAATCTGGGGGTGTCTTACCATGTTCTGCAGACAATACTTAAAGTTTCTGCTGTTCCAGAAACATGAAATCAGCTTGAGATAGAGACTTAATCAGACCCAGAAAATACCCAGTGCAACCACTAATTTCCAGATTTCTGGTGTTACCAGACCTTTGTCACCAGAACTTGACATAAATGTGCATGTATTTGCTGGTTCTAGAATAGCAAATTACATTTTTAAAATTTTTTTTGCTGTTCTTTCTTCTTCCCTACCCCACTATGATTTTTTGCCCTGTTTTAAGGCTTTTGAGAGCTCAATACTGTTATCACAGTACTTAGTGTTTGGCTCTTTGTAAAAAAGTTTGTTCTTTCACGACTTTTATGGCCTTTAAGATGCATCAGCACGCTTACAGTCTGAGAAGACATGTTTACTTTAAATTCATAATTTAGGTAGAAGTATAAATAGTTCAGAAATCTTGTAGATGTCTGAATTGATAAAGTTTCTCCTGAATAGAAATGCAGTTCCTCACTTGGGCCTAGAATGAGTCAGGTCACTTGCTCAAATATTTCAAATATTATGTCATGATGTATATGTCAAAGCCAAGTGCATTGTTTGAGCTCCAAACAAGTTTTCAGTATAGCCCTAAGGGTTTAATGCTACTTTCAGGAGTACAGCCTTGCACAGCCATAATTAGAACCAACTTCTTATACATTCTCATCATTTACTGCTATAGTTCTTTTTCCCTTAACACAAAAAAAAAAAAAAAAAAAATACGTGAGAAGTCAGCATTCTAACTCACAGACGATGTGCAAAGAAAGCAGAGCTGACTTACTGATTGACCTGCTGGACCAAAAGATAAGATGCTCAGTATTCTTGCTGAGAAAAGTTCTAAAATCCTTCCTCTTAGGAGGACCTCTCATGAGCAAGCAAATCACCTTCCTAAACACAGGCAGTGACTTAGATGTCTAGGTATGCAGCTGAGATGCACTTGGGGTTATTTGGAAGTAGAGGTAAAAACCTGAGCTACAGTTATAAAATATAAATGAACATTTAGAAACTTTTCTTTACATTCCTACACTGATACCTAATTTTGATATATTTTTGTTCTATAACGATCTTTTATCCTGTATGAAAGAGCAATATAGAGTTTCACTGTTTTAAAAGTAGGTTTTGTTAGCTATGGATTAAATGAGGCTTATTAGAGCCTGGTATACAGTGGTTTTATATTTTGTAAATATAGAACTCTGGTAACAGTCTTAAATAAATCATTCTCTATTATTTGTACCAATTTTAAGCACGCAATATTTTCATTTTACTGTTTATGGTACCACTCCATAGATCCAGTTTAACACTTTAGGGACTTTTTGCTAGATTTTAGAATCACAGTTTGGTGGCAAAGCGATTTGAGCCAATTATTTCACTCAATTATTATCTCTAAACATAGTGATGATCTTGCCAGCCCAGAAAAATTACTCCATCTTAAATGCAATCTAATCGGATTTTGGTATGTTTTGTTCCCAGGGACTAGACTTCTGTCAAAACTGAGCCCAAAATACACTGATCTATATAACTGAAGAAATATATATTAATTTTTATATGAACCTTCTACTCCATATGTTTCTCTGGCATAGAATACCTAGAATACATCTATTTGTGGAAGCAACTGTTACTGGAATAGTCAGAATTCTTACCTAAACTTTTTCACTGAACTAAATTTCTATTGCTAGAAGATAAGTTGAGAATCCTGGGGCAGGATTATTCTCATAGACAGACACGTGTTCTACTGTGAAAATCCATTTCCTGAATTTAGGTACCCAGCACCAGCTGAGACACCTCAGGTGTGCTGCCTGGCCACAAGCTGTTGGTTACTATCAGTCCTCCTGTGCCACATCTGCTGAGCTGGATGTCTTGGTAATCTAGCATGTCTGTCACTTCAATTTACCACCTAAATTAAGATCTTGAATCATAGAATTATAGGCATAGACATATTGACATAGCTAAGGGGTTGGAATGGACCTTAAAGGTCATCCTGTTCCAGTGTCCCCTGCTAGGTACAGGGACACCTCCTATAGACCAAGTCACTCAAGGCCTTATCCAACCTGGCCTTGAGCACTGCCAGGGTTGAGGCATCCACAGTGTCCTTGGGCTACCTCTTCCAACGTGTAACCACGCTCATAATAAAAAAATTCTTCTTAGCTAACCTAAATTTCCTCGCTTTCAATTTTTTTTCATTACTCTGTTTCCTGTCACTACAGTTCCTGACAAAGAGCCCCTCTCCAGCTTCCCTCTAGGATTCTTCAGATACTGGAATGTTCCTATGAGGTCTCCACACAACCTTATTTTTTCCAGGATGAACAGCCTCAGCTTTCTCAGCCCATGTTCTGAGAAAGGAAGTGGAGATGCTCCAGCCCTCTTATCAATTTTGTGGCCCTCCTCTCAGCTTGTTCCAACAGTTCCATGTCCTTTTAATGTTGGGGACACCAGAACTGTGCACAGTACTCCAGGTGGAATCACGTATGAGCAGAGCAGAAGGGCAGAATCCTGTCCTTTGACTTGCTGGCCACATTTCTTGTGATGCAGCCCAGTATTCAATTGGCTTTCTGAGCTGTGAGCACACACAGCTGGCTTGGGTGGAGTTTTTCATCACCTGTCACCCCCTGGTCTTTCTTAGCAGGGCTGATCCCAATCACTTCTCTGCCCACCCCATTGGTATGTCTGGGACTGCAGTGACCCAGGTGTAGGACCTTGCACTTTGCTTTGTGGAAGTTAGAGAGGTTTGCATAAAACCATCTCCCAAGCGTGTCAAGGTCCCTCTGGATGGCATTATCCCTTCCTTCCAGTGTGTCAACTGCACAGAGCTTGGAGACATCAGTGAACTTTCTGAGAGTGCACTTGATCCCACTGTCCATATCACCACCAAAAATATTGTATAACAGTTGGTCCTAGTACCGACCCCAGAGGAACACCACTCGTTACTGGTGTTGGTGTGGACTCTTTGTCATCTAGCCAGTTCTTTATCTACCCAATGGTCCATCCATCAAATTCATATCTTTCTAACTTGGAGACAAGGATGTTCAGTAGGGCAGTATCAAACACTTGGCATAAGTCCAGATTGGCAAAGTCTGTTCCTCTGCCCCTGCCCACCACTGCTGTTGCCCTGTCATAGAA
Source organism: Pyrgilauda ruficollis (assembly GCF_017590135.1). Taxonomy (NCBI): domain Eukaryota; kingdom Metazoa; phylum Chordata; class Aves; order Passeriformes; family Passeridae; genus Pyrgilauda; species Pyrgilauda ruficollis. Next base: position 28,824,458 of record NW_024519206.1, on the reverse strand, counting down.
GGTCAATAGATTTGTCAGGCATGATTTCCCTTTCGTGAAGCCACCTATTACCAATCACGTGTTCCTTCCTCGTACCTTAGCACAGTTTACAGGAGAATCTGCTCCATGACCTTGACTGGCATAGAGGTGAGACTGATTGGTCTGTAGTTCTTCCAGTCTTCTGCTTTTCCTTTTTTAAAAATGGGACTTACATTTCCCTTTTTCCAGTCATCAAGGAATTTACCTGACTGCCAGGATTTTTCAAAAATGATGGGTAGTAGTTTATAACTTCATCTGCCAACTACCTCAGGACCCACAGATGAACCTCATTGGGTCCCACGGACTTGTGCACATTGAGGTTCCTTGGATGGTATCAAACCTGATCCTCTCCTAGAGGGGGCTCAGCGTTTTCATTCTCCCAGTTCTCACATTTTCCTTTCTCGACTTGAGTGGCGTGGCTGGAGCACTTGCCATTGAAGACTGAAGCACAGAAGTTGAGAACCTCAGCCTTCTCTTTGTCTGGCATATCGGGTCTCCTTTTCCTTCTAGAGAAGGCCCACATTATTCCTAGTCTTTGTCTTGTTTGCAACATATTTGTAAAAGCCTTTCCTCTTATCCTTAGTACCCCTGGCCATACACAATTCTAACTGGGTTTTGGCTTCCCTAACTTTGTCTCTAGCTTCCCATACAATTTTTCTGTATTCCTCTCAGGCCACCTGTCTTCATGCCCACTTTCTGAAAGCTTCTTTTTTTTCAGTTTGAGTTTGCGCAGCAGCTCATTATCTATCCATAGAGGCCTCCTGGCATTTTTGCTCAGTCTCCTTGTCGAGGTAACTTGCTTCCAAGCTTGGAGGAGGTGGTCCTTGAAATTCAGCCTGCTTTCTTGGGCCCCTCTGTCTTGAAGGGCTCTATACAATGAGGCTCTACCAAATAGGTCCTTGGAGAGGCCAAAGTCTGCTCTTCTGAAGGGCAGTGTGCTTGCTGTGTGCCCTCCTCGCTGTCCTCAGCATCATAAACACCATCTCCTGGTCACTGCAGCCAAACCAGCCTTGAAGCACTGCATTCCCCACCAGCTCCTCCCTCTTGGTGAGCACAAGGTCCAGTGTGGCACTTTCTTGTTGCCTTTTCAATCACCAGTCTAAGGAAGTTGTTAACCCATTTGAGAAAGCTCAGGGATTGCTTATGCCCTGCCATGTTCTCCCTCCAACAGATATCAGGTGGTTGAAACCCTGCGTGAGGACCAGAGCTTACAAGTGTCAGCCTATAGAGGGCTTCATCTGCACCATCCTGTTGATTGGTCTGCTACAGGCTCTCAGTATAACATCCCCTGTCCCTGCCTTCCCTTTAATCTTCTCTCATAAGGTTCTCAGCTGGATCTTCTTCCTTCTCTAAGTAGAGCTCCATACTGTCTAGTCAGTTATTGACATATACACCCCCTACTTACCTCCCTTAGCCTCTCTTTCCTAAAAAGCCCAAAACTTTCCATTCCAGTGGAATGTTTGATGGGTAATGATGACTCATTCCCTAGGTTCTGTGCCCCACCTTTGTGACGTACCTGCAGAACAATGGTGCAAACTGCTGTGTCACACCCTTCTCACGTCCCACATCCTTCTAATGTACCACACCCTGTTTGCCTGCTCTGTTTGCTGCCCTCATGGCTGCTCACACTCCCTGGAAACATTTAAATGGCAACGCCCTGACAATGGCTCCTGGCAATGCCCCCTCCTTTTCTGCTGGGCACCTGAGGGCTGCAGGGTCCTGAGGGGGCCTTGGGCAGCCGATCAGGTATCCCTGATCTTGGGATCCTCCCATGCAGCACAATCCAAGTCCCCACAAGACTGACCTCAGTCACCACTGATAACTCTGCTGTTGCCTCTTCAGCTAACTCTTGAACACTTACCCCAACTCAGAGAAGGGTCTCGTTTCAAGATGGCACTTAACATTTTAGCCATTTAACCTAATTCTGCGTAAATGTGTGCATGATGTGAAGTATGTGATTAAGATGTGCTTGATGTTCCATAATGAATTCATATTTCTGTGCCTTTTTTCTTCTATTTTAATCTTCTGTCCTTAAGATAAATCTCTGACTGGAGATGTGGAGGCAGTGCCCTCTCCCTTGCAAAGATGCAATTCCCTGAGCCGTACTTCTCAGAGTGCCTCTGCAGCACGGCAAGCTGCAGTGTCCCATCTTCAGGGCCTGGGTTCTGCTGCTTCCTGTTTTACCCAGATAAGACATGTAAGAGAAGGTTATACCACCCTTTCTATGCTGGCAGACCGAGGCAGAGTGGGATTAGTAGTGATATCCTATCACTATAATCAAGATGGATTGATTGTCCAGCTGCAGCCCAGGAGTAGATTTTAACTCTTCTGTGAGATGCCATCTACTCCTTCTCTACACTTAAAAAATGTTTGTCTTTCCAGTGTGGCTCAAGACACAAATCATGCCAGGACTATGGAAAGCTATTGGGAGAAAGAGCCTCTTGAGATACTTACTCTCCTTCAACCTCCTCTCTGGCTTTTACATTAGCAGTTGTTTTCCTCTGTGTTGTTATGACAGGGAGCTGAAGTAAGGTTTCCTCAAGTATCATAATTCCAATAATAACATGATAATAATAACTTGAGATATACAATGTCAAGCTGTTTAAAAGCCCTGCACAATCATCTGCTGCTTGAGATAGATAGCTTCCAAAAAATAAATCCAGCAGCGTCTCTAAATATGTTTTTTAATTTTTCACTCTCTACGTTTCTTAGGGATGGAGGATGTAAATCATTTTGCATACATCAATGGAAATGCAATTCAACTTAGTACTGACATGCAGTCTAATTGGCTTTAAAATGGAATTTTGTTTTTTGAGTGCTAATTTTCAGGTAATGACTTTCTAATTGATTTTCTTTTTATGAAGGACCATTGATTCACTCCCTTCAAATGAAATTCAGTTGCCTTCCCAAGAGAATTAATGAAAAGCTGTTTAAAACAAGTATCTATCACTGCTGCTTTTTTCTCACCTTGCTTTGCTCTTCATTCTGTCTAAAGTATGTATTTTATTATTTTTCCATGACCAAGCCTATCTTAACAAGGCTAAGCAATTATATTATGTATATATATGAGTCTGCAATGGTGTCTTTAAAAAATCCCAAACATCTTTATTCACAGATGGATTGAATTTTTTGTTACATTCTTCCTAAAAACTGGATATTAACCATGGCCTCCAATGCATTAATATGACAGCTACTTAATATTTCTATTGTTTATTTTAAGTCTTCACTTTGGATCACACAGAGATTATTTGAACAAAAAAAGGATTGACAATTTTTACATGGAAGTGTGAGCTATTGTGTTACCATATTGCTTATATCATTGTAACAGGTGAGTTTGCATGAAGCATACTGGAGATTGCCTAAAAGTTTTCTTTTATCTTAAAGTATCACAATCCCAGCTAGATTTTAATGCATAATGTAATGATAATTGGAAACCTTTTGGTGATCCTGTTTTGAATCTTGGTATTTAAGTCAGTGACATGACAACAGAATGAATTCCACAAAAAATGAATGAAAATCCATGCTGTTATTTTAACCTGATTTTTCACATCCAAAGAGGAAGTCTCTCTGGGAGTGCTCTGCTTTTAACCCCTGTGTGTTCTCAGAGGCGTATCCAAGTCCCCAGTGGCCACACCAGGTGCCAATCTGAAATTTGGCCACTGATTGGTTTGACCATAACTTCCCAAAACCTTACTTCCGGGTCAAACCATGACAACATCCATTGTAGGAAGGGAGGAGGGAAGCTAATGGCTTTAAAAGAAAGCCTGTAAAGGTTTTGGAAGTCAGATCATGCTGTCATTTTGCAAGCTGTCCCAGACAAATTACAGGTTTTGCTTAATTGCCAGCAAATTATTTTAATGTTATAGGAACACAGTGAGTATTTTCTCCCTAGTTTGCCAGGTTCTTAAAAAGAAGTTATCCATAATAGTGCACTGTTCTTAGATATAGAGCAAAAGACGTAATAAGATCCAATGACTGGATGAACAAACCAAGTATAAATAATGCATATATTTAACACTGAATATAAGTATGGAAAAGCTTCTGAAGGGGTGTGATAAATTTGATTTTTTTTATCACTTTCAGTTTTGGAATCAAGACAGGATAACTGCATGAATGATGCACTCTAGCCCAGACTGTGAACTCGTTAACTGAACTATTGCATGGGAGCTGGCATTGTGTCTACTAACTCCAGAATAGATTATCATAATGCTTTCCTCTGGCCAGCAAAGTCAATGAATCTCTTTGGGGTTTTGGGTGGGTTTGGGGTTTTGGGGTGTTTTTTTTTTTTTTTTTTTTTTTTTTTTTTTTTTTTTTTTTTTTTTTAATTATTATTATTATTTATTATTTGGGTGAGCAGAGATGTAAAAATCAGTGAATTGATTGGTTTTGTTTTTAAAGAATCAGTGAATAAATAATAGCTAATTAATTCTCAACAAGCACTTCCAAGAGAATTATCTCTGTCTTACAGGCAGAATACGTTTCAGAGGCATTGGGAAGTCAGTTTCAGTTCACACAGAAAGTAAGCAGCAAACACAACTGCCAGCAGTCATTCCTGGCTGCTGTGCTTATGCTATTACAAGTATTTACAGAGTTTTATCAAATGTCTGTAAAGGCATTTCCTGCAGGTGCTTTCTGTGATCCTGTAGAGAAACAGAGTAACATTATGATGGCCTCTTTCATCTTAAGAGCTCCAAATTCGTTCTGAGCACTTGTAAGTATATTTTCAAAATACTCTCAGGCAGCAACTAAATGAGTCTAGAGGTTGGAGAAAGGGAAAGATAGGGAGATCGTAGTACCTTTGTCTTTCTACTCCTCCTTCCCATAAATATCCACAAAAGGATGTTTTTTGTTTCTCTTGTATTAGTTTTAGAGAAAGGGATATAACAGACTAATAGCAATGAGATAATGGTGTCTTCACTCTGCTAAAGCTGGTGATGCTACAACACTTTCCCGTACTGGAAAACAGCAGTGTCAGTGTGACGTAGCTTCAGAAAAAAAACCGTACAGATTCACTGAGTATCTGCCAGCCTTTTTTTTGATCAATTTGAGCCTTTGCATAGGAACAGAACCATAAGCACCTTCTCTGCGCTGCAGCAAATCTTTGTCACAGGCACTCAGAATCATGTAAGAAAATTATTGCACCTAAGTAATGAAGATCTTTGTACATGAGAAAACCCACCTTCTCCTTCTACATGAGTTGTAAGACACATGAAGACGTTAATAACAATGTTGCTCTACTGACACCTAACTTTTCTTTAAGTTAGTGACCATGGAGGCTGTTGATCCTGCTAAGTGACAGAAAAGAGTGCAATGAATTTATGCTAAACTCAAAATGTCACTGCGTCCTTGGCCAGGGAAGCAGGTATCCTAGCTGGCAAAAATAAATAAACCAGAAATATTTGAGTCAGACAAAATTGCCACTGCTTGTGAGGAAAAAAAATGGCTTGCATGCAACTAATAATCAATTGACTCTAATGTTCAATCCCCTAAGACTTATGGCACAGCTTAAAATTAAATTTAGGAAGTCTCTGTTGAAAGAAAATTAGGCCTTTACATCGCTTTATTACTTGTTTAATGAATTGTAAGGAAAGAAGTGGACAGGTGATCAAAATTTTAAAACCCTTCCCTCTTTCAATTATTGTTTTCAAACTAGATTTATATTTGGTGATTATTAAACAAGGGTTTTGATTTATGGAAGTCCTCCTTTTTTAGATGCTTACAGCCGTTTGAAGGGATTTCAGCTAAAAGATGTCTATACAGTTACCTTTGGAATAGTAGTTGATGCAAACCTGAACAAAACAACAGCATATAGAAATTCTAGACGCATATTATCTCTGCAAAAGGGAAAAGTAAAACTTGTGAAAGCATACAGTTGCAAAAGCGGGAATGGGATTAAATCAAATTATACACTTTAAAACAAAAATAGGACCTTCAGTATTTCTTATTCCATTATTGTCTCTTTTGTTAAGACATCTAACAGTTTACTAAGTTCACAGGGGTTTCAAATTAAAGATTACCTCTTACTCTGAACTTCTCATATAGATACTACACATTTTTTTTATAAAGGTTGAGAATGGACTTGAGCAGAAACACAAGAATTCTCCATTTTTCCCAAAATTCTTTCAGTCATGCTCTTAGCAGGAAAAAGGAAAAAAAGAAAAGAAATCCCTAAAGAAAGAGGTAGCTTCTGACAATTTGGATATTTCTTTCCACATTCCTTTGTAAAATATTCTTGTGGCTTTTTGGTATCATTTCAAAAAGCCAAGGCGTTAAAACTCTCCTTATGTCCCTAGAAAGATGAGCAGCTATTGAATTCAAGTTGAACGACAAGCTGGCTTGTTTGAAGCCTGTCACACACAGTAATTCTGTCTTTAAGGATTTCTTAGTAATATTCCTTTGATCAGTTTGAAAGGACTATTCTGAGGAATCCAGGTATTCTTCTGAGACAAGAATTTTGTGTTTGCTTGCATGCCATTTTGCTTATGATTCTCTGCATCTAAATCCCTTTTAGCCTTACACTGAGTTTTAGAAAGGATCTACACATTTTTCATTGGTGTTTCTCATAGTTACATTTTGGTTGCAGTTTTTTTCTTGCTCTTGTCATGGTTCACAGACCAGAAGGCTCTAAACTTGTGAACCTTCTTCAGGAGGATCTTAATGAAGATGGTGATTTTTAGAGTATGGGCTCTGCCTAGGGTGAACAGGAGGAAAGGAGAGGAAAATGATTAGTGAGGTTTTGTGTCATAGTTGACATTGATAGCTGCATCACCCTTTGGAATTCTTAACTTTAGTGTATGTGAAATATTTTAGATAAGTTACTTTTATTTTCTTTCATCTTGACATATTATGAGAGTACTGTATCTACAGCCAGAAACATGTTAATGTTAGATGGCAATAGTGTTATTTTCCCTTTTTTTTCTTTAGTAATTTTTTGCTAAATCTTGACAATATTATATGTGAGTTTCATTTATTTAATAAACTTTGTGACTTGGAAGCATGCAAAAACAAAACAAAATATTCAAAATTATTTCTAATGCATCATTTTTATGTTTCTGTAATTATAAATCAATTTTGTAATGTTTTAATATTATTTAAGGACAGCTGAAACATGTTTAAAGACAGCTTATTGGCTTTTTTAATCCAGTTTTACTTCCCATTACTGGGAAGCTTATCTGAATTGTAGAGAATATAAGTGCTATTTGCAATTAACTAAAATCCCGGAATTAAATAGCTACTGAAAGTATAAAAGAAAAGCTACTGTTTATTAAAATTTTGTGTTCAAAGTTTATTTTATTTCAGTATACATTATTTACTTTATATATGAAGCAATTAATACAGAATAACCAGGCTTTATGCTTCACTGATTGATTTACAATTGTATTCTTGCAACTATTTCAGATATACAAAGTTTTATTTCACAGTCATTTCTTGCATGCTAATAGACTAGTCAGAATTGGAATGATCTGGAAAGCAGTCTCTGGACTCTTCTGTGAATGAAACATAGCAATGAAAACTATTCATAACTGAGAAATGTTTATCTTAAATATTAACCATCCTGATTTACATATGACTCAAAATAAAAGATTATAAAACCAGCAAGTGCAGTAACTTATTTATAGTTATAAACTGAAGTCACAAATCAGTATTTTCTATTATGAGCAATGATTGCTGTTTAGATTGATATTTAACTAATTAAGAGCTAAAAAGCTTTCTGTAGTTGCTATGTCCTTTCTGAAGACAAATGATTCTCAACAGTATTTAAAACAGATTTTGACTTTGCACTTTTTCCTGTAGGGTTCTTTAGTCATTTAATCCGAAGCACTAAGTCAGGGGTGTGGAATGACACTGCTGAGTTAGTGCTTTCCTCTCCTAAGTGCGCCCTGTGGTAAAAGCCTCAACAGTTCGGGTGGCCAGTAACCCAGCAGAGTAGTGGGGCTATGCAGAAGTGATACAAGAAGCTTTGAGACAAGAGCGATGCACAAGGAGTACTGCTCTGAAAATTACTAAAAAGCTACTTTAAAATCATCAAAGTGTGCAAAAATTTCTAAATCTGTCAGTAGTAGAAAGGGAAAGAAAGCAAGGACCGCTCTGTGTTCCTCTGTGTTTGACCTTCTCAAGGTGAGAGTTCCTGTTACTGCTGAGCTCTGTGGGCCAGCAGCCAGTGATCAGAGAGCTGTTGCTATTATTATTTCAGTAATGATTGCAATTGCACTTAGATGTTTTGGAAACACATTCTTCCTGTCTCTCATTCTACAGAAGATGCAGCAGAAGTAATTTTTTGTGTATTAATGAATAAAATCTCAGAACTTCTGTAGAGAAAAGCAGGTTTTATCCTGTCTGTACAACCATTTCACACTGATTTTTGTATTCTTTTTCTTTTAACATTAATCAGTCAGTGGGCAGCTTTTTGGAAGTAAGGTGTTGATCACATTTTGTATTTTGTAGAATGCATTTATATTGTACCTAGAAAATTTTTTATTACACTGTGCAGCAACTGAAGAGTGGCAAGATTTTAATTTAGTTCCTATGTCCCACTTTGCTTCACTGACCACAAAAGGCTCAGCTCTCTAATTTAGACACCCATGTGAATACTTGACAAAGTGCTTAATAAGAATTATTATTTTTACAACACCATAAAATAATTTAATTTGTACTCCATATTTTATATGTGGAACACAGACAGTGAAAGATTAAGTCAAAAACTACCTAATAATTTTGTGTCTCCCTGGAACTATACTAAGTGCCACAGAAAATTTTTTTGCAGCTTTGTTGTCTAGCATCACATGGGAACTGTCACAAAGAGAATCCAGTACCTATGCTGTTGGGCACTCTCTATCTGTTAACTTCATGGAAGATGGCCCATTCCCATCTGGCAGTCCACAGGCATGGACATTGTGTACTTCATTCTCTCATGCAAATAAAGGAGCTATCTTAAAGATATAAGTCTTATTCATTAGGAAACCCCATGCTGCTCCTGGAGTGGGTCCTGCAGTGTCTAAGTGTTAAAATCTGTGTAGTTTGTTTAAGACTAAGTGCAAGATAATGATTACTCCCCAATGTGTTCAGAAGCTTTTACTAATAATGCAATCAGTTGATCTTAACAACAAAGATGGAATGTTTTTCAGTGGTGGGAAAGTTATATTTTCTCAATTTAAATCAAAGTGTAAACGCTGGATACTGAATCTTGGGAACAAATGGCAAAAGACTAGGGCAGGCTTCCATTGGCAAAATTTTCCACATCAAGTTCATGTATTCTTCCTCTTGAATTTAGGTATAGTTAAAAATGAGGAAAAAAAAACACACAAACCACCCTAAAACCTCAAGATATTTCAGCCTCAGCTGTTTAGTGTATCAGGATGAATAACCACAATTTTCTCTCTGGGAACTCTATGAATCTCTGGGGAATTAATAGCAGGTAATTATGTGCATAAATTAATATCAAAATAATATTCAGGAATTTGTGAAGACTCTGCAGGAGACATAATTTCTACTAGCAGTGTTGACTTTACAACACTAATTATATTTTAATATTTTTTGTTTATAATAGGTTTAAAAGATTTTAGGATTGTTCCCATTTTATGTCAAGTGGAACAGAACCTATATGATTCAGCATAGGGGTTGAAATTTCTTCTTCATTATACAGGTCAGAAAATAATTTAGGTGCTTTATTAATATCTGTTTTAGAAATTTTACATGTTATGTTTAGTGTTTTCACCAAAAAGGGAAGAATATCTTTGTCACTGAGATACTTCACACATCTCTAGAATCATGTATTCAATTTCAGGATGTAGAGAAACGTGACACTGTCAGTGCCTTTGCTGTGATGTTGTGATGTCCCATAAAGTAAAATTTAACAGCATCCATATGTCTGTGTTCCTTGTTCATGAGTCTAAAGATCAGGGGAAGAGTGTTATTAAATGGAGTTCTGGGTAAAAAGAAAAACAAGCAAAATCCTTCAGTCTGTACACAAGTGCATTGTCAGATGTCCTGCCTTAAGTATTCCAATAATACAAAGTCAACAAAGGGTTTCTGTCCAGTCCTTAAAAGAAGTCAGTTTCCCTAGAAAAAATCAGATAATTTGGTAATATTTCTGTGCATAAATAAAGGATGAACAATTGTACGTAGAAGTAAGACAAAAGCACTTAATTCTTGTGTTTGGGATTTATGAGCAAGATGGATAGGGAGTTCTTTGTTTGTTTAGGCTTCATTACTCAAAGTAAATTAAACAATGATAATAACCAACAACAGTGCCAGCAGAGAAAAGAATGTTTCACTTACATCCAGTTACTGAGTCACGTTCTGGATGCAGTAGTTGGGAGGGTGTGGGGATTTTTGGTTTGTATTTGTTTGTTTGTGTATAGGAGTTTCATTTTTTTCTGGTTTTAAAAGAAAAACTGCAAAATCTATATACTAAAACTCACAGATTTGATAATGAAGCTCATATTTCTAATTTTTCTTTCAGGTATCTAAAATTATGATCAGGTATCATATCTTGCTCTTTAATTTTCTGTCTTTTAAGTTTTAGAAATATTTTCTAGGAACATTATACAGAACTGAAGCCTTACAAGTTATCTATGAATAAAAAATGACAGTATTCCTTAAAAATTTTTGAAAATTAGAGATTTCTGGAGATTTTTGTTAAAATACCCAAAAATCAAAGTTGCAGTAGAAGAGGTTGAGTTCTTTGTGAGTAAAAGATGCTGTAAAATGTTGGTGTATATTTTATAAAGATCAATAATGTTATGTTGCTAAATCATTTTGTTTTGTTTTGAAATGTGAAAGGCTAAAAGGCAGCAAATAAGCTTTTGACTTTAGTCTTTGCATGTTATGATAATTCCATTATATTATTCATTAAATTATGATGAATATGTGGTTAGAATTTGTTTTCAGCATACAAAGAGGGAATTTGATCTTGAAAGTAAACTTCCTAGGAATCAGTAGAGAATATAGAGGTGTAAGGTGAACAAAAAGATGGATCTGATTAAAAAATGCTAGGAAAGGTTTTGAGCATAGGACAAAAATAGTGCACTCAGTTGTAGTGAAAGCCTGCAACGAGATGTTTCTTACTTTGAGTATGTGAGTTGTTTTCCAGAAATTTTTAGCACTACATACATAACATTGAGGTTATATATATACACACACACATATTTACATAAAAGAGAGAAATGTGGTTGAAGGAAGTATATGGATAGCCACTGAAATTGGGATGTACTGGTAGCACTGATAATAGAATCAAGTTCATATGAGCTCAGCATCATCAGCATTATAATGTTTAGTTGATCCCATTTGTTGTTAATCATGAGCTCTTAGGAGTTCTGGTCATTTTATAACACAAATCTCAAAGATGAAATTCAGCACCTGGTGAATCATTTGAGGATTTCATCATTTGGAATAAGGGAAATACCTGGTATAGCTTTTAATTACTTTCAGATACTTTTTTTTCCTATTCAGATGCATTTCTCTGTGAGGTGATTATGCAGGATGCTGTAGAAATGTTTTGCTTTGGACATGTTTGTTTTTAGGGAAAGAGTAGAGTATGCAAATTGTAGTGTTACTAATTGTGCTGTTCAGTGGAGAGAATGCAAAAATGTTTCTTCAAGTAAAAGATTACTGCTTCCTATGACTTTTTACTCCCCACAGTACAGATGAAAGTACAGCAACCTGTCAAAACTGAGCTAAAATGGAGATAACCTAGATCTGTTACTTTCTGATTTTTTTTTCTTTATTTACTATTATTCTTTCTTCCTGCAACCTGTTTTCCTACCATGTTTGTTTTATATCTTTTTTTTTTTTCCCTTCTTCTTGAAGTTAATCTCTTACATTCTCCTTTACCCAGTCCTCTTATTCTTGCTGTTTGAGTTTGCATGACACAGTTGGGCTGGGTTTTCATAGGTATTAATCAAATCTTCACCAGCAAGAAGGAATTGATGAAGTTCAGGTTTTGTCTTTTTTTCTTAAATGTCCAAGTAGTAAAGTATGAACAAATGTGTTAAACATCTTCTCTGAAATCTGCTGTGGATTTCAGTCAGCTTGTGCAGAACCAGTTCATGATGTGAATTATTCTATGGCCCTTGGATTTGGTCTGCCCTGCAGCGCCAAACATCATTCCACTGCACTGCTGGTGGAGAACTTCCAGCACCTAGCCAGCCCTGCTCTGCTCACTGATGGTTCAGATCCCTGAAAACTCAAGTGTAAAACAGTTTCCAGATTTTCTTTTTTGTGTAGTCAGAGGGCTGGCAGCCATAACCAAAACTGTCAACATCACATTTGTAATCTTTCTAGTTTTTGAAAAAATTATTTGGTTTGGAATTTGGGGGTTTTCCTATAAAATAAAAAATTCAAGGGTTAGTCAGCTCCATGCCTAGCTCACCTTGGAGTCACAAAAAAACCCCAGTTATGTTTCCTGAAGACATATGATGCCTGTCGGTGGATGTTTCCATATTTTATAATGGTACTTCTCTTTCCTATTTCTGCCATTTATAGAGCTATAGTACCAGTGAACACATGCTCTGTACTGTTTTCACTATTGCAGTGTCAAAATAAAGCTGGAAGCATAGACTTTTTTTTTTTTTTTCAGAAATTCAGAGACATAAATTATTTCTTCCTTTGATAAAAAGGCAAAAAATAACTATCAAGAGTATAACAGTGAGCATAAAATCAAAGTGGTGAAAAAAAGTACTAGTAATTAAAGAAAGCTATGAAAAAAAAAATTAGTAGGTCCTCATTTAGGAAAAGAAATGTCATCCTCCTGTTTCATGCATTGCCCTATTTTTATCATCCTAGAAAGAGCCTACACTGAAACAATTTTAGTACTCGTCTCTGAATAGATCATTAATTTGGATATAGAATTCTTCACCTGAATTAAGTGAGGTGAAGAATTAATTTTCCCCTTAACTAAGTTAGATTCTCTGGTGTATAGGTGATGATGTTTTTCAGTGAAATACGGGATCTCTTCTCTGCTTTGCAGAGAGCTGAGAAATTGCAAATATCTTTTTGTTTATCCAGTTGAGGATCTAACCACCATCCTTCCAGCATGTTGCTCTTTGGTTCAAGTATGAAAGTGTCCACTTTTGTTCTCTTAACATTTCAGGCATTTCTGTGCCTCCTTATTTCAGAGATAAATTCTTTAATGCTGAAAATTTCTTTTTAACACTTTATTGTAAAAAGCATTTTTTTAAAAGGAGATTTTGTAATGTTCTTTCTTTGTCCATAGAATTGAGTACTGCAAAATGGTTGCAAACTGTCCTGTTCCTAACAGGAAGTTAGAAACATTTTGGTCACTTCTACTTACACACTACTGTTAAGCTGTGTGCTATTTCATTACAACACTTAGGTGAATTTATAATTTAGCTCTACCATTTTTAATTATTTATTAGAATGTAGTTGTTCTTTAAGTACAGGATAAAAAATTGAGTCTTAACTTTACGTAGCTTTGCTTCCAAATTTTCCAAACCCTTACCTTCACTTTTCTCCAGGTTCTTTAGTTGTGCAAAGATAATTATACTGAATGTCTCTCCAGTGTCCCCATGTACAGTGGGGTGGCTGAAGCAGTGGTGTGGATAAAGCCAAAGTGAAATTTAAAAATCACACAATTTTTGTGCTGAATTACTGATTATTTATTTAATGTATTAATTTTAAACTGTATTAGTTGGCCTGCTAAAATATGTTATCTGTCTTATAAACCTGCCCTAGTAAAGTTTGAAAATTATTTGGAGCTAAACAGAGTTTCCTCTTAAGGAGTGACAAAAATCTTGGTGAATATGTTTGAAAGCTCCATTTAATATATGTTCAAAAACATTGTTTAGAAAGTATTTGGGGACTTATTTTCTTATCTTTTTTTTTTGTTGTTCTTATTCTGTTGCTGTCCTGTGGAGCACTACCTTTGAGAAAAGCGGTTGTGGCTAATAACATTCCCAGTCTTTTTGTTGCAATGTGAGCTGAAATATGAAGTGGCTTACAGAAGTCAGTATCCAATACAAGCAGAGAAATTGTTTATAGAACAAAGAATTTTGGAGTTGGGCTCATGAGACAGTATTTTACAGATAAGTGAGCCATTTTGATAATTTTCCCAGTCTGGGTTAAAGAAAAAGCATGATATCTGGCAATAATATTTAAATGACTTAATGAAATTAATAATCTGAAAAACGTGTCTAATTTATATAGGTATTTACATTGTTTTCTGAAAAAAATAGTTTTGCAAGGAGGCTTCTTATTGTAAAATTTTATGTTTTATTTTTCTTTTTAGCCAGAGATTCACTCCCTGTTAAAAAAAATAAAAATATCTTCTATTAGAGTTTTGGGTCTAAATTATACTTTTAAATCCTATTGGACAGAAAAGGAGATTTTATATTGTGCATAATTTGCAAGGTCCTGCAAATTGATTTTTCAGTCTTGCAATAATGGATTTTGTCCTGGTATTTGCATTATCCACAAAGCGTGTATTACTGTTTCCCATTTATTTAAATGAAGGCTGTGTTTAAAAGATACTCTTCTGCTGGAGACTAAATGGAATGTGTTTTATTGATCTGGGACTCCCTTATTCTCTGTTGACTATGTTTATGCATTCAGCAGAGGTTACTGATTAATATAATAATAGGAACCCTTGAAATGCCAGGTACCTGCTGGGATCAACTCTCTTTCAGACAAAGGACTAGTAAAGCACAAGTCAGGGTAAAAATTTTGGAGAGCTCTAGAAAATACTTTTGATTTTGAGAATCTTTTAAATCTATAATTAAATTGTGTAGAAAATATCTTGTTTTCCTATATTCAGCTTCCTTTGACCATAACACTTCTAGGAAATTTTAAAAAAATATACAAATAAGCCTGATCCAAAACAACCAGCAAACCTACATTTAGTAGGGTTTCGATAAGATTATACCAAGCATCATAAAATTAAAACATTTCCAAATGGAATTTACTCTGGAACTATGGAGCATTATCTTGCAGGCTCAGTAAAACATATATTTTTAAGGGAATCAAAATTTTTATTCCCTCCATGAAGTTCTTTGATTCCTAGAACAAGATTAAGAAAGCAGGCAGCTGCTCAGCAGGATTTTTTGTTGTTGTTCAATGTATGCTTTCCTTTGTCTTCTCTTCAGCTCAGAAGAGAGGACTGTTCAGTTCCTTATACCACCCAAATATATAAGTACTTCAAAGACACCAATTAATGTCTCTTACTAACTTATTTATGAAGTGAGGAGTGCCATCATCATCATTTAGCACATCAGTAACTGCAGCACAAAAAAAATTAAGGTGAATGTAACTGTTAATGTGTTTTAATCTTGTGAGTCCACCAAAGAATGGATCCTCTGCATTTTCTTTGCATCTACCACTACCTGGGTCTACTATGCATGGTACAAGATAATTATTCTTCTAAGAAATATTTTGTGAATAACTAGTTTCTCAGCGTGTAATTAGCTATTCCTATAACTGTAAGCAAAAGACCACCTTAAATTTTATCTCCTTCAATATTTTTATGATTATAGTTTGCAATAGAAGTCCTTATTATTTGGGGTTTTTTTCCCACTATTGATACTTATTATAGGATTTATTATGTATTTCTTCAGATGCCAACGATACAGGCACTAAAACTGATAATTTTTTTCCTTCTTTCCCTTAGGCATTTCCTGGAAATACAAATTCTGACAGTGTGGTCCGGCATGATCTGCAACATCCAGTTATTGCTCGCTATGTAAGGATAGTTCCTTTGGACTGGAATGGAGAGGGCCAAATTGGGTTAAGAATTGAAGTCTACGGTTGCTCCTACTGTAAGTTTTTTCATGATGATCCTTTTTTTTCTCCCCTAAGTAAAAACTCACTTTGAATTTTGGATTAAATCCATATGTCAAAGACTTTGGCAATCCTGACCTTGGGTCCAGGATTGCTAGTTGTCTTACCTAGGGCTTCATGAAATATTTGTTGGAACTTTAGTTCTGAGTTGATAGTTTTTCTCTGGAAGATGCAACACTGGAATTTGCAATAGTGCTTTGAAGTTGCTCCTTTTCATCTTCATGGTTTCTGTTGTAGGAGGCTTTGGCTATTGTATAGGCTTGATTGGGACATTTGAGGAAGAGATCATGTTTGAAAAAATGTCATGCTGGTTCTTGAGAGATAAAATGGAAACAGGACATAATTTAATGCCTGGTGCATTTTCTGAGATATTTCATTGAGTATTTGAATGTGACTTCAGAATTTCTTTGAAAATCTGGGTCAGCAATAGTACAAGTGCTTCCACAGCTAAGACTAGAACTGATAATGCTTTAAGAAATTGTGCCCTTCTTTTAATTCAATTCAGCCAGTGTCAGCATCATCAAACCTGCAAAACTGAGTTTATGATACCCTATTTCTATGTACTTTTTAGGCAGTATCCTGGATTTGTTGGTATTTTAGCTGGAAGATGTTATTTGAGATTTTTCTTTTAAAAACCAGTCTTTAGAATAAAATGTGGAAGACTCATCACTGACTTCCTTGGGTGACATAAGCTGTTTTTGCCATCCTGACTAGCAAAAACAGGTGTAATTTCAGTTGCTTTTTTTTTTTTTAAATTTGATTAGATAGTCAAAAGACTCCATACTTTCATTCAACACCAATGGAACCATGAGGAATAGAGTTTTGATATTATTTACCTTATTTCCATACAATGAATGTTTTAAAAATATGTATTGAATCAGAGAGAATTTCCCAATGGCTGGAACTTAGTTGAGAAATCAAATCAAACTTGCTATGGTATTAGTGCTGCTGTACTGGGGATACGTATGGTTGTTACAAATATTTGCTAAAATACCAGAGCAGGACCTATTGCACTAAGACAAAGCATAATGGTTTTAAACTAAAAGGGGGTCAACTTAGGTTAGATATAAGGAAGACTTTTTTACCATAAGGGTTCTAGAACACACTAACACTTTACCCACAGAGGCCAAGGATGCTCCATCCTTGGAAAAATTTAAACTCATGTTGATTGGGGCTCTGAGGAACCTGATCATAATTTTACTGATCTAGTTGAAGACATGTCTCATTATTGCAGAGGGATTGAACAAGATGGCCTTTAAAGGTCCCTTCCAACCCAAACTGTTTCATGTTTCTATGATATCTGTTGCCTGAGGAACTGTAGGTTACGCTAAAGTAAATTCTTACTCAAAGAGAGTTGAGCTTCTGAAGTTTTAGGCACAACTCTAATTATTCAGTATATGGCTCTTAATAAACAACATCATACTGCTAAAATGTTTTACGTGCTCTTTTAAGTACACCAAACACTACAGCATGGCTAATTTTCCATCATAAAAAATACTTGCTTCTAAGTATACCTCCTTGCTTGTACATCAAATATAAATTCAGGCATTTGATTCAAAAAAACAGCACCTAGTTTACTGTCAAATATAGCTCTCTTTAACAGAATAAAATGTAGCAGAATCAAACAAGAAACTCCACGACATTTACTGCAATATTTACACATAAAAAATGTTACATTTTGATGGAATGAATAGACAAAATGCTGTAGGTATGCAACAAGATACTTTTAGGGGTTTAAAGTAAATGTGAGAAAAAGTAAAACATGGCTTGCTGACAAAATTATTTTAGTTGTTTGATGAAAAGCTGCTTGCTTGCTGAACTTTTGGAGAAGAACAAAGAACACAAAGTATGGAACCATAAAAATACTGATAAAATGTGTCTTCACAGAATAACTAAGGTGGCCCAATATAATTTCATAATTTTACTGATAGAGTATTACTGGTCTGTTTGTATTAGAAATTATGTCAGTAATCGTTGGAGATTTTTTATTGTGAGGTTGAAAGTAATATATTCGGGTTTTATGTGTAAAGGGACTTTTCTTTCAACATCTCTGCTACAATGCAGTGTGGTTTTTACATGCAGGAATTGGGCTGCTCCCAAAATGGTATCAGTAGAGAGCAGCAGAGCAGCTGAGAAGAAAAACTAAAAAATAATTGTGTAAAGAGAGAGGAAGGCAGCCCTTTGGTATGAATACTGTAACCAGGGAGTACTGTTTACAAATTCCCAGCTTGTCTTCAAATGAATTATTTGGAGCCAGGTGTAAATGCTGAACCTTTCCATGTAGATGTGTCCTTTGGTAGAGGCCAAGTTTTTAACCTTATGATTAGAAGTGCATATATTTGCATATAAATATAAGCACTGCCATTAACCAGTGTTATTTGCAGATTAGTCCTTCTGTCATTTAAGGAACTAACCATTTAGATAATTACCAGTTTTAAAAGCCTGGTTAACAAACAGGCTTTACTCACATCTGCCCCAATTTTTGGAACTATTACCTAAATAAAAGGCTGCCCAATATATCACAATTATAATTTTTCTTTTAGTTTAATAAATTAGTGTAGTCTGTCTATTATTTAGATATCTTCAGATACAAAATTCAGATTTTCCCACATTGCATGCAAGGTTTAATTGGAAAGCCATGCACACTGACTGTTAAAAATCTTTCCTTGAACATTGCTGCAACCTTGTCATTGGCCTCAGACCTTTAAGAAAAATGCTTTCCTCATATTGAACTGTTTATTCAAACGTCAGGTCACTAATTGCCGTATTTCTGGTTCCTATTATGTTTGTATAAGATACACATTTATACAGGTGAAATCCATGTCCTTCCTTGCCCAGCAAATCGAGTTTAAAAAGAGGTCTGCTTTCCAGACAGCAATTAGACTTCACATCTGTACCCTGAAGAGGTTGATAGCATTACCAAATCTTCTTCTTTTAGTGTTTGTTTTCTTGAAGTCTAAAATCTCTTCTTTTAAATTTCATCTTTGTATTTTGTGTAAATGAGATCTGTGGGGGTGTCTTCTATCAGAAATCACAAAAAAAGAACTATGGCCTTACTCTACAAAAAGGTTCAGAAGAAAGTTTTTTTTTTTCTTTTTCCTATAGTGGAAAACTGACTATATCTTAGTAAAAAAAAAAAAAAAAAAAAATTACAATTGGGTAAAGAACTTGCTTAATAGCTACATTAATGCAGAAATTGCATGAGCAAAATAAGCTTGAAAAATCACAGCAAATAGACTTATATAACATGGAAAACACTTTTTGGTCAATGAAACTTTTAGCTTTTATCTTAAAATTATGAATTTCGTAAACCATAAAGGGGAAGAGGGTCTTTACACTTGAAGGAACATCATACATCTAAAAGCAAGTCACAAAGAAAAAAGCAATATAACCAAAGTCAAAATATCCGCTGAAATCAGCTAAATGAAAACTGATGGCCAAATTTCATACGTTCTCTTTTGGAGATAGGGAGCAATGGCACATGACATGGATCTTCCACCATATTCACTTTTATGAATTTTTGAGACAGGCAGCAAAGATGTGGCATCTGGAGGCCATGAAAACTACAATATAGTACTTTTACTACTGATTCATGAAGATCATAATAAGCTCCTGCAGGATCATTGCCATATGAATTGTTCTCTTAATCTCCATCCTGTGGCAGATAAATGCCTACAAAAAAAAGGACAAAAAGCATATTATTGCATAGGCTTTGGCTATGCTTTTCAAGGTAGCTGAAAGAGGCCTTCTGGGTCATGAAATCCTATGAGAGGAAAACACTCATGGTACCTTTATTCATAGAGGAGTTTTTAATATGGCTGTGCTGATTTTCTGGATCAAAACATCTTTTTAATGCAATTGCACATTTGATGGTAAAAATTTTCAAATTCCCGATGACTCACTTCTGAATTGTAGGATATACTTGAAAAAAACCAAAACACCTGGGGATGGCAGAAAGCCATGCAAATATTCAATATACTCAAGGCAGAAACAATTATAAAGCTCCATAAATGGCTGCAAGCCAAGCGGTTTACGTTTACTGACCAGCTCTATTTTCTAATACTTAGGAAGCAGTGGGACTGAACAAAGATGACATGACCTGTATTTGCAAATCTGTTCTTTTTCAGCTGTTAGCTCAATTACGTGTACTGCTATGTCAAATGTCACTGTCTCAGTTTTCTGATTGGTGACTCTTTTTAGAGAGGGAGGGAAAAGAAAGAAAAATAGTAACCACAGTCCTGTGGTTATTCATGAAATAATGAATATTTTTATGGTGAGCATTTACTCTACAAATTGTAAAGTGAATGAAATTTTGGTCATGGAATCATGTTACAAAAACTAAAATAAAATTAGGCAGTGCTCTTAAGGGCTGAGCCAAATGAATATTTGCAAGAACTGATGAGGAAGTACTGAAGTGGTAAAACCTGTGGGCTGAAAAGATCTCTTGGTTGCTGTAGTTAATCTTGTTTGCCTGCGGTGACTTTGAGTTAAAACACAGTTTCCTTTGACAGTTCATTCTGCATTCAGCTATACTTAGCTGCTAGGAAATTTACTTATTTGAAATCTGCTTAGCTTGGTTTCATGGTATAGGCACTAACTAACTATCCATGTCTCGCTGTGCCCCATGGTTGCCATAGACACTTAAAAGAGAAACTTCCGTATTGTCCAGGATAATCTGTTGCATCCAAATACCAAAATGACTGTTTAAGGTAGATGAGAAAGCTGTTTTATTACCCTTTTGTTGAATCTTATCAAGTTTCACATGCCCAGATTCAAATGTATACCCTGGACATTTTGTTTCACCAGCATATAGCATAAAAAAGGTCCCTTGATGTGTCATACTCTTATTGAAAAGTGTATAGTGTATTACTCCCTGTGGTAAATAAAATAAATAAGAACATGCTAATAAATTTATGCATACATATTTCTGCTCTTACACTTTTGGTACATGTGCGAATATATGCCTAAATAGTGAAGGTACTTATGTAGTCCAGTAATCTGCATAAAATTTCCTAGCTCTTCTTATGATATTCTATTACTTACAATAAGTATGCCACTAAGTTTTCTGGTCAGACTTTACTGTCCACCTAAGTGATGAAACTTCTTAATAAATATTAACTGTCAGAAAGGAAGAAAAATTTTGAAGTGTTCATTTTGTGGAATCATAATATTTCCAGAAACTTTATGAACTTGCTGTAAGTGACAGTTCTTCGAACATACATAATGTGGGGGAAAAACAGAACTAAAAGAATCATTTAGCAGAGGCTGCTGTGAGCTACAAAAACTTTCCTTGTATCAGTTGTTTGGACAGTAAAGTGTTCTGCCGAGCATCCAGCTGTTTTTCCCCTAATCTCTTAAATGTCAGTATTTCTGTCCTGGGAACTTCTATACCTATTGTGTATATGTGCCTATGTGTTTGATTTTTAACCTTCATCTTCACAGCTCATCAGTGGCAAACACATTCTCCTTCTGACATTAAAGGTGCATGGATGAATACTCGTATCTAAACTATGGACAGTGAGGGAAAAGAATTGGGAAGTTTTTCTTTGCAAACTTTTAAAGATCTCTTTGAATTTGTGCTCTGTTGCTAAGTTTGCTTCCTTATTAGTGTATTTTTTTCTACCTTTTCGTCAGACAAGAGATTTGTTTTTTTCTTAAGGTCATGAAAATGGACACCTTTTATCCTCCAGATAGTCTCAGGTCATTTAACAGAAGAGTTTTGTAATTTAAGACCAAAAATACCCTCTGTCTTTATAAGTATTCTCAGTACAGATTTTTCTTCTCCATGGCCTCTCCAGGAAGGAACAATTGTGATTGTTCCTATATACATTTTCATATATTTTGGCATGAAAAATAAGTGAGAACAAGCTTTAGTCCATTTATTACCTTCAGTTGTTATCATTGACAAACATAGGCTGCTTTTGGTAATCTATACTGCTTAAATTTTAAAATAATAAAAAAAAAGTTGTGTTTTGTTGTTTGAGTTTTTTTAATGCATTAAGAAATAAACTTCTAAAATCAGAAGATTCAGGCTGAAACAGAAAAAAAAATATTTCCAAATAATTTATTTTCTATTTTTAACATTTTTTTCTAAATCAAATATTTCAGATAGATTTGACATAAAAGAAATTTTTAGTAGAAAAAAGTTTGTTTTATTCTTCATCTATTTTTTAATCTGATGCAATGTGAGGGTTTTTTTCCTCTCTCAACTTTTTGCATCCAGTACAAAAATTAAAAATCCTTTATTTTCCACTTGCAATTGTAATGAGGCTACTGGCAGATATTTTCAAGCATGACAGCTTTAAGAAGTGCAACAACTGTGTGTATTCTTTACAGGTTCATTTGTTAGCTGGCAATGAAAATACAATCAGTGTGCTGGTTTCAGCTGTGGCAGAGTTAATTTTCTTCACAGTGACTG
Organism: Pyrgilauda ruficollis; assembly: GCF_017590135.1. Taxonomy (NCBI): domain Eukaryota; kingdom Metazoa; phylum Chordata; class Aves; order Passeriformes; family Passeridae; genus Pyrgilauda; species Pyrgilauda ruficollis. The sequence goes on along the minus strand of NW_024519206.1, from coordinate 28,802,233 downwards.
ATGTGGGGCTGTGTTTCGGATTTGTGTTGAACACAGGGTTGACAATACAGAGATGTTTTTGTTGTTGCTGAGCAGGGCCTGCACAGATCCAAGATCTTTTATGTTTCTTGTACAGCCACATTGATGAGAAAGTTGGTGCTACATGGGAGGCTGGGAGGAGGCACAGCCAGGACAGGTGACCCAACCTGACTAAAAGGATATTCCAGACTGTGTGACATCTTGTTCAGTATATAAAGTAGGGAGAAAAAAGAAAAAGAGATGTCTGCGGAGATGTTTAAGGTGATGGTGTTTGTCTTCCCAAGTAACCATCACACGTGATGGGGCCCTGCTCTCCTGGAGATGGCTGAACACCTATCCGCCCATGGGAAGTGGTGATTGAATTTTTTGTTTTGCTCTGCCTATGGCTTTTGCTTGCCTTCTTAAACTATCTTTATCTCAGCCCACGAGTTTTCTGCCTTTTATTCTGCCACTATTTTCCCCAATCCTGCTGGTGAGGGTGGGAGTAAGTGAGCGGCTGTGTGGGGCTTGGTTACTGGCTGGGGTTAAACCATGACAGTCAGTCAGAGAAAAACAAGTATATTTTGTATGACTACATGACCCACCAACTTTTTAAGTCATATTCCTACAGAATTTTAAATTACACTTGAATATTTTTTAATCATTCATCATTTCCTTTAGAAGGATGTAAGCAGCTGGCTTGTTTGTAAAGGTTATTTTAATTATTTTTTCTGTGAAATGAAGGAAAACTTTTCCCTATTATATAAATAGAATTTATGGCCAAATTTGATAAAACCTTGAAGGGTTTGATGAATGTTTTTTAAAGTCAGATATGGCTGTTGTGTAAAAATAGCAGACTAATGTTTTCTAATTGGTTTTCCAGCAACTGCCCACACACACCACTGAAGGCATCCTCCTTACAGTGGTCTGTAACCAGTTAATAGGAAGATGGAGATTCAAGACATATCCTTCAATAACCATCTGAAAATATTAAAACCAGACTCAGAACTAGAGCGTGCTTTTTCCCAAAGTAAGAATGGTAGCATTTAGGTAACTAAATGTTAAAAACTTCAGTCTAAAACTTCAGCCTAACCACAATAGTCTTGCCTTTAATCTTTTTTTGCCTGAAGGTAGGCTCATGATGGCTGTGCCCAGAATTATTTTCTTGCATTCTTGTAAGTGGTGATTGATCCCTTTGTCCATGGTGACTTATTCATTAGAGAAATCAGGCAGTTTGGGGTTTTTTTTCCTCATTAAATGAAAAAATTCAGCAGATTTCAAACGGTAGGTGTTGATTCTGTGCCATTGATTTGAAGCCTGAAGAACCTCACTGGTATTTGTTTTCTTGAATGTCTGAAAAAAAATATATTAAGGATGCAGTTACTTCCAGACTCAGTTCAATTTATTCTGCTTTTTCTCAGAAGTCTGGGTGAAGATGATGCATTTTGTATCTTTTATTTTAGACATGGCAAGTGGAGTCTTACTGTGAGTAAATTCTTATTTCCTCTCTGCCAAAGGTTAGTGTTCTCTGATTAGAAAGTGCACTTATCAAAGAGTCAACATTACTGACAGGAAAAAACAAATTTAACCCTTCATAGCAATGCTTTTATAAGGTCAAAACGAGCCTTGGTGTTTATATGTAGTATATCCATATACAGAGTTATGTTTCTAGACAGTCCTGTTTCAAAGCTGGGCTCTCATCTTCGTGAGCATACCTTTGAAGAGTTAAGTCACTGTGATGCCAGCTTCTCCCTGAATCCTCTAAAACAGGGAAAAGGTTCAGGTTTGTCCTTCTCATAAAGGTGACATTGTATGGTGACATGGTGGCCTTTATCTAGTGGCCAATAAGGGTCCCCTCACCTTTCACTCACTGCTGCTTATTTTCCTTTAAAAGAGTAAAAGAGTAAAAGAGTGCTTGACCAATTCAGGGTTGACCAAAACTTAAAGTATGGTATTAAAGACATTATTCAAATGCCTTTTAAACACTATACCTCTGTTGATTGCTCTTGCCAGACTGCAGGGGATGCTTTTTAAAGCTAAACTGAAGAATGCATTGTCCTGCTCCTGGCTGCACATGCACATTGTGTTAAGGCTTGTGAGCATGATCTTTGAAACAGAGTTAGAAAAATAAAATGAAATCCTTTTTCTAGTTGTAACCTTTGTGTTATATGTCTTTCAGAGACCACTGGCATTTCAGACAAATATTAGCATAGCTATTTGACTCATGGTGAGCACAGGGAATGGAATATAATGAAAGAGAACAGAAGGGAAGAGAATAGAATAGAGCATAACAGAACACAACTGAACATTTATATTTTGTTATGCCCAGAGCTCTGCATGAGAAGCTACGACCCAGGTCTGAGGGCTCCACCCTGGAGAACATTTCTCTGCAGTGCAGGTGGCAGGGCCATTCAGGTGACAGGGCCAGTGTCCCCACAGCTCTGGGATGAGACCAGAGCTTTCTGTTTATCCAGTGTGTTTCCCATACTGCTTCTCTTGGAGTACAAGTATTTAGACGTTCTCTTAAATTCTTAGTCCTTCCTGGAGCAGCAAAAATTTCCCAGCTACTTTCCACTGCTTCCCAGCACTTCCCCTCTGAGACAGTGCCTTGCCAACCCTTGTCTTACCTTCAACTTTCCTGAGAGTATCCCTATCCAAAGAAGGAACATTTACCTTTCTGTCCAGCCTCTCCTGCAGGCAGAACTAACTGAAGAATGAGGTAAAGCTACCTACAGTGTCTTGCCACCATCCATCCAGTCCAATAATTCTTTGTTGCTAAAATCCCATTAGAAAACAAACAGTCAAACAAACTTTTGGGTGTGTTTCTTGTACCAGTGAATGGTACTAAAATAAACAAATATTTGGCTTAGCTAAGCAATGTCTTAGATTCTATGGTTTTGGTTATGAGGGCATCAAATGTCTCATAAGCTTTCTGAGATAGGATTCTTTGCTGCTTTTCTTTTAGTCTAAGTATTTCTTTGGCTGTCACAAGAAGTTATTAATTTACAATACAAGTGTTCCATGCAATATGTATGGAAAAATGTTAGCTCTATTCAGATGTAGCCCTTTTTCTTAGAAGATTTGACACAATATTTTAAGCTCCATGACGTTGGACCATTTCTGGTTTTGTTCTGACTGTAATGCAAAACAAAGGAAATTTTTTATCTTGAATATAGTTCAAGTTGAAGTACTTTTGGGTATGGTTTCAGCTGGATATTTAGATGGCTTCTTAAATTGCTCATTGAATAGAAAAGGGGCAGAGAGTTCACTTACTAAGCACCTGTTTGTACTTGGTCAGACTGAGGTGAAGGAAAATCCTTTAAATAACAATAGTTGTGATTTTTCAGAAATGCTACTGTGCATCAGAGATGATTAAAACATTTATAACGCCCTCTATTTTTTATAGTGCATGTAATAATAGCAAAATGGATGTAGAAATGTGGGAAAAAAAATTTAGCTGTCTTTTAAAGATTAAGAATCCATGGGACATTTAGAATTTGACTATCCTCTAGGAATTCATGGTGAAACTGGCTAAATACTACAGGAAAAATGTAAATATCTTCATAAGTTTATGCACATCAATTTGAAAATCTGTTTTAGCATTTTGCAAATATTCAGTCAAACAACAACAAGGTATAAGACAAAATGGCAACCATAAGCAAAGAGTGAAAGTGCACATTCAAATTTGGGTGTAGTCTCTAATTTCATGGTGACTTGAATTCTGAGATCTACTTTTATTAAAAAGAACACAAAGTTATGTTATATGAACTATAATCACATGCACATATACCTATTTCAGGTACTTAGTCTGACCTATTTCTAAATGAGCAGCTGCCATTGCTGTACTACCTAGAAGCTAAGAAAACCAAGCTTTTCACATAAGTGCCTAGCAATTCTAAAATTTAAGAATATATCTTTAAATAATGGAGAAAGCTGTGGAAAATTTGAAAATAACAAAGGTCAATCCAAAAAATGAGAAAAAAAGTGATTTTTATAAATTCTAATTCTGTATATTCCTCAGATTTTATCAGCCAACATTTTAAAGTTTTATATGGATTACTGTTAAAAATAATTAATATCTTATTAATAAATAATAAATATTAAAATAATTAATAGCTTATGGAATAGGATCTGATCCTACAAATCCTCTAAAAACTTTCTTGCATAGTAATGTTTCTATCTTTACGTTTACAGACTGACAAGGTTATTGGAGTGTAATTTTTTTAGTAGGGACATATTCTTTATTACTTTTTTTTTCTAATAGACCATATATATTTAATTGTCTTCTGGTCTTAAATTCATTTAAGAACTTGAGAAACTGGCTTTCTAAACCACAGCTTAAAAAAAAAAATCTTGTAAGGTCAATAATTTCCTTACCTAAGAAACGCCCTACAAATTGATTTGGAAGAACTGCAATTTTTGTACCAAACCTATAAGCAAGGCTGGTGATGCTGTTTTTGTAGTGATCTGTTTTGGTAATTATCCTTGTTTACAGTGAGTCAAACCCAGGGTGTTTTGTTCAGTGGTAATGAATCAGTAAAGAGAAGCAAACTTTCAGTAAACATGGACAGGTCAGAGAAGGTTGTTTCTCATTTTCTTCAAGGTGGGAGGACATTTTTGTAGCTGTAGTAGAGGATGTTGGCAATAGTGTGATATGAGAAATGCCTGTTGAGCTCATGTCTTACAGTAAATGGTTTTTAAACTGATGCAACAGTTCTAATAAATGTCTTCAGTACTGCCCTTTTATTGACTGCTAATCCAGGAGAGTCAAAAGGAACCTAGTAAAGCCCATGTTTCAGCTCTTTATCACTGAATCTTTCTCTCACTGACCTAATTTTTCTCTCCTTTCCATTTTTAGTTGTTTTTTTTCCAAAAGTCTCTGATATGACTTCTGTCTCATTGCTTTAATTGTGTATAGTTTCCTGATTCCAGTCCTTCCTTGTCTGATTTTTCATAAGTACAGTGTGAAAAACAAGGGAACATTCAGAATCTTTTTTCTGAATTTTGAATGACAGCAGAAATGCACAGTCCTTTTCATACATTTAGATAATGAATTTGTGTCCAGCTTGTGAGTAAAAGTTAATTGCCTTGAAGTCCTCACTTGTGGAAAAATGTTAGAGTGATTTAAGTCGAACTATTCACATAATCAGCGGTTTTGTACCTCATTATCATTTAAATTCTTTCTATAAAATGGGTATGAGACAGTGGAAAATTTTTGGAAATGTCAGATTCTGGATATATGATAAATTTCAAACTCAGTTGGCAGAGTTTCACCTCTTTCAAAACTCAACAAAGGACTTACATAAATTTAGGAATAAGTTTATTTGTAGCAACTTCAGGGGGAGGCTTTTGTTGTCATTACTTCTAATGTAACTAATCACAAATATTAATTGTACACAGCATTGGTTTTGGAGGAATATGGCAGGATAATTGCCCAGGCACTGAGTATGCCTCTGTAAGCCTAAGCTAGGTCATAGTATAAATCACCCAATCTGAAAACTGAAAGAAGGTAGTACCGTGTCTTACACATTGCTGAAGATTTCTACTAACTTAAATTTTGGTGGTAACCAAGGGGAAAGAAATCTGTTGGAAGTTTTTCCACTGCACACTTTTAGTAAGACCTGGTGGCATCTCACCAAAGGCTTTCTATCAGTGATAATTAAATGCTTACACCATTTTCACACATTATGTGCAGGCAAGAATTCAAATCAGACACAACTCTGAGTTATGTGGCAATTCTTCTGAAAACCTTTCATTTTGCATTATTCCAACTTAATTCTTACCTTACGTTTCACAACTGTGTCTTAGGACAGCTGCAGACACAGTGAATGAAATCTCTCTTTGTAGCCCTGTACTTTCCACAGATGAAGTAGGGGAATTTGAACGATTGATCTTCTGCCATAGTGCAGACATTAAATACTTGCTGTGAATAAACCAACCTCTTCCTTTTATTAAATCCAGCTGTAGAGAGGAACTTCATCAAGCTAGACAAGCACATACCCCTAGGTTATTTCAGCCGAGAGAGCTCAAATATATTTTCCATGTACTTTGAGTTTTATTTATGTTAGTAAATGTATAAAGCCAGTATTAATCTTGTATTTGAGTGTACAAGTTTCTATGTTTCTAATAAAATCCTTAGTTTGAGCTGAGGGAAAAATACTTTGAACAATTCAAATCCCATTGAACCTTGGAAAAGCATCTCTGCAAAATTAGGACAGGCTGAATGTTGTTTTACTTTCCTAATTCTGATAATTTGGAAAAGTTTACAGCTCAGCTGTGGGAGAAAGGCCAATTAGAAATTTAATATACATTTTTTTAACTTGCTTTACTTTCTTGTAATTTAAAAGCTAAAAATGACTGAGTTTCATTTGTAAAATAATGAAAGTAAAACATCTCAACAGTTACTAATCTTTTTTTTTCTGTAAAATAAGAAATCTTGTCTAGTTGTCACAAATTTTGCAATCAACTTTTGATGCAATTTATCTTTGGATTTTCTACATTTTTCTATTGATGGTTTTAAGTCAAAGAATCAGCAAATCATCAGGTTCTGCTGAAAAACATTCTGCTGCACAATTTTCATCCACCCATATTAAATCAAATAATAACAAAATACTTTTAAATTTGTGCCATAATTTCTTTCAAAGTAATTTTTCTTGTTCTTACTAAGGTGCCATTTCCCTTGACTTTAGGGGAACAATAGTAAAACTGCAGTTGACAGCTTGACAAAAATATAGTATTTAAAATCACAAACAAAATTACTAAGGACATTTATAGAAAATTGCTATAGTTCATTTTTTTATAGCTTTATACATGTATTCTCCTGCATTACTGAGCTCAAGAGAAGATCTTATACAATTCAGCTGTTTCAGAACGCTGGCATAGAATGTATATTAATTTTTTTTTTTCATGTACTGTTTCAAAGGGTATCAAAGGGTATCAGTCTGTTTCTCTCAGCTTTCTGGCATTACTCTTTTCTCGACTCAGTTTTCTGAACTCAAGAATTACTTGTCTATGCAACCAGTATTATGTGATCGTAAACTGTATTGACTCTCAAGAAATTAACACTGGAATTTCTGTTCAGATGCTACCAGAAGAGACTTATAATGAGCCTGCTGTACGTGAGAACTATTGCTGTTTTTAGAGAATTTTTGTAATGTATGTGACCATATAGTCTATACTCTGTTCAGGGTCAGAATTATGCAACCAGTGGGGATCACGCAGTTTCTGGGGATAAGGCAGAAGTTAGAGCCAGAGAAGATGAATACATGGTTTTAAAATAAATGTTGTTCTTTATTACTTCCTTTTCCCTCCAGCATCCACATTAAATCCTAGGTTCTATAAAGAATAGTGATGTGAGTCCTTCATGATCTTGTCCATCAAGCAGTCCCAATTTCTGATCTCTCTCTTCAGGTCCATTGATTTTCAGTCTCCAGCTCCCTCTCTTTGTCAGACATGATATTCATTCAGCATACTGGTTTTCTACTTAAATTTATTCCAGCCTCTTTCAAGATTCTTCATACTTTTGTGAACAACTTTATGGTACAAAGTGACCTGGATTTCTGTTGTCTTCAGAGATTTAAAGTGTAGACTTTTCCCAAAGTTTCTGATTTTAACAGTAGATCATCTGTCTTTAGATGTTGTTTCATATCTCTAATGAAATCCTTGCTCAACATTATATTGAATTTTATAAGAAAAAGTCACTATTAAAGTTTCTGAATCTTATATCTCAAATTCTGAATTTGTATGTTTCATTTAATCAAACCTTAACCTTTTAATTAGAAATTTTACAGATTAAAAAAAAAAGCAATAAAACTGACATTAATACCGGTCATTGATTTTTGACTGTTAACATTGCAAATCTTATTTTTTTTTTTCCTCATGATGAGTAAGAGATGGGGTGGAGAAAGAAGCTGGCATTTTCTGTGAAAAGAACTTTTTGATTTTCAGGTTCACAGAAATGGTCAAGTTATGACCATTTACATTGAGGACAGTGTACTAATTTGGAAAGAAAAAAAATGTTTATTCAATTTTGAAAATTTACAATGGTCTATTATCTCCTTTAAAAAAATAGTGACCAGCTTTTGTAACTACTTGTTTGTTCAGGATACACCTAGCAACACACAGACTCCCTCAAAGCCCTGTAGTTATTTGCTATCCAAAAAAAAAAAAAACTTTGTCCAAGTGTTTCAGAGCAGAATATGCTGAGTTGGACATTTTAGTGACACTTGAAGATTACAACTTGGGTCTTGTGGAAGAGAAAAAAAAAAAAGAAAAAGAGCTCATGATCCCAGAATAAACACACTATCAGAAATAAAGCAAAGGAATCAGTACAGTCATTGCAGTAAGACCCTTGAATCAATCTGGTGTTTTGTCAATAAGACATAATCTAGAATGACACATAAGGAGAGATGTCTTTTACTTACTTAGTGCTTGAAAGCTTAAAATATGTAACAATAATGCTATAATGAAAACATACTACTAATTAGTGCATGTCTTATATGAAACCATATAAACCTGTGGAGCTACAAATTTAAAATAAACAGAAGAAAAGCAAGCTGGCAATTTGTTGTTTAGTCTCAAAACTAAATTTACAGTTCATAATATCCCAGTACATGCTCTTGTTTCTCAAACAACATGAGATCAAATGCTTCCCAGAAGCATTAGCACTGGTAGTATGGGGATCCATGGATGAACTGAGGGAGGGCTGGGTTGTCATGGCAGTGCCCAACCTTCAGTTCCATAAAGTTTCTGGGGCTGGAAATAGTCAGGCCTTGTTTCATTCTTTGCTAGTGTGTGAGAGAGATAGGTGGATCTTTGAGTTCTTGGTGACCCTTATTTGTCAGCTTCATGTCTTTCAGAGTGGTAGAGACATGAGAGCATTTCTATATCCCGTTTATTTCATTGAAATTTGCACAGTATATCTATTAGAATTCTCTTCCAAAACTCCATAATGTGATGGAAGAGTATTTTTTCTTTTTTTTTTTTGTCATGATGTCTAGACCTTCCTTTCCAGCATGAAAACTAGCGTACCAAGATCTGTCTTGTTACATGATGAGAAAAATAATGCTGCTATCTAATTTACATGGCTAATCTTAAATTTCTTAGTCTGTTTTTCTGGATTTAGAGGGAAAAAAAAAAGTTTTTTCAAAGTTCTCTGTGCATATAAACCTTACTGTAAGTATTGCACAAAGCTCATTCTAAACACTTTGAATAGCTAATGTGTGCCATTTCACATAGCCACATAAAGCGTTGTCAGCATTTAGGAATCCATTTTGGGAACTTCGCATTGAAAAAGTCTTCCTAAATGTTTTCAATTTTTCAGCCTATGTAAAAGGATTATTCTGACTCTCTTGATACTTAACTAAAAATAGTTTCTCCAGAATGTTGCGATAATTGGGCAACATTTGCTTTTCGGTGTCAGATGAGTCACAGATTAAAGAATTACCTGGGTTATGGCCTATATATCCTAACAGGATGCCCAGATTACTAGAAAAGCCCTTTTTTGTATGAGGCTTTACTGGTGCATTTGTTACCTACAGGGATAATTATTTACTTTGCAAGAGAAACCATCAAAGTAGGAGCAATAGTAATACTGGTGCAGCTTAATGTTCAACAGGATTGTTCTAAAACCAGCTGCACATTAAAGGCATAGAAGTTTGAAATCTATAAAGCTGCATTGTGGAGACACTCTGATATTTTTCTGCATTTCTCTGAAATGACTGCTTTCTGTGTTTTCTCTAATTCTCTTGAAGTTTTGCAGGTAACCTTGTCGTGTTTCTCCTATCTCTTTTTTTTAATTTGTTTGCACAAAATTTCATTTACCCAGTTACTTAAGCTGACACCAGCATGGCTTCTCATATTACTGTACAAGCCGTTGTGTGATAGGCTTTGACCATGAACCCAGGAGTGACTGCCACATAGCTATTAAAATGGGATCCGTTAATTATAGTTTTGCCTGACTGTCTTTGTGTCAGAGAAACAGAAGTGCCAATGCATTAACAGTACCTTCCAGGTGTTTGTTCTTCAGAGCCATCAGCTCCTCCTCAAGGAGGCCAAAGAACCGGCTTGTCTCCCACAAGTTTACTGATCCAGCATGAGTAAAGCATGAAATAATGAAGATACTTCACATGTTAGAGGTGAAAATAAAACTTAAATATTGAAACTCTTGGAAATGAAAAAGTATATAAGAAAACTGCTGGTGGCCTTATGTAAGCTACTGCTAAGTGATAGAAGTTTAATTCTTAGCCTTCCTAAGGTTTTCTTTAAAGAAATACAACATAAACCAAATCAGAGTTAGGTTCTGTGCCAATTAAAATTGTTAGTACAGCATCACAGTGCTCCTAAAAAGAAGTATTTAAAACTATACCTTTTTTTTTAACATCTTGGAAGTTCTGTTTCTTTGCCTCTGACTGTGTCATACAGTCATTCAGTATGTTGGTTTTCATATCTGTTGGTTTTCATTTTGGATGAACCATAATTTCATGACACAGAAAGTTAAATTTAGAACAGCTTTATTCTCTTTTCTGTTTTCTTGCATCTGTGTATCTAATAATAATCCTCATGTTTTTTCTATATTTCTACTCAGGAGCTATGAATTTAATGAATGATGAGAGTTTTTTAGCATTTCTTAGAAAATCAAAATTCCTATTAATTTGCCCTACATAAAGACAGGGACTAGAATTCCTAATGAAGTTATTTTCTTTCATGAGAGGCATTTTTGGCAGAAATTCAGTAGTATTTTGGATAAGCTGAAGAGTCTTTGGTCCCTTTACATCTATTTACTGCAGTTTGGTTATAATAATAATTAAACATTTACTGCCTGGCCACAGTGTTCAGGACTTCCTCTGGATGACAGAAATGTTTCAGAGAAGTAAAGCTGTTCCATATGTTTTATTGCAGTTCCTTGGTGCTTTTCTTTACTTTTCTAGTGCAATTTTTCAATGCAACCAGATTTTTAAAATATTACACTGGTGATGTAGGTAGGTAAACAGAAGCAGCATAAAAATGCCTAATAATGTTCACAACAGCAGCCAATTAATCACTGTATTCTCTGACAAATCAAAAATAGTTTCGAGCATTACTAGCAAAATATGTTACTAAATCAGATCACAGTGCCCATCCTGTAGTTTTTTCTTGTCCCCAGGCTGTACAGAGTTAGTAATTCATCTCTGCCATGAAATAATGATGCAGAAAAACTCTGATTCCTCTAGAGGAATTTTCTCAGATTTTGTGTTTATTTTACAAAAATGACTGTTTTTCAGAATTCCCTTTTATTGAATATGGCTTTAAGGAAATGCTCTGTTTGCAATTTGGGGTGGGTTTTTTGTGATTATCCTAGAATAATTTAACTCAATTTCATTTTGACCCTCAGATTTTACAAAACACTCAAAATTTGTAAAACTTATTAATAATTTTCTAATTAGTAAGCAAGATGCAGATTCCACTAGACTCAAATGCTATGCTATGTTGAGCTGAAATAGCAGAATAATCTGTAAATAATATTTATCTAAAACATGTATGACATTAAGCAAGAAAACATGGCCACTTAAGTATTGTATCTTATACCCTTGTTCTGAAGAGATGCATGAGCTTCCTCAGCAGGATCTATGAGCTTCTGATGACTTCTGTTATTTATGTGGCAAAATAAGTCATGTTCTTATTTGAAATGCAAATGTATACTTGCTAACATTTGGTAAAAAGGGCATAGTTACCCACAGATTTATATATAGAAGGAGTATTTTTCACAAACGAGTGATTATCATTATTATCAGATAAGAACATACTTCCATTAGATTTGCATCACAGCTGTGTCTACTACCTGTAAAAATCTGGCAAATTGTCTTGAAAGAAACAGAGTTCCCAGGGTCCCTGTGCTTCTGGTGTTTAGCAAGGGAGATGTAAAGAGCGAAGAAAAGGACAGCCAAGTTTCTGTGCTCCCTGTTATCACAAAACCCAGGCAAATGTCCTGTTTTAAAAACACTGTGAAGTTCACCAGGTGCATACACACACAGAAAAAGTAAATGGGCATTTATAAATCCTTGAAATTTTTCACAAGTAGAAATTAAAGTTCAAGTGTGTTGTCCTATTATTATGTATTACATAATGAAAAGGATCTGGCTTTAAAATATTCCTTTTTATTTTTATGAATAAAGTGTCAAAGCATAAAAAAGTTCTGATAATATTCTGAGATTTTTTTTTCTTGGAATCAGTACTGATGATTCAGTTCAATTGCATTATGTATTGGAAATCATTGGCTTGCCATCTTATTATAATTGCTCAGAGAGAAATATTTAAAAACTCAAAAAAATAACACCCGGCAATTCAACAGGCAAGAGATATTTGGTGTTTACCTTTGTTGTAAGAATTACATTATCCTTCAACTGTGTGCACAGTGTAATCAGAAATCAAAAAAGCCTATTTATACAAAGGATTACCTCTTTTCCAGAAGCTCAGTGCCAGTCATATCAGAGATATGAGATTTATTATGGTATGTCCTTTTGTAATAGCAATATCCACACTCTTAAGATATTTTGTTACTGAAACATCAGTGCAGTAATTTGGAAGCTGTCCAAAAGTAATATGGATTTTGCAAAGAAAATGAAACAATATACATTTAATGCAGGAAAGCAAGTAAGGACTGAGGTACTCACAGGAAATTTGCACTGTTAGCTGATGTTAGAAAACTCTTGTCAATTTATTCTGTTTGTGGCTATGCTGAAACAGAGACACAGAGAAAAGCTGGACAGGGTGGGCTGTGTCCCTCTTATAGAGGAACTATGTCCCTCTTATAGAGGCACACAGTGAAACTATCCTTTGGGATATCCTTTGGGAAAAAGCTGTGAGAGGTGGTGTCTGCAAGAGCCTGAAAGGAAAGGAGGTTGTCGCAAAGTGGTCTTGGTCTCTTCTCTCAGATATCAAGTGATAGGCTAAGAGGAAATGGCCTTAGGGGAGGTTTAGATCAGATATTAGGAGAAATGTCTTCACCAAGAAGGTTACAGAGCACTGGAACAGGCTGCCCAGGGAAGTGTTTGATTCATCATCCCTGGAAGGATTTAAAAGACCCGTAGATGTAGTGATTAGGGATGTGGTTTAGTGGTGAAGGTGGCAGTGCTAAGTTAACTGCTGACCCAATGGTCTTAGAGGTCATTTCCATCCTAAATGAATTTATGATGATTCTATGATTTTAAAAGCATAATATTTTTAGAATGTGCATGTCTCTTTGCATCCATATAGCAAACACAGCCAGAAAATTTTCTTTCACTGATACCTGAGTGTTCCTTGGTAAGGAAGTCTTGCCACCCACCAGGTACGGTATATCTGCAGTCTCTCAATAGTCTCTAAGAGATACATTTTTCCCCCAGTAGTAGTAGTCCATTGTTTGATATACTTAATGTACTGTATTTCATTTTCATTTATGTCTTCATGGACATTTGTATTGCAGACTGTCAAATGATGTGTGATCATAAAAGCCTGAGAAAGAGACAAACAGGGAAAAGCTATTCTGATGTTCGATTTGTATATATAGTTGAATGCTTCTGATACAAAATATTAGTGTTAGATACTGACTTCAGCAAAGAAAGTCATGCATATAATAAATCACCAAGCTATAAAATATATTCATAGTCTCAGGCCCTAGGTATTATCACTTGGAGTCAGAACAAATATCAGCATGTTCTCTAGTGGCTCAAGAGCAAGAAAAATATAAGATTTTGAACAACAAGGTTAAAGATGTAATTTATAAACTATAGATTCAGCCAGAAATTGTTCTACTGGGATCAATATATTCAAAGAAGAAAATATAAATTATAAGATTTAATCTTGTCTAGTAGCATAGTGGCGGTGGTGGTCATAGTTATTTTCATGGGGATAAGGATTTCGGTTGAGTGTAGCCTAAAGTACATAAAGAAGGAACTTAAGATGAGAAACAGACAAAGGGAAGGTGATTTTATTTTCAGTATGTTGCAGGATAAATCTCATTCCATATTTAAATTATAAACTTATCCACATTTTATTAAGAACCTTCTCTTGGTCATTAGAAAAACAGAGAGAAGTCCCACAGTACCCAGACCCTTGGTGAAGCATGACAAGAAATGGCACTTAAGATGCAACAAATACCTCCTCCCGTCTGTTTTCCTGAGTATCAATCTGTATCAATCTATATATCTAGATATATAGATATATATACACACACATCCTAAGGCAGACAGTAGAACAAAATGCACACTTTTTCAGTTTCTGGTAGTTATCAGAAACACTGCTTCATTCTGTTCTAAGGCGACTGGATAATTTTTTAAAAAATATATTTGTGCAGAGGATTTTAAGGATAGATACTGCCCTAATCAAGCATACTTGCGAGCATATATTATATGTTCTACCCTTTTAGTTTATCCTGTTAAAGCTGAACATTATTTACCTAGGGTGTAAGTTTGAAAACAAGTAAGTACAGGGGCTCACTTGTTGAGATTATGTGGTATGAGCCTCTTTAAACTTGTTCTATAAGCCCTAATGGAGTAAGAGCACACCATAGGTCAGAGCCTTAGGCAGACTGTCAAGAAAAGGTCAGGGAAGGAACAAAGAGATGTAGATTGCATAAGACATGATGAAAGCGCTTCACAGGATGGAATTACTCCCTTCTTCAGAAGATTTCTGCCCTGTTTTGTGGCCAGACTTCCAGAAAAGTCTTAAAGTATTAGTTTTCTTCTGTTTATTCTGAGAGCTGTGCAGTTAGTGTCTAATCAAAAGAAGTAATTTCCACCTAAATATCTATTTTTTGTTTTGAATTTTGACTTCAATACTCCAAAAAAAAAAAAAATATCAGATTGCTAACATGTGATACCATGTGAGGTTTTCTCAGAAAAAAATTAGTTGCAGTATAAAACTGAAGGTTGGTCAGACACTGTGGTGGGTGAGCCCACTGTGCCTTTTTCTGAGTTCCCCCTTCTGCAAGAAAAGGAGAAAAATGTAAGGACTGTGAAAGCACGTATGTACTGAGATAATGACAGTTTAATAGAATAGAAAAATCTACACACACAAGCAAAAGGAGGAAATGTTTCACTATTTCCCATCAGCAGGAAGATGTCCAGCCTAGGAAACTGGGCTCAGTATGCCTAGTGGTTACTTGGGAAGACAAATGCCATAACCATAGATGTCTGCCCCTTCCATGTCTTTTCTCTGGGATGTCATTGCTGAGCCTGATGTCATATGTAATGGAATATCCCTCTGTTTAGGTCAGCTGTCTTGGCTGTGTCTCCCCCCAACCCTTTATTTACCCCTAACCCACTGACATTTGGAGGTGGCAAGTATGTGGAGGCAGACTCAAGTGATAACTTTGGAAGGTTTCAAAGATGCAGGTGCTTCTTTCTGTCTGATTTTTCTTATTCTATTGTTGATATTTACCCTGAACAGATAATCAGTGTAGTATTTAGTCAATGTAGTATGTAATCTAGTACTATGATGAACTTATCTATCATACCACTAGAGTGGAAAAACATAAGCGACGTAAGTCAGAATAAATTTATAATGCATTTATTATTTTGCAATCTAATAATATAGCCTGTTCTAATAATAAATGTCTTGTTTGTCAGTCATCTATTTTGGATGAGTTTATAGGTTAGAATTCTTTTCCCTGCTGTCGGAACATATTTGTATAACACTGCAGAGTACATTCTGGTTTGTGAATCTAGCAGCATCAGAATACTCTGTGAACCTAAATGCAAGTATTCCATCAAGATTTTTTTAAAATTATTTGAGGAGTCAATAAACTTAATAGATAATTTAATAATGTTATAAAATAAAATATTTTAGGAAAGAATAATTTCTCTTGCTTATTTCAATTGCTCTGAAATATTATTATAGGGTATCCAGTGTTTGTACATTCATTTCTGAAAAGTACTCCGAGATAATAATTTGTACTATTTTGATACAAAATGTTAAAATGCATAAATGGGCACAAAGTTCAGCTTTGTAGAGAATATTAAGGAGGTGTTAGAGTGGGACTCAAATCATCCTTTCACTGTGTATTCCGTGGTGTGTTTTGAAGCAAATAAAGAAGTGTTCAACAATTTGAAACAGTCAGTTTTGTCTCTGATTGTGGAAGACCTGATTGTCTTGTATTTCTGATTCTAAGTATATCATAATGTACATACCAAATATCCATAGCATGGGTTTGCACCTCTATGTACCCAGGAGAAATAAGAAAGGGATGGTGCAGCTATGTGTGAGAAAAATGGGAAAGGAGAAATACACCTCAGAATCCTGAGGTCTGCCTGAGGTCTGGGCAAAATGCTGGAACACTAGATAATTTTCTGTCATTCTTTCAGCTTTGCTGGCAACCTGCTTCCCACTGTAAAACATTTGGGATGTGCCAACATCCTGTATATCAGCCTAACTGAGCTCCTGCCTACTAAGATGGCATTTAGAATTGAACCAATACCTCAAGGCATTCATGCAGTGCTGAAACTGCAATTGCGATTGGAATGGGCCAGGAAAAATTCACCTGCTCTGAAAAATTTTGTAGATTCTGGCAAAACTTACAGCTGTCAGTGAATGGAAGTAAATGTGCTAAATTCTGGAAGTTTAAGCATAGTTCCCAACATAGATAATAATGTTTTTCCTGCAGGACAAATGTTTTCTTCCTAGGACAGAAACTTCCCTGTAAAAGCCATGTGGAAGTTGTTCCCAGGCAATATTTACAGGATAGCCATAAATAGGTTAACTGTCTTAGATAAAACGACAGAAAGAGGTGTGCAGAATAATGTCAGTAATTTTTCTGTTTCTATAACTGTGCTGTACCCAAGGTGAGCTGTCTCTTAATAATCACATCAGACTGAAAAGGACATAATTTTCCTCTAAAATTTGAGGCAAGGTGATCTGAGGTTTGGAGACATTTTGTTGTTTATTGGAGGAGTTGATGAGATCATTGTCTTTGATAGAAATAATTGTTTTAGACTAAGTTAAACTGTTTATTACAATTCTTGGAATTATTTACATCAGAGTACTTAGGGATATATCTACAAGGCACACAGATGTATGGCTATTCTTATTTTATCAATCTTATAGATGGGAGCATCTCTTCCTAATTTTGAAAACCCTTCCAGCTGTCATTGTGGATCTTGAGAATTTGCAGTACTGTTAAAAATCTGATCTTCAAATTAGGAATAAAAAGACATGTCTCTCCCCAGACCACTGCTAATTAGAACAACCTAGATCAAAATAATTTTTTTTCCAGGCTTCAGAAGCCTTACATGTCAGATATTTTGAAAAGTCACTTTTATCTTTTGTGTTGATGTTATGTTTTAAATATCTTTCCCTAATAAGCTACATGCCACCCATGAAGATAGAAATTATGCTCAGTAAAGCACATAATTTTGTTATACAAGAAGTGCTTTTGTTTCTCTAATCAGAACACGAGATGTGAGATAAGTTAGAGCCGATTTTACTAGCCCACATTTTATCAGAGCTAAAATTCAAAATAGAGTGTTCCGTATGTAATTACAAAATAAAAATAATTAAATTACCTTTTTTCTTTGTTTCTATGAAATCAGCTAGTATATTTGGTATAATAGTTTGGATTTTACAGAGGGATGGGGGTTACTTTCATTTTATATAACTTTCCATTTTTTTGCTTTAAAATTTTAATGGTTTTTATCAAAAAATTGTGTTTCAGAACCAAGTCTGTCATTTAAAAAATACTCAGCTTTAAAAATAAAAGCTCTCTCAGTAGGCAGGAATGAGAAAAATAACTTCTAGAAAGAATCATATAGGATTTATTAGCATGTTACCAAACCATAAGCTACTGAAAATCAAGCAAGACTGTAGTGCCAGCGGTTTGCCATCTTATTTTTTCTCATCCAACTGTTAGAAATTTGATCTAATTCATCAGGCAACTCTGTAAAAGTGCTTAAAACAATATATAATAGCCTGTGACAAGTGTTTTTAGGTTTTATACTACTGGTAATAAAGATTCATTGCAATGATGAAATTGCATTTTTGGCCATGTTCTAGAATCTTCAGTATTACTATTTTGTGCCTGAAATGGAATCTGTTTGAGATAGAAGAAAAGCCATCTCTGAGTGATGGAGAATAAAGAAACATCATGAAACACTTTAGTTTCCAGTTAGTCAAGATGTACAAATGTCCCATTTCCCAGCTCATCATGATAATGTATAATCTTACACATCAAATGCTTTAGCAATTCCAAAGACTTATACCTAACTGTATAAACTGCACTTACAAGAGTACTGCATTTTGTTGATCTTGTTTAATTTCTGTGCTTGTCATATTTAAATAATTTATGAATTTTAATGACAAAAGTAAGGTACCTCTAAGTTCTAGACATTTCATAGCTTTGGATGTCAAAAGAAACCTCTAGCTATTATTCTAATTCCTGCAAAAGAATATTAACAGCAGTTCAGAATTGTTATTTGTGATATATGCAACAGCTTGCAAGAAGAATCAGACTAATTAAATAATTGCTTGCACTATTTAAAAATAGTGCAAGCAATTATTAAATTAAGCAATTATTAAAGTTAAAATAGGTTTATTTCAGTTAAATAAGAAAACCCTTATTTTTAATATCTACGTACAGAAAGTAAAATAATGTGATCAGATGTGTCCTTAGAATCTTCTGGTTAGTACAGCACAAATTCTGCTAGTCATAGTAAATTAATTTTCAGTACTTTCAAGGTTAATATAAATTGTACTCAGAGAAATTGACTAGTGAATCCTGAAAGTTGTGAGCACTACTAACCAGTGGGATCTTAATTTATTTGCCACATCACCAGATTTTAACTTTCCTGGTCCCTGAGAGGCAACTGGTAAAGAGACAACCAGAAATGTGAGTGCTAAATTCTCAAGGAAGTTTGGCTTGGCCAGTGTCTTTCACGTTTCTCTTTCATATTTGTCTAGTGTTGTGAGGAAATACAAGACTTATGACTTCAGTTCTTGTGAGTACATGCACCCTGTTGAAGTATCTCTTTGAAGTGCCATTTTTGTATGACCTCACAAAAGTTATAAATGAACTTTAAGGCACTTCATTGTAAAATACCAACCCATAAAAAGAGACAGCCTTGTTAGTAGAACTGAGGAAGAAGCAGGGGAAGAAAAAGAAGGGACATGGCAGGGACAGAGATGGAGAAGAGAAAGAGTTCACTGGCAGGAATAAGAATTATTTACAGGAAATAAACCACTACCTTCTTGACAAAATCCTGATAAGATTGTGGGCATGGGTGGAAGAAGATGAGGCACTGACAAAAGCATGAACATCACACATAAGTAATTCTAGCAGTAAATATTTCTGAGCCTCCCACCAGCCTCCTCCTCCTGCACTTTGTAATTTCACTGACTTATCTCTACAGTAAAAAAATCTAATTAGATTGCCAAGAGTAGCACATTAATTAACAGATAAACTAACAGTATTAAACAGCAATAGTCTAGAAACTGACTCTGGTCTTCCTAATTAGGCAGCTCTCTCAGCGTGAAGTAGGAAAAGCAACTAACACAACAATATAACATAAAGGGCAAGAGGGCCCATTATGCTGGTAGACAGTGAGGAATAAAAGGGACACAAGAAAAAAAAAAATCCCTTATGCTTAGTGATCTATAACTGCTCCATGAGTTGCATTGAGATTATGACAGATTTATATTCAGCATATTTGATAAGTTCTAATGTCATCCATTTTCCTCAGGAAAAGCATCTCAAAGTCAGATGACAAGGATAAATATGTTGTCTTTATGTTGTCTTAACTGAGATGAGAGAGTGTAATTATTTATTTAGGCATTTAGGTAAATTGTTTCTTCCTATTCACTTTGTAAAACAGAGCTGGGCTTGGTAGAACAATAGGTTTCTTTTTATTTCAAGGTATTTCAACTTCCAAGTTGTGTATTTATTTTATATTGTTTTACTGTTTCACTTTTGTATTTTACTGCTTAAAGTTCAACGAAAAAGAATTGTGCCTGAAACCTTTTCTGCACAGAAGGATATTCACTAGCTGAGAAATGCCCATTAAGTTCAGTGAGATTTTTGCCATTAGTAGCTCAGGCAATGAGGAGATAATATTGCAAATATTAACTCAAAAGCTGGGTACCACACTTTCACATATCCCTTCAGCAAAAACAGACTACAGGACTGACCTGTACAGTATGATCTGAAGGTATGTGGCACATTTAGAGATGTTTTCCCTCACTGAAGTTAAAAAGTACCTGGACAATCCTGTCTTCATTTCAAATTTAATTTACCTTGCAGATCTGACACAATGAACTAACTCTAAATATGTTGCTTAATCAGTGTATACAAAGCCTGTAAAAGAAATAAAAGAGAATTTGGACAATACTGGTAAATGAGACAATATATTTGTTGTCTCTCTGTAAAGGTATACTTAAATATCAGTACTATTAAGTGATTTATTTCATCTGGTAAAAAAAAAAAATGCAGAGCTGCTCCTTAAAAGAAGACTGAAAACTTGTCCATAGGAGTTGGAGACTAAGAATTGTTGTTTACAGTGAGGCTATTTTACACCAAACAGACAAAATTTGCCATAACATGGATACTATGCTAGGATATCAGCAGATGTTCTTGAAAATACTGCTATTGCTGAGTGATCTACTCAAAAATTCAAAGCAATACTAATGATACTGAAGCTGAAATAGCTTTGGCAGTGATGAGATTTTCTTGTAATAATTCTTCTGTGTAGACAAGGTCATCTAAAGCAGTTTCAGCACCTTTAAATGAAAAGAGTGTACAATCCATTTGAACTCCCCTTGGCTTTAATTACATCTGCCTGCACAGCAGTGCCCTAAAGGATCAAGGATCTTCAGAAGCAAACATTTCCAAGGACTCAAAATGTTACTACCAGAAGAACCCATCCTTATTAAAACAAATTAAGGGAAAGGATATGGATTGAGGTTTTTTGATTCTTGTTTTAACTCTTATGACATCTTTCTTTAAAAATAAAATGCTGAAAATACATTTACTTAAATATATTAGAAAATTCAGTGAAGAATTTTGTTGAGGGGAATAGAAAAAAAGTAAGAATTAAAAGTCAGTAAGAACAGGGAGCCTAAGATCTTGTAAGTTTATAATTTTCAGTGTAGCTAGCTATATCATTTCCCCAAAGAACATCAGATAATGGAGAGATACCCTACTGTTGTAACATAGAGTTCAAAGACTATTGAAAAGCTCTTAGAGGCCCAGGTATTTCTCTACAGTGTCTTCCTACTTTTTGAAGTAAATGGAAGATTACACTGCACTGAAAGCATAATCCTTTGAGGAAGATTTTCTCCCCAGAACTGTCCCAACAGGAGCTTGGTGTCTGCAAGACTGAACAGAAAAGAATTTTGGTTGAGTTCCACATCATGGTGTGATATCTCAGGTTCAGCAGCAATAGTAGTCATTTGCAAACTCTTTAATTGACTTGAACTGGCAGTGTGTCAGTGGGTTTTTCGCTCTGCAAAATTCTTTCCTTATTATCATACACATCTTGCAAAATCCTTAGAGCATCCTGAAAATGAATTTTAAAAAGCCTGCATATCTTTTACTTTTTACTTTTCATTCTCCTTTTGTCTATTGCTTGTTGCAAATAAGACTGACTTTCCACTGAAGCTCAGTTGTGTGGAGGGGGAAATACTGCTTTCATACAACAACAAGAGTAGTGTCTGATTTCTCTGAGAGTTTATAACCATTCATCAAAAAATAAACAAAAATATCCATATTTCATTCCAAAATGAAAGCCATCAATATAAACAGTTTTTTATCCTTATTTTTCCTCTTCCTCCATAAACTCAGGATTACTTCCTGAGCAGTTTTAGTAGGTCGTTTGGGTGTCTTCTCTCCTTGGGATTTGATTTCTAACCAGATACATCTCTATAAAACACTAGGGACAATCTTCCTGTTATTTAATGTGGTGGCTCAGACACCACAAAAACAGAGAAGGAAACACAATCCTGGCAAAGAGCTCCACAGGCTGAAAAAAGAAAAAAATGAAGCAGTATTATACAGACTATATCTGCTAAAGTGCTTTTCAACAAAGTTTAGAATTTGGTGTTTTTCAACAAAGTTTAGAAATTACAAGAGAGTGTCATTTTTAATCATTCTCCAAAGCCTGTTAATGTGCACCAGTCTACTCAGTTCCAAGATACCAGTGATACAGAGCTACTTACCTAAAGCAATAATGTTGGACCAGAATATTTCCATATTTACCAAGAAGCAAACACAGACATGTACATCTACACCTGGACATCATTGCATGTGCAATTTTCATTGTTCATGAATACAATGTATACCATTTATTGGCATTGTTTGAGTGTGTTTGCTTGTTTGACTTGAAAATGAAAATTAAAAGGAAGACACAGATTGTGTAAAAATGCCTTTAACTATTACTCATCGGAGCAAGTAGCTTTTTGGTTTTGTTAGGAAAATTAGTGTGAGTCATTTGTTACAAGAGCAGAATTTTTAATCAGTGAGGATTTTTTTTCTCCTTATTTGTAATTATGTATAAATGATAGCTCATCTTCACTTGCTACACATTAAATAAATTATGCATTTTTTGTATTCCCAACACTGCCTTGATGATGCTAAATTTTCAATTGGCAATTCTTACGTTTTGATGAAACCCCCCAGAAATGAATGGGCTGTAATCTAGAAGTAAAAGTTAAAGGTTAAAAATAATTTCAGTACTTCTGTATAAGTTAAGGGTATGATTTTTTTTAGCAAATACTTAGTGGCCTGTGAACAAATATTGTAATTTTTTAAAATTAAACTTTTTTATTGCAGTCGAATAGTAAACAATGAGTTTATTTAAGACTAGGATTTCATAAGCAGAAAAAAGCAGTGGATATATTCTAGGAGGGTTTTATTTTGTTGATTTTTTTAATATGCTTGAGTCCTCTGTTGATTCATAAGACGGCTCTTTGTAATGAATTGTATTTGTTACTTGGATAACAGTAATTACTCAGAAGTTCTCAAATTGGTGTAAATGCATAGGAACCCGATTACAATTTTAAACATTGACATAAAATGGCTTATTTTTCTCCCATTGATTTCTGACAGAGTAGATTCTTAATGCTTTTGAACATCAAAGACACATTTCTATAAGTACTTATGTGCTGACCCCCTAACCACTATTTCAGAATTTATTTTGCCTCATCAAAGGTGAAAAAGTGAAATGCATTTTTAGTTTTTCTTTCCTAAAACCAGAATTGATACATAGCACAAGGGTTAGTTAGTTGCCTTTGTTAAATAGGTGGAAGTCTAATCCTTAACTGGTATTAGGGATGAAAAACGTGGTTTCTGACAAAACATCTTTAGAAAGTCAGGATTCTGGAAACTGATTTGAGATGATCTGCTGGTTCAACAATACTCTCACCAGGGAAAATGCTAGGACAAAGAGGAATGGCACTGACTACACAAGAAACTATTGTATGCAGAAACTAAACATGAATTGTCAGGTTAATAACCTCTTCATGGATTTCTTCTATATTAAAATATACTGACAATAGTATGTGCATTTATATTGGCATTGATTTTTTTTTTTGTTTTAGGATGCTGCCACATAGACAGAGTTCACAAAAGCTTATGTGTCCATTACTTGTTACCTTAATTAGAATTTTTCTGTTTTGATAAAGTCTTCTCCTATATCTCTAAAGTCTTTCTCCTTATATCTGTAACAATAACTTGTTAAACCCAAAAGGAAACAATTTTCCTTTACAAACCAAATCCATGTGTGGATATATATAATCCAAGATGTGCCTATCACATTACATATTAGGTTGCATTCCAGTGTAGTAAGCCAAGACCATGTCTGCTACGTGCTTAACTTATTTGATTTGTTCCAAACAATGTTGTCTGGATAAAGGGTGAAAAATAAATTTCAAACACCAGATTAATCACAGTCAAATCTGTAGAGAAAATGTCTCTTGATACCCTGTTCCAGCATAAAGGAAGAACAATAAAAAATGGAATATGGCAGTTTTAAGCAATAAAATTTACTTATCTGAGTTTTAAGAAAGCATCTTCCCCTTTTATTCATGTGTAGCATTCATTGCTTCATGACTGAATAGTAGCATCTTATAAAGCTGGAATGAGTTGCCTATACACACTTGCATGCATTTCTTACCTACTTGGAAATATCTTGAGTGTTATCCTCCCTTTTTTAGTTAAACGTGATCAATTGTAGCCTAAATAGGGGCTATAAAATTTCATCCATTGTGTGAATATTTGTATTTGCTATAGTGACAGTCACTAACATACAGAGGTGCTTGAATTATCCTTAAGAATCAGATACAGGTTTTTGAAAATTACTGTTGAAAAATAATTTCATTAAATACATAACCTCAAAAAATCTTGCATAATTTAATGACTGAAATAAAAAGTTTTTTCAAATAATTTGCAAACATAGTTTGGGTACCTCTAATAACAGATAAATGATCGCAAAAAAGAAAAATGCTCCCATCTGAAAGAAAAGCTATATGCATGCTCTTACTCAAACTCCCTTTATTTTTGGGGGAAAAAAAATAGAATTTGACAGGTTTTGGTGAAATTCCTTTTCTTGGAGATACAGTCTTGTGATATTTTGAGCCTTCCAGACATTTCAAACTAATTAACCAAAAATGCTATTTCCTTTCCTTACATAATCTGACTCTTCTATTAAGCAACAGGTTTGACTTTTATTTCTCTCTCAGGAGCCTGTAAATTTAGACACAAACACTAGAAAAATGTTTGAAGAAATGAAGCAATAGTTTTAGATTCTAGTATCAATATTTACTTAACAGCTTGAAAACTTAAATGAAATTAACCCCTTAGTTCAGAAAAAATAAATCAGTTATCATGGATGAAGAATTGTAATTATAAGAGTAATGTACTTCGTGATTGTAAGTATTGAACCTGCTGCATGTTAATCTGTATTAACTGCATGTAAACAGGTCCCTTACAGTCTTCCTTGGAAGAAACTCTCATCTTACTGCATTTTTTTTTAGCTTTTAGTGGTGGAGAATAATCAAGAGTTCAGGAAACTGAATTGCTGCCACTGACTGAGCAGGGAAACCTGAAATGCATGGTACAATTCCTAGGGGAGGAACAGCTAGTCACACAGCTGAGATAACATAAGCAACCTCCTGCTAGAGAGACTGTTCTGGCGAGTGGGGAATCTAAAGCTCTTAAGTTCTGCAAGACCAGAAACTCTTGAACTGTAAACCCTGCTAGAAGTTATAGATAAATAATGTCTGGCTGTAGGGAGGGAGACACAATATATCACTGACCTTGGAATGTGCAGTCTGAAAAACACAAGGAAAATCACTTGTCGATAAAGCAAATCTTCTGTTTCCTTGTTCAATTAAGGAAAAAAGGTGAAAACCCAGTTAAACAAAACTCGATGCTTCTGGCAGAATTAAACGTGAAAATAAACTCTGAGCATGGGGTTTGTACTATGTGAAATCTATAGATTCTGTTGAACTTTCATGATTTTGTGACTAGGTGCTCTTACCTGATGGACTTCTTGTCATGGTGAACATTTTGCAAAAAAAAAAAAAAAAGATTTGTCCCTCTCAGGGAAGTAGCTCACTTTATATGTGTGATATAATGCAAGTTAAGCATTTCATATTGCTGTATATTGAATCCTTCTGGGATTTTCTTTCCCAGTGTGAAAGCAGTGTTGCAAGTGATGCTGATGCAGTACCATCAATCCTTACAGTGCCCATTCACTTAGTTTTGGTAACTGTATGCCCTTTTACAGTAGCACCTTAATCCAGTAGGACTGGAGGCTGTTTACATGTTAAATTATTAGACTTTCACTGAACCAAGGCAGAACCTAATGAATGTAGATCATCTGAAAATAAGGCTTTGACTTGTAGCCTTGAGTATGAGTGTGGCTTTTAAATCGAACACACTAAAATAAATACAAAGGATAGTAAACATTGGATTCAGCCACCAGGAAGTTCACACTGGCAGAGTTTGGGGCTCAGATTTTATGGCTTACAAGTTTGGAATCCAAACACTTTCTTACATCACAATGTGCAAGTTGTCATTGAGTAAGGAGTACAGTATGCATGATCTTAGATATGTTCGATGTTAGGCAGGAGAGGAAAAAAATTTTTGACTGAATTACTTATTCTGAATTATATGACCACAATCGAGTTCCAGGGGTCTGTTCCTATGTTGTGCTAAACACCAGATATTAATCTCTGAATAATTTGGAAATAAAACAGTGAAACTGAACTACTAATACTATTGAAATACACAGTTGTTCTGCTATCATTTAGGCTAAAGAATTTTCCTCCATTAACTCATAATTTTGAATTGACATACATTAGCTAAAAGTAGCAACTCACTTTAGTTTCTGTTTTAAAAAAAGAATTCATACACAAAGAATTAGCAGCAGCAGCAGACTCACAGTTGCAACAAAGGATTAGACATCTGTTAGAAATGGGGTTTAGTGACTTACATTTTTTGCCCTTAGGCAACAGTGAGGTTACTCACTATAATAAATGTGAGTGTTCCATGGCCAGGCCTGTCTCATTCTTGCACTCCATGCTTTTAACAGTCACCTGCAGAAGTTTGAATGACAGTTGTGAGATTTTTACTGTATGAGACTTAACTGAGCACATGAGCTTGAAACAGTCCATGCTCCATACTCCTTAATCATTGTGCAGCTCACTCTGAGAGTTCAATTTAAATACAAGATCTGTGGTTGGAAGAAGTAAAGAGTATGTGTTTAAGAGTGATTTTGTGAATAAAGGATATGGCACATCACTGAGAAAGAAGAATTTGGTCTTGAATAATAGGCGTTCTGAGAGTATCCAGATATTAAAAGACATGGAAAGGTTGTATACCAGGAGATGATTGAATTGGGTGGCATCAGCTCAAAAGGAGAACTTCTAAACCAGTATTTTGTCGGTCAACTGTGTGTCTTCCTGTTTTCATGTAGCTGTAAACATTAAAACCAAAGCTCCAGCTAGTCATCCATTTCCTTAATGTTTCAATAGATTGTCTTGTCCATTTTGTAGATCATTTATTCACTGAGTAAATTGAGTGTAAATGTTGTAAGACAAGGTACAATTTCTTTCTTTGCTGTAGTTCTTTTTATTAAGTAATGAGTAAGTTCAGCAGTGTAATAAGGATTGAGACCTGTTTTGGCCATTTACTGTGTGAGAGTCAGAGCTGTCTTTTTTTATTGACCTGGAGCTCTTGTGATTTACCTTTTTAATAAACAGTGAAAACATTAGTAGAGGCTAGCTGTTTTCAAGTAAATTAAGTTCTGTACTGTACCTAGTTTTAGAGCTTAATGATACACTTTAATGTTCCCATTGAGATCCAATGTCAAATGATGGGTTTCAAAATGAAGAACAAAACTAAATGTATTTACGATTGCAAGGAATGCTTCTGGCTTGTAAATCAGCATGATAAAATACAAAAAAGCAGGCTTTCTTTAGAGTATTTGAATTATACATATATTTTTAACAGATTTATTCTAAGTACCATAGCTAGAGAATAGTAGATCATAGAGAATATTTTGTTGCATATAGTTCATAGTTGCAAGGTGCCTGAATTTTAATTTCCAAGATCATCAAGATCATAAATGATCCATATAGAACTATACATATGAAAGCTTTTCAAAGTGTAAAACTCATGTACAGCCATCAAAGAATTGTTTTTATTGATGCTGAATCTCTTTTTTTCCCTAGGAATAGCCTACTTGAAATGGACTGCATCTCTTAGCATCCATTGTAATTGTCCTTCTGGAGTCATAAAGCAGACTAGATTGTGGAAAGAATAGTTTTTGTCTGAGATGAAAATTATCTTGGGTTACAGTCTTAGTTCTCTCTGGCACTGGTAGTAGTCCACTATAGGGGACTACTATGTACTGTTCAGTGTGATTTATTTGGCAAACTGTGGTTAAAATGCATAAACTAAAAACATAATTGCGAATTATACTATGAATATTTTCATTTTCTCATTTATCCACCTTATAGTCAAAACATAGCGTATATAAAAATGTTCCCATTTAGTTTTTAAATTAATTGTATTTTTGAAATTTGAAGAATCAATGAAAGAAAATTTGCTTGAAAATCTTCAACCAAAAAAGTAATTGACTTTACATTGTTAAGTTCTTGAAAAAACATCCTATTTACACACACCCTTAAGAAAATTATTTTGTAGTGTATTCTGATGCCTCATCTAAGTTTATAAAATATTCAAATGCTTTAGTGTTTTCTTCTGTGTATATGGTAACTAATTCAAGTTAGTTGAAACTGCACAGAACTTCACTTCTAACAAAATTTTTGTCTTAAGGAACAATTAGCTTGTATGAAAATTTAGTTCAATAGTGTCAGAAAGAACCCAGTTTTCCTACTTAAAAAAAAAAAAGTAGGGGGACACACACATACATACACTTAGGGACACAGGACAACTTTTATACATGGTCGTTGTATTACATATCTTTATCTATATTCTGTATTCTTTTGTTTTTCTTTCTTCTTTAATTTTGCTTCTACTTCTTTTTCATTTCATTTGTCACATTTGTTTCTTATTGGACAGAAGATTATGACAAAACCACATATTTATATATTTATATATAAATATATTTTTTTTTCACAAGAGTTAGAAAAATTAATAGTAAATACCACCATTATAATAACTACAATTTTTTTAGTAGGAATATTATATTAGGATAAAAACAGGGAAAATGTCTGTGCTTTGAAATCCAGGAAAAAAATTTAAAGTACCAAGTGTTTTTTATATATCTTCAGTGGCTATGGCACTCGAACCTGGCAAAGCATTCTCACTGCCTTAGGAAATACTTTCTCACAGATTTATTTGAGAGTTTCTGGCAGCCGTATAAAAAGTAAGAGTAAAGTTCGTGTCATTTACCCAGGCATTGAGTTAAAAATACACCTTGAAAAAACTCTTACTACTTTGATACTGCATTGCCATGTAAACACTGTAGGTAATATAAAGAAAAGCGAGGAAAAATTCCACACCTCCTTGCAAAGGTATTTTTTCTCTTTCAAACATTGACTTCACTTGACAGATAACAACAGGATTCAGGCTCAGTGTATTGGAAACTAAGCAGGCAAGAGAAGCATAAGATTGATTTTCCTTCACCACGTGCTTCTAGAATATGAATAAGTACACATTATTGTAAATGCAACATACATCTGTGTCTATATTAGTTTTTTGCTCCTTTGTGGCAGGTGCTTTGACTTTTGAAAAAGGGAGTAAAGGCAATGCCAGTTTGGCTGCAGCA
Organism: Pyrgilauda ruficollis; assembly: GCF_017590135.1. Lineage (NCBI taxonomy): Eukaryota > Metazoa > Chordata > Aves > Passeriformes > Passeridae > Pyrgilauda > Pyrgilauda ruficollis. The sequence continues at coordinate 28,773,002 of NW_024519206.1, read as the reverse complement.
GACTTCAGGCCAGAGCTGCCCATGTCCTTACAGCTGTGCTGTAGCGCCTGAAGGCAGTGCTCAAACACGGTACCTTTGGCTCTCTGCCTTAAAAAAAAAAAGTAGGGGGACACACACATACATACACTTAGGGACACAGGACAACTTTTATACATGGTCGTTGTATTACATATCTTTATCTATATTCTGTATTCTTTTGTTTTTCTTTCTTCTTTAATTTTGCTTCTACTTCTTTTTCATTTCATTTGTCACATTTGTTTCTTATTGGACAGAAGATTATGACAAAACCACATATTTATATATTTATATATAAATATATTTTTTTTTCACAAGAGTTAGAAAAATTAATAGTAAATACCACCATTATAATAACTACAATTTTTTTAGTAGGAATATTATATTAGGATAAAAACAGGGAAAATGTCTGTGCTTTGAAATCCAGGAAAAAAATTTAAAGTACCAAGTGTTTTTTATATATCTTCAGTGGCTATGGCACTCGAACCTGGCAAAGCATTCTCACTGCCTTAGGAAATACTTTCTCACAGATTTATTTGAGAGTTTCTGGCAGCCGTATAAAAAGTAAGAGTAAAGTTCGTGTCATTTACCCAGGCATTGAGTTAAAAATACACCTTGAAAAAACTCTTACAACTTTGATACTGCATTGCCATGTATACACTGTAGGTAATATAAAGAAAAGCGAGGAAAAATTCCACACCTCCTTGCAAAGGTATTTTTTCTCTTTCAAACATTGACTTCACTTGACAGATAACAACAGGATTCAGGCTCAGTGTATTGGAAACTAAGCAGGCAAGAGAAGCATAAGATTGATTTTCCTTCACCACGTGCTTCTAGAATATGAATAAGTACACATTATTGTAAATGCAACATACATCTGTGTCTATATTAGTTTTTTGCTCCTTTGTGGCAGGGGCTTTGGCTTTTTTAAAAGGGGGTAAAAGCAATGCCAGTTTGGCTGCAGCAGACTTCAGGCCAGAGCTGCCCATGTCCTTACAGCTGTGCTGTAGCGCCTGAAGGCAGTGCTCAAACACGGTACCTTTGGCTCTCTGCCTCACTGTAAGAAAACATAAAAGAGGATGTAATCTTTTGACTGCTGTGCTGGGCCATGGGGGTTTTTTTGGATTTTTTTTTTTGGTGAAATGAGGCGTAGCAGTACATTTCTAACATGAGCTTAGCTAACTTAATTCCACTGAGGCTCAAGCTGCAAAGACCCCAGTGGCAAATTCAGCATGCTATCATGTTGACAGCATATGGCACTACTGAAAAAGTAGATTAGGATTTTTTGAATAAATTTCTGGATATGTAATTTTTTTGTGAATAATAACAAAATGAGATTTTATTCTTGGTATGATTTTGAACCTTATCCCTTGCTTCGTTAGAAGAAAACATTATTTTTTTGCTGTTGAAATATGTAAACAATACGCTGTTTATGTGCTTGTATTTCCCATAATGATATTTTAGAACCTGTGACTAATAGCTATAAGTGAAGCTACGGATGCGGAATAGTTTGAGCCAGGCAAAGATGCTTTGATGTATCTCTGATATTTTTAGATGGTAGATGCTCAGTGTATGGTTATTGCCATCTATTACCACCTATACTACTAGGACATCAGATGTAAAGTTCAAACTATGGGGTAAGAAAAGAATGCTAAAAGTAAGGATCTTTTCCCTAAAGCTCATTTAGTCTAAACAGATGATTTAAGCAGATGAAAAAATGGATGAGAGATAACAGAGTGGGAAAATTTCACTGAAGGTCGCTGTCTGTCAGTTGTACAGATCTCTTATATCTTTAATCCCACTGAAATATTCTGTACAGGCTTTGAAGAGTCAATCATTCAGAGATCAGTAGCAGTTTAAAAATATGTGCACATGTTAAATTTGTAATTTAGGAGGAGAAACATATTGCCATGGTTTTTGTTCACGGTGTGGTAAACATTTTTCTGGAAAGCACTTTGCTATTCTGATTTGTTTTGATCGCTGTTATTTTACTGTGTCAGAAAGCCGGGATTTTTTAGTAACTCCAGGCAGTACCTTGATCAAAGCAGCTAAGTAGCTGTGAAGAAGTCTTAGTATCTCATGAGTCTTTGTGAATGAGCACTTCTTCATTCTTAAAGTGCTGGCATTGAAGATAGTTATATTTCTTTCACAATAAATGGAGGAAATAGAGAAGTTCTGGAGCTTGAGTCTGATTTGGGGCTGTTTCCTTGTAATTAGTTTATAAGTTGTTTTGTATCAAATAAATTTGATGCCCTGATCAAATTTTGCCAAATCCTGCATGTAGCCAAAAGTACAGGACAAAAGCATAGGTAGGAAGACCTGTGGCTGGGGATTTAGCTTCCTTTGAGATTTGTGAATAGGGTCACATTTGTCACCCAATATCCTGTCAATCTTTGCAAGGCTTTCTGTAATATTTTTTGGAGGAAAATTGATGATGCATTAACTAATGAAAGGACTTTAATGTGGTCTCAAGCATTTACAGTGATAAGGCCTAACACATCTATCTAGCCAAAGGAAAGTGGTATTATAGTTTTACTGTTTTAGCACTGTTTTCCAATCTATCTATATAATAGGAAATCTAGTAGGGCAGAAATCAAATTGCAAGTAATCAGATTTGCACTTCCCATTTCCATGTAATTTAAGAAAAAAACTTTCATGTTTTCTTTCCCCCTTTTTTTCTTCATTTTCTTCTTCTTTCTTCTCTCAGTTTCTCTCTTTTTTTATCTTTTATTATGAAGGTTTTCCCCATTACAGTAGTAGCCTCTGACAACAGTCACTGACTGCACGTAAACATACTTCATGTGATGGCTTCGGTCTTTTTCCTCCTAATGCTGATAGATGAGTGTCTAAGGAGGAGAAAAATTATATATTTACACTGAAATTAGAAGAATTATATGTTTTACTGTCTGAGCAGCATTCTGCACTATAGTAATTATCATAATATTAAATATCTGAGTGTCATCATAGAAAGAACACAAGTCATTACTACAGTGTACATATGATTACTCTTAAACATAATTGCTGTGTAATCTTCAGGTGATTGAATTATCATTCAGACCATGCTGAGAGTATAGCCATGCATAAAAAAAATCTGCTTAATCAAAGATAACTGCAGTTTCTTTTTTGGATTAAATTATTTTCAAAACATGGAAAGTCAGGGATGTATTCTGGAAAAATGTGGCCTTTTTACTCAGCTTCGTTAAAGTGTATAATATAAATTTTCTTCAAAGAATGAGTACACCTATGCAACAGTAACAATGATGTAGGAACAGAAGGGGATACTTGCCTTGTTACGGAAGTATTGTGAGTCCACAAAACTGCATGGTCCTGATCAGCTGTGGGTCAGATCCCTGACTGTTAAGCCAACTTTTTCAGATATTACAAAGTGGTACCAGCTGGCCTTAGGAGAAAACTGATATACTCCATACAGGAGTTTCCGTAACCATCAGAAAGTAAATTTAAGAAATTTTATGGAAGACAATCTCACACATTGCATGTGGAATCACCTTTTTATGATGTATATTTGGTATGAAGTTTACTTAAGGTGTAATGTCCATCAATTTTCTTTCATTTATAACACTTGTGCCAGGCATTTGTATGTAGATTCAAAAGAGCATGATCTCTATAGCAAATTTCCTTTACATAAAGGTAAGATTTTTTGTGATAAAAGGATGACTTTCATACTGCATTTTTTTTCTATAAATATATTTCATGTTTTTCTAAAAGTTGGTTTTACATACAAAAATCTCAAGAATTGATTTCTCAGATTTCTTGACAGCTTGCAAGGCAAATATAACCAACTGGCTCATAAAGTCTTTCTTGCATTATTTTTCTAACAATTTACTTTATTTCTTAAAAAAAAAAAGTAATCATTTCAGAAGGAATGGATTTACTTGAGTTATGATAACCCCACTTCTGAAATTCCATTGCTTCTGAATACTTCTGCATCCATGCCCAAGTAAAAGTGCCCCCTTTCATGCTGATTACTTCTAAATGGATTTATTGCACAACAAATAAAACATACCATTTTGATATTTAACTTAGAGCTGACTCCCATGGCTGGAATTTGTCATTCAGAAGAACCAGATTAGGCTGAGAGTTCTAACTGTACTTAAGGCTTAATGCATATTTATTATTGAAATTTGCAATTTAAGAGATTTTTTTTAATAAAGAAAAGTGATATTTCTAAGATATATTGTTGAATTCTGACAAAAATGAGATGTATGGTGATAATATGGGATATCACAATCATTTCTAAGGCTCATATTTTATGTACCTAATAAAATTCTTCACAATTTAGTTGGCATAAATAATAGGGGGATCACAGTTCATTACTTCTTCGGAAGTCTTTGCAGGTTTAGGAAGTCTTGGCTGTGTGAATTCAAATTGAAAAATATGCAGTTAGACAAAGTATACATAGTGTTTTAATAGAGTTTTGAAACAGACTTCTGTGTTAATTGCACAATAGGAATGTGTTTGTCTCTGTTTTTGAGAGGGGATGGAAGTTTTAAATTAATTCCCACAATAATAACAAAAACAAGTTAGGAAGTTTAAAAAGTTGCAAGAAATCCCTGAAGAGCAGACCACAAAAGAAGGCAAAAATCAGATGTGGTTGAAGAATATATGATAAAATGCCATCCTTCTTTTCATTCAGAGCATGAATGAATATGGTGTGTCAATCAGGAGCATAAATGCTTTTGAAAAACAGGAAGAATTTTACTTAACAACTATTCAAATTGTTAGTTGTCAGCAGTGAGGTTGAAATGTTCATACAAATAGTTGCTAAGACACTGGTGATTTGATTATTAGCAACTTACAAAGGGGATTTCTTAAATATGTGTAAATTTTTATAGATAAATATCTGTTTGAAACCTTTTACGGAACTCAGCTTAAGTGACAAGATTCAATAAACGCATCTGTTGAATGGAATCCAGTTCTGCAGCTATTTTTACTGTGGCTCTAGCATCCAGAAAATTGTGGAAAATTGGTGTTCATTCTTTAGAATAGAGATTGTGTCATGAAAATAAGACAAAACAAATTTTTTTAGTGTTATTATGCAACACATATATGACTATGGAATTGACCTTAAAGGTTTGTATCCCTCACTTTCCACATATTTTGAACAAAATCAAACATGATAAAAAATAGGTCAAATGTCAGAGGGGTTTTTTTCTGCTCAAAATTGGTTGAGGTCACAACTTACTTGCCATTTCACTAAATATACAAGGCTTATGTCTGTTTTATACAAAATCTGAAATTGTCAGGCAGTTACCCTGGACTCATATTTTATTGTTTACTGTCCTTGCAGATACTTATAGTGAATTTTAAAGACTTATCAAACGATTTATTAATCACCACTCAGATGTTTATCTTTCATTTTGAGCTATAATTAGGTAAATGTACATGGCAGCAACTGTATTTGAGAGAAATTGAAAGTCTTTGAGTACAGTTGTAGCATTTTTCCTCCCAAATCTGATTTTTTCTATTTTTACTTTATGTGGATTAAATTTATATTCTGCCTGCTTCTTACTTTTTATGGCATTAAATTTTGTACAAAAGAAAATGTATATACAATGTGTTCACATCTGCACATTTTTTATTCTGTTAAGGTACAATCTGCATATGGTATGTCTGTTTTTTCAGTGGCCATAGGAATATATAGTCGCTCATCAATTATTTTATTTTCTTTTTCCTTTAGGGGCTGATGTTATCAATTTTGATGGCCATGTAGTGTTACCATACAGATTCAGGAACAAGAAAATGAAAACACTGAAAGATGTCATCTCTCTGAAATTTAAGACATCTGAAAGTGAAGGTGTAATCTTCCACGGAGAAGGACAGCAAGGAGATTATATCACCTTGGAACTGAAGAAAGCCAAACTTGTTCTAAATTTAAATTTAGGTATGTTTTGATTGTTTGGTTTTGTGGTAGATTTCAGCTCTCCCACAAAAAATTTTGGTCAAACATTTCATCCTTTTTCCCACAGTAATTTGGTAAACTGCATCATTTCATCAGACAATTTATTGAAAATGTTGTTAATTCCCTTCCTGTCTGTTGAGGGAGTGTGCATGTGTGTTTAGTTCCATCCTGTCCCTTTTACTTTGTGTGAGATACTCTGAAAAGAAGATCATACAGGAAAGCAAGATCAACAATATATTGTCATTACTACAAACAACAACAAAAAAAAAAAGCTTGCCAGAATTATATTTGGTCTCAGCTGTGGCTTTGTGTGAGAAAAGGACACTGTTGTCACTTCTGGAGGAATGTAGGTCACACTTAGGAATCTTGCAGAAAAAAAAAAAAAATAGTACCAGTCTACTAAGCTACAGCCTGCATGGAACTGGAGTTCAGCAGCCTTCCCAGAGTCTGAGAAGGAGGACTAGGAAAGGAAAAGAAACAGATTATTTAATCAGGCCATTTTATGATGAAATCCTGTACATATCGCTCTAGTTTCAGTCCTCCCAGTAGAGGGCTACAGGCCCATAAGTGACTGGATTTATAAAGTACATTTATTATAAAAACCATTCACATTTATATGGTTTGAGGTATTTTTCCATTCAAACAAAAGAGCCTTAGAAAAAGATTTCATGCAACTTTCCTTAGTTCTCTTATACACACATGAAGAGTAAATTGTTCCATTTGTTATTTACATCGAATAATACTTATTTCCACTAGCATTTTCTACTGTTCTTTTTCTAACAATCAACATGAACAGATGATGAGGTAACTATAACAGTTACCTATTTTTAACCATTTTCGTTGCAGTAGTAACCCTTTCATTTCCTGTTCCTCTATAATTTTCAGCACAAACTGTCTTTATGAGCTATTTTAACTTCCATATATAAGAGTTTGGTGAGCATGCTCTTAAATCATTAGGCCGATAAATGGGACTAGGCCCTGTGACACGCACTCAATAAACAGATGTAATGCTTTATGGTGTTATTATTCCTCTGTCTGAGTGTTGTCTTTGCATCAGAAAAGATAGAAAGGGATGCTCATCTTGCATGGTGAGATCCAGTGACTTAGCTTCAAACACCAGGGACTGGGGGAAGGATGGGGAGACAGGAGTGGATTTAGGTTTCACTTTGCGCTGCATTTCAGTTTGCATTGAAGAAACTGAGGCTCAATGACACACATGCAATTCTACTTTATTTTTTAACCAACAGGACCATTGGCCTTCAGCATAAAGGCAGGATAGTCATTTGTAGGGAAGTAATGTCTTAAGCCATGGAAATGGAATTTGCCAGAATGTGTTTTCAGCATGCACAAACTTTAATGTCTCAGTTGCAGGCATTCTTAAGGGTAAGAAATTCTCAGCCTCCGAAATGCCTTAAGTCCTCATGTATTCAGAACATGGAAGATTGCACTGAGTTATTGAGCAGCGCAGCAATTTTTCACACTTACTGCTGAATTAGTCATTTGCTGCTTCAGTTGGGATCCATGCTATCAACCTTTGCTGGCTTAGCTATGTCAGTCAGATGGCAATGAGATGTGATCTCTGAGTAGCACAACCACACTGGCAAAACCCCCTGGATAACACAGCAGAGAATTGCAAAACTACTCTTGCTAGCAGTTTGACTTCCAGAATAGGAAGATTGCTTCAGAATAACATACCAAAATAAGCTGTATTAGCAGAAGATGGTTTTTGCTGTTGTTAGTTCAGTCTGCACTGAGCCTTTTCCCCTCTGCTTGCTGGTATAATGATACTGGTAAAGGCCACAGAGCATAGAACTCAAGAGTGAGATTTTGGCTGTTTTGGCCAAAGTTTTTTATCAGGCTCCATGTCCTCCCCAACATTCATAAATCAGTACAGTTCCAATGCAGCTCAGGATCTGGCCCAGAGGTGACAGCTTTTCTTTTCTGTGAAGTAGGAGCAAAAGTAGGAAACCCTTGATGAAAACATCTTTACGACTGAAAATTGGCATTGCTTCCCAGGTTCATTTCCAAATAACTGCTGTTACGAATTTATACATATATTTAGACAGTTCAGTGATCAGATGTTTGCTTTATATGTCTAGCTATTTGTACTGGTGGCAGCAACTCTCCACTGGGCAGACCCCAGCTTCATAGCACACTGACTTCCTCCAGTTAATTTCGTGTCTGGTATGATTCAGGTGAAAAAATGACAAAGAAAGAGGAAAATGCTTGCCTGACTAGTATGAGGTGAGAAAAGCTATTGTTTCTGTTCTCAGGCAGCAACCAGCTTGGCTCTATTTTTGGCCACACATCTGTGACAACAGGCAGCCTCTTGGACGATCACCACTGGCACTCCATCATCATAGAGCGCCACGGCAGGAACATCAATCTCACCCTCGACAGACACATGCAGCACTTCAGAACAAATGGAGAATTTGATTATCTGGACCTGGACTATGAGGTAGGCAGTGAAACTTTTTCTTCTCATTCAAATTCCTTGTATAAAGTCTAATAAGAAAGCTAACATAATTTAACATGTTTTCTTAATTTGTCATTCATTTGTTTTGATTACTTATTCCCTTACATTTCCTGAAACTTTCTTTCCAACAGCGTTCTCTCTTAAGTGTAAATTGTGTTTCTCTTAATTAGCCTACCAAGTCCCATCTGGTGTAACAATCATCTCAGCTCTTTGTTTTAAAGTGGGAGATGTGTGTTATTCAGCAAGATAGGCATACATGATTTTAAAAAGCTCTAAAAGCAGCTGCTCTAAACAGGAAGTACATTTTAAAAAGTATGGTGCAATCTGTTGTTCCACTCAGGTGATAATTTTGCTCTTGAATCAGAAAGCTTTAATCTGTGGTGTTAGTATTTATTTTTAGCAAAGGAAGCAGGTTAGAACCTTTTTATTAATACAGATCTTGATCTGTCCTGTCTTAGGTAGGTAGATACTTCCTTGTATTTTCACAAATATGGCACCAGTAACTTCTATTGTGAAAAAAGCAATGAAGAGTTAGGAAAGTTGTAAGAAAACTTGTTTAATCAATCATGTTAATGCACACAAGTGCTGGTAGTAATTAAATGTGGATTTATTGTTTGATTACACTACAGCTTCAGCTCTTATGAATTTAGCACCTCTAATCTGTACATGAAGTTCAACACACTGGTTATTGCAATCTTTGTATAATATTTTTTTACACTCTTTGCTGCTTCTAATAAGAATTAATTTGTTTGGCTGCACCAGATATATAATTTCCACCCTTAGGACTTTTTAAGATGTAAGAGCGAATATAAATGATGTAATGAGAAAAAGTTTGAATTAACTTGTGTATTTATATTTTTACAATTTTTTGACCAAGAATATATGAAATGTTTGAAAAAAGTAATTATAACTGTAAATGTTCCTGAGTCAAATATTTTATTATATTCCAAAAAATGTGTATGAACACATTATTAGCTGGTAGCTCTAATAAGACAATAACAAGCAAATTTGCCTGCACCCCTATTAAATATTGAGCACTGAAGATCTGAACTGAGCTACTTAAAACTCATAGAAATAGATTTTATTAAAGGCTTTTAAGTGAGTGAGAAAAAGGCTGAATGCCAAAAGCCAGGGTTGGGTAATTTGTGAACACGCACAGACACACATACACATATATATATATATATGTATATATATATATATGTAATGTTTACATAACAAACATATTGCATATGTTTGCATCTCCAGTAAGAGCTGAATTCAGTGCATTCACCTTCCCATCCTCTCTGTATAAAGAGACCTCACTGGCAGTTCTCAAAGATACATTTCATTTTCCATATACATGGATCTCCCTGTGTTTAATTGAACTTATTTGAGAGTGTGTGTGTGTTTGTGTATGTCTGTGGTTCATATAAACTCAAGAGACTTAATCTCTTCTCCTTCCTTTCCTCACTGTTATCTCACTGGTTTTAGAGCTAGACACCACAGTCTAAATTTAAAGATGTTGTCTTTGGGATTAAAAGGGAATAAAACCAAAGCAATCAAAACTATTTTTCATAGATAAAATAGTTTCTAGGTTACTCTCTTTCAGAAAATTAAGTATAAATACAACAAAAAGGAACAAACATAAGTTCTGATTGCATTTTCGAGATCAAAGAATAGTCTCATAAGTTGCTCTTAACTCACTGTCACATATGTTTTTCTTCTTTTTTTATGCTTTTTCTGCTTTTCTTCAAAATTCTTTATTTTTTAATTTAATTTTTATATTTTATTTAATCCAATCCCATGATTATAACATGCATAAAATGCTTGACAACCATTAAAATATTACAGTCCCTTTCTCCATCTGAAGAGCTGTATCTTCTCTAAAGTCAAGTCAAGTAAATTTACAATACCCGATGATGTCCCCACAAGACTTACACACCAAAAGCTGGTATGTGTGGTTTATAAAGGTTTTAGAGTTCAGCTGTATAGTTTTAGCTGTTTGTATATGCCAAGTGGAAGCCTCCTCTTCGGGATAGAAACTGATATCTCACATGCATTTAAAACTGAAAATGTCAGCTTAGAGCTCTGTTCTCTTGCTGTTGTTAATAACAAAGGGAATGGACAATGAATAATATTTAAAAGATTAATTCTGCAAAATCTTAGCAAAAGACTACAAATTGATATTTTTCTGAATATTTGTGGGGCAGGAAACCAAGGTGTCATTGCTATTTATGCCATCATCTAATGAATATAATAAACTAACACCGATTGCAGGGACTAATCTTATGAGACCCTTATTCTTGGCATTTGAGCTGCAAAATACTAATGAAAACATGTAACATTATTCACTTCCAATCATTTCCATAAGGACCATTATGTGGCAGAGACCTATATCATCTCTACGGAGCAACAGAAATGTCACTCATTAAAGATGAACACTTTTAGTTTGTAAATATTTGGATTTCTAAGTTTTTAGCACTATAGATTATGGATAACCCAGAATCAATTACCCAGGGTAATGAAGTTCAGCTGTAAGACAAAAACCAATTCCTATTTGAATTTGATGACTGACTCCTTGCAGTAGTTGTCTTGATCCTCTCTAAGGAGATAATTTGACCAGATAAATCAAGGGGTAACTCCCCGTTGACTATAACTACATGACAAAAGCGTGTTCTTGGTAGTGAAAGGTCCTTCTGTCTACCAGGGGATTGCATCTTTAACCGTGTGATTCTGTAAATTTTTCTGGGTGAAGTAGACATATAAGTATTACAGCAGGATTACAGGCCACATTGGAGCCCACCACTGCTGTGCTGGAGTCTGAGATCTGGCACACAGTTAGAGCTGAGTGAATGATTTGAATCAGATTATCTGGCTAATTTCATGTCTACATTTGTTTAGAAAAATGCTGTGATGGAAATTTGTCCCAATTCCCTTGTTTGAAATGCTTATTTTCCAATAGCAATTAGAAGAACTGTTCACATATGAACAACTGTGATGTGTGCCTGTTCACTGTTTGGACATTTGGAATAATACTTGGGTTTGGCTACCACAAATAATTAAAATTAATTACAATTCTTTTTTTTTTCTGATTTTGCAATATTTATTTTGATTCATCCTTTTTCTGTAAAGAGTGCTGCCAGCTCTCTATTTTGCCATGGTTGAGTGTTCAAAGAAAGCAAATACATGTACAACAAAATTCTTTAAAATCTTTGCATTCCACTATCTGCCATTTTTCTGTTTCGTTTGAAGATAACCTTTGGAGGCATGCCTTTTTCTGGCAAGCCAAGTTCTAACAGTAGGAAAAATTTCAAAGGCTGCATGGAGAGCATCAACTACAATGGCAATAATATCACTGACCTTGCCAGGAGGAAGAAATTGGAACCTTCAAATGTGGTAAGATCATAACTTCATGGTCATCTACCCTTCTGCTTCTCCTTCTAAAGAAGACTAGAATGTTTTTGAGATTGTGTAGCTGATATTCTTGTGATATACTGCAATCATATAAAACACAAAGCAAATTTTACCAGAAATCCAAAGATCTTACTGTATGTGCATTTGTGACTTTTAGAAAATTATTATCATGTATGAACATTTTATTTCGGGGGTCTTGTTTCATCTTTCAAAAATTAACCTTTAGTGTAAGTCAGATAGTTTAGTTTTTGCTTTTTTAAAGAAAATCAACTGAAACAGTAAGTGCTTTTTCCCTTTCTTCTCAAATTATAGTAGTCCGAAACCAGTGCAGACAAGATTTATTGTTAAATGAATTGTAGCTTTCTTGTGGCTTTTAAATCCTGGTAATATTCCATCCCTGCTGAGCTAGTTGGATTGCTTTAGTGCAAAAGTCTTTGGATGAGAATGCTTCTACAGTCTTTTCTGATACTTCTGAAAAACCTCAAGATATTATACTTGAAAATCATTATTTGCTTATTAACATTACAGAGTTTATTAGCATTTTACTCTATTTTTGCTGTGGCTTAAGTGTTCACAGCTGCTTTAATGTTCAGACTTGTGGCTTTATGGGGAGGTGATTAAGAAAGAATGTACTTTGATTTCTCTGTTTTTAAAGTTCTAAGTGTTTCTGAAAATGCTTGCTGGCATATAAAGGCAATGTAGGTAAGAAATAAATGTATTATTGCTGTGAGTTTGAGATGGTTTGAATAACTTTTCAAGGCTTTCTTGTGTACAAGCTTACATACTTCACAAATTCCTGCTAACAATATGTAGGTTTACACAATTTCATATCCTTCTTGTAATAAATTGTTAAGACATACATATGCAGTGATGATGTCATGCAAAGGATTAATTATCCCTGGATAGTAAAACTGAAGCTTCATGTCATTGTATGACTAAATGGTCAGGAAAATCCAAAGGAAAATGGTGAGAATGTGATGTTTGCCTATACAAACTCAGTATTACAGCCTGACATCTATAATCTTTTCTATATATAAATTTCATCAGTATTGTCAAATGCAAAGAATATGATATATATTCTTTTCATTAAGATTCCAGTTTTAAAATTTTTTCAACGCAATCTAATGAAGTCCTAAACTTTAACGTTTTTTAATTTTTTTTTTTCATAATTACATGAGATTTCCTTCCTGCAGGGCATTTTCAGCTTTAATGTAAGCATGATTTTGAAAGATTAATGCCTGAATTTAAAAATAATTTTTGTGCAGGAGCAATCTTTCCATTTTGCTCAATCAATTCCACTGCAATTTAGTAGGACATACTCTTAAAGCCTCTTTCTGAAGTGTTGCTTAAGAAGTTCCAATAGTGCAAATCCTGTCCTTTGAAGTCCTAGCCTCTCAAAAGTGTGACATAACTAGCAGACATGTAAGGTCTGAAAAATCATATTGCAGGTTGTTTCTTCATTTGTTTCTTTACTTTTAAAATTCTTTTACCCATGAAAATAGAATCCACACAAGAAGCTCTGGCAGTATTAGTGCCACATCAAGAGATGATATGCCACTTTAATTTGATGCTTCTGTTGATTTCCAGTTCTGAGAATGACTAGAAAAACAGAAGCAATCTTTGTTTTCAGTAGAAATACTTAAATTGCTTCAGCTCTTCAAAGGCAAAATCAATTTTACTCTAACTAAATCAACATGGATTTTTATGTTTTACAAAAACATTTTTCTTCTAGTTTTTAGCCTGATTTAGCAAGAGAAATAGACTTTCTTGAACATATTGTTGTTGTTAAGCATGTTTATGATGATGGCTCTCAAGAAACCCAACAGGGATCAAAGCTCCATTGTAGGAGATTCTGTACAAACACATAACAGGAGACACAACACACACAATATAATGTGGCTGATACAAGCAAAGTAATCACTCTGGTTGTGAGAAATAATACAAAGAAAGGATAAATTCAGAGAAAATAAGGATTTTAAAGAGGTGTGAAACGAAAGAAAATAATATTCCTTGATGAAGACAGTTGAATTTCAGAAATCACACATTGAAAGGGACTTGACAAATTGATTATAAAAAATGAGAAGGCCCAGAAAATCAAAGATGATAAGAAGATGATGATCTTTGTTTTTCTCTGAACAAAATTAATTTTTTTTAAAAAATTGTGTCTCATATACATACATGTTATGAATAAAAACAGCACCATCAAGCACCTTTTGCTTTTTTGAAGAGTAAGGATAAAAAGACAAATTAAAAGCATTTTAAATTTAAATAAAGTCCAATGCTGACTTTAGTAACACATTTTATTTAGATTCAGAAGGTAAACGGAAAAAAATGTTTTGATTCTTTTGTGATGTTTAAGACGGCATTAGTGTGTAATGCATTGCCCATACTATATGATCCATCCTGATTTAACAGATAGTATAGTCTTAACAAACTTATTAGCTGTCTTTTGGGAGCTTCCTATTCAGCCAGTAGGTCTTTTAATTGGGAAAGGTGTTTACAGTAGTATTTTACACAAGGGATTATGTTTGAATGTGGACAGGCAAAATTGATTTATAAGTAAACATTAATCTAATTTGCCATATAGATGAAAGATCACAGTGCACAGCTCAAGCTACACAAATTAAGTTGTTTTTACATTTTCCCTGCCAGTGTAGTATGAAAACATCTCTAATAAGACCAAGAATTTCAATATAAATGCACAGTATATAATTGACTTCCAGATGTCATTGCCCAGAAAACTATTCAGCAAGTCACTCTGAATCTACAGAAAATGATCTCATTCTCTTTGAAAAATGAAGAGGCTATTGCAGAGACAAGCTGCAAATTAACTCAAAACCTTGACCTAGAACTAGTGAGCAGTCTATATAAGATGGGTTGTACTTAAAAGACGGGTCATCTTGTGAACTACAGTCATAGAAGGGATCAATAATCCAGTTCATATGAATCTCAATAGCTCAGCAGGGAAAATGTTAATGAGCACGGAAATTAGAATTATGTGTTACTTTCTCAAGAAATTTTTAATGCACCTAGGCTTTTCATGGGAAATGCATTAACTGATGTGAAAAAGGATTTGAATGCATTCTGTGCCATTAACATTAATAGGTGTTATGCATGCAAGTATCCAAAACATCAGGATGACAGGAGAGTGTCAATCGGATATAAAAGCCTTCTTGTAATGAGAAAATTGTTAGTTCCTCTTGGTAACAAGGCAGCAAAAGAAACTCTTAAAAAGCCTAACAGAATGCTCTCTGAGCACTTCTTAATTGAAATCTGTGACTGAACCGTGACATGACGTCTCTCAAAAAATGATGTAGCCTTCTGTGTCTATGCAGGACTGCCTTAACTATGTAAGAGAAGTTGTGTCAGACAAGGCTTGCAGAGAGCATTTCAGATTCTCTGCACCTTTTTCTACTGTATGTAAAATTTGTGGCTTAAGCACAAATATTCTGTAACAAACATAGAAACGTTTAGATTAAAACTACTCAAGCAAATGAGTTAACTATTTTGATTTCATGCCTCGTTGGTTAAAAGTGTAAAATTAAAAATCTCTAGGCAACTTTTAAACCTCACCACCCCCAAAAAAAACCAATACAAAACAAAAAGCAAAGCAAAACCACAAAAATACATCCCAGAATTGACAAGCAGTTTAGCAGGGAAATGTTTACTCTTTAATCATAAAGTAGCTGTAATTTCTTCTATCACATCGTTATCTAAAAGTTTTCTTTAGTTGTGTCAGCTGGTTTTTCCTAATTCCTTGGATTTTCTTTTTTTTAATCCGTGGAACTTGGGCACAGTAAAAGAATGTGACTTGTAATGCTGACATTTTATCATAAAATTTAGGAACAAATCTAGGAGATCATTTTAAAGATATCTCTATTTCCAGATTACTGGAAATATCAATGTTCCTTAATTGATCATGGAGGCTGCCTACATGATTGTATAGTTCCTACTAATTCTACTGGCATTTAGAGGTAGACTCTGTACAATTTCTGCTGTTCTGCAGGAAAAAGAGGTTGTTATGCAAAATAATCAAAGGATTTATCCTAGTGGTCAAGAAAATATTATTTTTATTCATTTGGTTTTTTGACATGGAAATCCAATATAGGAAGCTGAATCTGCCAGACCAGTTGTATCTTGCTATTATACACATAAGCTGTTCTCTGATGTGATGTCCTTTTAAAAAGTGATGGGTTTGGACATTGGAAAATGAGTGCTAGAACTTGCATATTGATGCCATCCATCAGCTCCAATTGAATATAATTATTTATTTAAAAAATTTACTTAGATCTGTCCTGACACACATTTTCAGACACAAAGTTCCTGTCTTGCTTCCAAATTCTCTAGTTCCCCTCAAGATGAAATGTCAGATGCATTTATACACTATGAATATAGAAATGTGACATAAAAGTCTAAATCAGGAAGTCAGTAATATGGAATTTAAAATTAATGATGCAAAAAAGATGATGACTGACTTCTACTGGGATTTTGAACACTGCTTAGGTAGACCACATCTCTAAACATCTGTGTACCTCTTAAAATGTTGTTCTTTTTTTTTTTTTTTTTTTTTTTTTAATGTACAAATAAATATTAGAGGAATTGCTCTCTTGATTTTAGTAGTAATTTCTGTACTGGATCAGATAAAATTCTTTCTTCCCAAACAGAACAAAAATTGCCACATAATTTCCACCTGTAACAATGCATGAGAAAGCCTAACCACAGGACAGGATCCACTTTGCCACATATTATAGGAATTCTTCAGCAGAGGAAGTTTTCCTGTTATATTTACACTCATGCAGTAATAAGTTAATTCTGGACATAGATTATTATAAAGTACGATTTTTAAGAAAAAGAAAAAAAAAAGCTAATACCCTGCAAATATTAACAAATAGTAATATCCCACCAATTTGGTCTTTTGTTGTGAGAAATTACATGAGAACCAGAGAGAAAAATTTGTGTCCCTAATTCTGGTCTTGTTTACAGGTACATTTTAAAGCCTTGTAGATCAATAGTTGACTGGATCTTTTTTCAATTTCCTGAATAATAATATTTTACAGAGTAGAAACTGCAGCTTCCTTTACAGACAAAATTATTTACTATCCAAAAATATTGGTGTTGTTCATGATCAGCCACTCCAAATTCTTCTGCTTCATGAATTGAAATATTAGCATATGCAGTATCATGTGGTTGAAAGCATAACAGAGAGGCTGACTGTTCAGGTATTATACATCATTATTTTGGAATATCATGTACTGTATTGTTTGGCACATTGATATCAGGGTATTTGGAAATCTGCACTCTTTTTTATGCTGTTCTGTTATAGGTTTCTATGGGGACCACAGACAAGCCCAAGTTTATCTGTGATTAATTTCTTTATCTTTTAACTGGAAATAATAATGCTTTCATCAAAGCTTGAGAGACTACAACTCTTCAGGGCCGACTGCCTGTAATTTTGTGTATGTACAGTACAAAATATAGTGGGGCCACTGCTAGACAAAAACAGAAAAATCAGTAACTATTATAGTAGCAACAATAAAGATAACATTAACAGCACATCTTTAGATGCAGTGTGCATTGATCACAGTAGTCTAGGTTGAGTGAAATCCAGAATACTTTTTAGAGGTAGCTATGAATTTAGTGGAATCTTACCATTTTGTTTTTTCTTTTTTTCATTTTTCTTTTTTTTTTTTCTTTTCTTTTTTGTGTTTTGCTTAGGGAAATTTAAGTTTTTCTTGTGTGGAGCCACACACAGTGCCTGTCTTTTTCAATGCCACCAGTTACCTTGAGGTTCCTGGTCGTCCAAGCCAAGATCTGTTTTCAGTCAGTTTCCTTTTCCGGACCTGGAACCCAAATGGACTTCTTCTCTTCAGCCACTTTGCAGATGACCTTGGGAATGTTGAGATTGACATAAATGAAGGCAAAGTCAGTGTCCATATCAACGTCTCCCAAGTGAAGAAGAACCGGATAGACATCTCATCGGGTAAGTGTGTTGTGGGTTTTTTTAAATTTGATATAATTTTGGTTTGTGTTGTTTTAAATAATGATGTACCTAAAGACTGGAACAATTTTTTTACAAAATTCAAAATTTATATTACAACTATATTAAATCCTTTGCTGTTTCATTGAGTAAGAGGTACAATAATGTTTAAATAGTTGCTAGATTAAAAAAAAATATATATGAATGATTTTATTCTGTCAAGAAATCACCCCTTATCTGTAAGGCAGCATTTCTTCTTTTTTCTTCCTTCCTTCTGTCTTGCAGTTTTCTCTGTGAAAATATTTGGCTTCAAAATGGGTGTGTACTCCCTTTCTAGGTGTAGTCTAATAATTAGACTGTTCCTAATATTTTCCAGTAACTAGGAAATCTCATAAAAAAAGAAATCAATTCATACCATAATTATTTGTATGGATTTTTTATATCTGCATAGCTATCCTCTAAAAACTTAGATTTATTTCAATGCTTTATCGTTATTTTGTTACAACAGGCATTTCAGTGCCTGTGAAATTAATTATGTGTGTGAACATAGAAAAGGAAAATATGACATCTGCCAGGTAAGGCTGCAGAAAGGATGCTGTTGTTGTACAGTAAATATCACAGCAAACTTCTTTTTCCCTTCTTCTGCGGGGAATTAACAGATGTCATGATATTAACCTACTGGGTTTTCTAGAAGTCAAAATGGTCTGCCTTTGGCACAAAGATTTCTGACCATTGTGGTCCTATTGATAAAAAGTTCACAGTTTTTTCATTGTCTTTTTTTAACAGCTGAAAAAGGAGAATTTCACATAGTCAAGTGTGCAGGCTTCTGCATGTATAGGGTATGAATAAACCTATAGGGTATTAGTAGACTCTGCTGGGAGAAATGCAGCCTGGCTATCACAAAATATTAGATTAACTTAAACCACAGCCTCAATGCAAATCTGGTTTGGGTTTCATATCTGCTGCATTTCTGCCTGCCATCTGCAATAGCATATTTTTCCAGGAGCAAGATAATGTCTCTTAGTCTTTCTTCTATATGCTTCTCATAATTTACAAACTTGCTTACATTAGGGGCTTTAATGTCAGTTTTGGAGTTAACCTGGGGACATCAGTACTTCATTCTGGGCCACAGTGTAATGCTGGTTATAGAAACAGTAGCTGTACTGACTGGTAGGACTCGCGTGAGAGCTGTAAGCTGATGTGCAGGTGGCAGAGTCTTGTTCCTTCGCAGCTCTGCAGTTAAGGTGCTTATGTGGAACAGAGTTCTGGTTTGTCTGGTTTTATTTGTCACAATTTCCCTTGAATGCCTTAAAGTTGTATGCACTGACTCAGGGCACTCTAACTTAGCAGGTACAGATTTCAGATAAACAGGAGAGTCTAGCCTCCCAATTTTTCAAATACAGTTGAATTCCCAATTTTCTCACTGGTAGCTGGGCACTGCTGACGTCCTTACCTAACTACTGCTTTATGAAGTGCTTCTTGATAACTAGGAGGGATCAGAGAGTAGGAGAAAATGGTTTTCTTGTTGACTTGACAGAACTTTCATACCTAATTCATGTGAGCATTTCATTTAAAGAGAGAAAGGCAGCTACAGCTTTCTATATTTTGATGACACTTTGCAAAAGTACAAATTAAATAATTATAAATAGAAGTGCAGTGAATGAAGAGATACAATACTCTAAAATGGTCAAATAAAAAGCAGGAATGCAAAACCTTTAACTTCTGTGTAAATACAGTGATCATGAGAGGTTACATAGCATGCTGTGGGAAAACATTTAGATAACAGTTGATTCATTAGAACCATGAAGCAGACATTGCTTTGCATTTAAAATCAGAGAAATGGAGAGCTGCCATCAGGCAGTCTGTTCTTAGCAGTTTTCTTTGTCTCCCTCTCTTCCCTGCTGCCTGTTCAGTTTTTGTCAGGAATCAGTTTTCTATGGTGTTATCAGATCCCAGCTAGAGTCTCATTTCGTGTCATCCTTTGGTCTTCAAAAAGGCACTTAATTGTTCCTTCATTTATTTAACTGCATGTCCTACCTGCTGGAGATTTCACTGCATTCAATTCTTCATTAAATTCTCTGTCTCTTGATCAATTTTATTCATCTTTATTGGCAGGATAAGTCATCCCACTACTTTATTCTTGGAAGATGTAAAAGAAAAATAATGTTGGTATATTATTAAAATGGTCTTGTGTATCTGAAGCTTCTTCACTCATTGTTTGGGGTTCAAAATTATCTTTAGTATGAGACATTGCTTCTGTCTGTCATGCTTTAGCTACATCTCTCATTCTATTGTTACTAGTTGTTTTTTTTTTTTTAAAAAAAAAAAAAAACAAAAACAGTTTATATTTGCATCAGAAGTTTCTAGAAAATTTTCTATAAATCACTTCTTGTTTTGGCAAAATACGTTTTATTTTCATCTTTGGTTAGGTTAGACACTGTTTACCTTGCTGCTCCTTTCATGCCTTCAGTCTCTTTCAAGCCACAACCTTAACTCAACACATCTGATAATTAAATCTATCCCTATTATAAACAATTCATATTTATTTTACATGGGCTGAAAACAATTAGGGATGGTTGTATATATTGTAGCATATAGTACGTACATTTTTGTGTTACAGCTAGAAAACAACTGACTTTTGTGTTGACCTGGCAATCCAGAATTTCATGTTTTAATTGACCTGGCTGTAGGTTGTTTAACAGTCATAAAATGACCAGTCCATGACCTATCCTGGACTTCAGAGAGGTAAATGGTAGAGGCAATAAAGAGATGGTAAAAAAACAGTAATAAATGTTTTGCTGTGTTAGTGAGGTGTATGCTCTAATGTGCATAACAAAATGCTGAGTGTAGCAGAGTATTTTACATTAATATGCACATGAACTTTCAGTTTATATTACATATGAGAAGGACAAAGATGATTAGCCCTTGTAGTTAGACTTACTGCCTGATTTTCTTCCTGAGCAAATTATTTTCTTTTTTTCATCATCTTGCAAATTGTACTTTTAAAACAGGTTTCTAAACAGTAAAAAATGCCTGCCTTGCCCAGCATTCTGTTAAGCATCCATAAGCACTGCTTAGCTGTGAACAGACTGGCAAAGCTCTTGTGCAAAGTCAATAACTTTGATTTTGCTTTTTTCTTACATTAATCTCATTAAAATGCTACCACCATTTGATTGATGAGAGTTATATTAATAAACTTGCTGTTAGTAAGAGGAAAATCAAGCCCACTGAGAGCTGAAATAAAGATTTAATTAGAAGAAATAAGCTACTGACTGTGCAGAATTACACAGGTGAAATACTTAAAGCTTGTGTATAAATCAAGAGTTAAACATCCTATTGACTTTTCCTCTGAAAAGTAAACTTTGATTAATATATTTACAATTGTGAATGCCCCAGCATAGGGATTAATAATAGGAAAGAATCTCAGAAAACAGTCAAGAGATTTATCTTTACTGCTCTGTTTAGTTTTGGACTAAATTCTTGGTTTTGTCCTTATGAGATTCAGGCAAAATTTGTAGAAATTGATGTATTTACACAAGGGATTGATGGAAGTAATGCTGGGCTGACAAGATGGAAGAAAGATGTGATCTTGTTTTTAGAACATTTTGAAAGCAGATTTCCAATATAGTTTTGCATATTAAAGGATTCTGATATTCTGTTGCAGTTTAAAAGTAATTGTTTGAATACATACTAAGAATCTACTCAGTATTTGTAATCTTGCAATTAGAATAAGTTGTTGATGAAGTTTGTATTTATTTATAAGCTTCAACAAGCTAGTGTCTTTCTTGAGCACAGAAAAATAAGCAACTGGAAAATGTCCTACTCCCAAGTGTCTCTTGGCTATAAAAACTTTTTGTGAAACTTTCCCCAAAGCCATATGCAAATCCACTTCATTGCAGGGTTAAGCTACAGCTTGTGTCCCAGTTACCTCCTTTTCTTCCACTTAGTTTTATCTACCTGCTTCAGCAACCTAACCAAAATTCTTTCCTAATGAAACCAAAGTTTTCTGAATCTTTCAACATGGGAAAAAATGGGTAACATTAAAAAACACAGAGAGTATTACTTTGCTCAGAGAAACAATAGTAACTTTCAAAACAACACTCCAGAGGCATCATCTAATGGCTTTACAATGTGTTGCCTCAAATCCCTGTTTCAATATAGAATAGAATATCCTCTGCCTCTTGAGAAAAGGCTGGGTTTCCATGATGTCAGATTCTAAAATAGTATCCTCTGTTTATTTTCTCACTCATCTTTTCACAGGCAGTTTTGACCTTTCATTTCTAAACATTCTCTGCTCTACTTAAATACTAGGTGGTCTAGGAAGTTCCCTTGGACTTTACCCTACTGTACTGATGATAAGTCATTGCAAAAAGGACATAATCTCCTTCAGCCCATAAGAAACAGAGAAATTTTCAGTGTCCAAAATTTCCTGCCTTTTACTTGAATTCATCTGCTTAAAGCTTCTTTTTTCCTCTCCAACTCTATTAGTTAACATCTTGTATTAGCTGCTGCTCAAGAAAAACTGAAGCTGCTGCTTCAGTCCTGTTCTTCCTGTCAAGCATGAACTTATTAAAACTTGGGATATGAATATCTTTTTGTCATATTTATCTGTATTAAATAAATGAATCTTCTCCCTGTGGAATCCCTGGGAAGCTTTCCACCCTTCTGTCTTTCTGCTGGATCTCAAGTCACCTGAATTGCATTTCATTTATACTTTAGACCTTGGGTTAAGATAGCATCCTTCAGGTAATAAAATGTCTGTCTCTGACAGATCTAAAGTGGTACTCTTCCAGTGACAATTCCCTGGGGCACTTTATGTGGGAATCAAGAAGCATTTTTGCCTTGCTGGTTAAATGAAGGCTTAAATAGGGAATGTGTATACACAGAGCACAAGTGCACTTCTGGCGCCAAGATAAAATTTCCCACCAGGTTTTTCTCACATTACTGGTAGTAGATTATACACTGAATGTTATTAAGTGGAGGCAGATACCCCTGAGGAACTTGTCAGCATGATCGAGATGAGAGACAGAAATTCTGTCCATGAAAGTCAGAATGATGACTTAGCATCAGACAAGTCTGAATATTAGAAACTTAGAATGTTCACAGAGAGCCAGATTTGTCCCTCTGTTTCTCTCTGTACATTTTTGGCTATTGACTTTAAGCAGTGAATGCAGCTGCATGAATAGGCATTTGTGAGTTTCAATTTCACAGAACTGGGGTACAGAAATACTTGTAGGAGTTATAGTTATTTTTACAACACATTTTCCCTGTAGTCTGGTTTAGCATCTCCATACTGTAGACTCAAACCAATCAGATCAAGAAATGGAGTTCCTGATTACAGGCTTTCTTTGTCTAAGAAAACTGATGAGTTTAGTTCAGGAGTTTGTGAATTCTACTTCATCAGTCACTGATTTTCACTGGAGAGTTGCCTAAAAAAGCACAAACTATGCATTCTAAAGCATAGATGGTACCTTTTTCAGATATTTCCCTGAGAACAGTGGAACTCTCTATTGGTTACACTGACACTTTGCAAGGATGGAGGAATCCAAGAATCAATAAACTAGGATGTTGTCCTTGATAAGCTTTCTCAACTTATACAGGAGACTGAAGTCCAGTTCACTTGTTTTGGTCTCATTTCCTCTGGGCTGTTGAACAGAGTTAGATGGGAGCTTTGCTGATCACTATTTTAGAATGAAAGATGAGATAAGGCTTTTTACAACTACTATTTGAACACTCAGTGTGTTGCACTGAATTTCTTTCAGGACAAAAACCCTGAAATAATCAGTGGTTAAATGATAATCCTAATTTACTTTACTATTTATGCTAGAAGGAGCATAATTTATGTGAGCAGATCTGAACAGAACTAGCTGGAAACATACCCTTCTAATTATTTTTTAATTCGGTAAGTTTGACAGCAAGTGGACTCAATTTTTGTTGCTTTCCATGTTGCCTTTTCTTATCTCTCTTATCTTTATCTTTCTGCATCAGTTATTGCTAGTCTGGTTCTAGTCAAGTGTGTAAAAATTTTGGTTTTGACTTTGATGAATGGAAGACAAGTCCCTGAGCTCTGAATCCTACAGAGGTGCCCAATATTTTGCAGCTACCTTAAGAACATAGATTTTTTACTTTGGTGGATTCTCTGTTTGCATATTTTTGATGAATGCAAAAGAGCATGAAAAGACTTGTCTCTAAAGATTGGTTTATCAAGCCAAGGATGCTTATGTAAAACCAGCATTACCTATTGGATCAGAAAGATGGTGTTGTTGTAACAGACGTTATAAAATATATACTTATGTTTGCATTTTAAACTCTTCCAGGATTTACATGTACCGATTGAAGTGAATATGTAGAAGTTTTTTTTTTTTTCCATTATTACTTTCCTTTTTGATTATAATAATGAAATAAGCAAAAGGATACAATAGAGAGTAGAGCTATAGTTATATTTGTTGGGTTTATGCACAACCCAACATTAGTATTCCCAGGACACCACAACATATTCATATAATATAAAGGGAAATTGAAGGAATGTTTTCTAATATCAGAAAGACTGCATATCCAAAATATTATATTCTTTCCCCCAATATGCTTGTTTGCCATCTCTGCTTCTTGTTCCATACAGGTGGTTCTGGGAGAAAGCCCATTTCCAGGATTCCCACACCTATGTTGACCAAGGTCTGTCATAGATAGCAACATGATGGCAACCACACAATAAAGTTAGCCAGGTCTTTCAGCAATGACACAAATATCTTCCTGCACAATTTAAACTTCCTAATTGTGGAAAAACATGGATTGCTGTTAATGACAGGTTGTAAAGGTTCCTGTAAACTTTTCTGTAGGTTAGTATTACTGGAGAAATGTGATTGGACTCCGTGCTGTCTTAGCTCTTCAGTTTACCTTGTAGCAGACTTAATTTCTACTGCAAACAAGTGAGAAAAAGTACTGAATCAATTTGAAGTGTGTTTTTCACTTTGCTTCTATTTGAGACAGAAGTAGTTGACTAAGCCCATCTCGTGATAACCCAGCATGTGATTAACCATTTCTAATAACTCAAAGATATACTGCTACTGCCTATTTAGTTTGGTAGCTATGGTGTTCTGTAAATGGCTATGAGTAAGTGGAGTAGCAGAAGGTAAAAGTAACGCAGTCACTTTTAATCAATAGTAGAAGTCACAGTCACTGTACATATGCCTATGTACCATTGCGCATATAGGCATGCCAGAGAGTTTACTCAGCTAATTTGCCAAATACGATGAGCAGGAAGTTCACAGATCACTATTTGGTAAAAAAGGTAAAACCATTTGAATGGATTCAGGAGACCCATGGTGCTCCTTGTTTCATCTCAAGGTCCTGTTGCTATAACTGTCCCCTTTGCACACAGGCTGCATCGTTTCTAGGATATCATCTTCCTACAGGATCAATAGTTTCTCCACAATCAACACTGAGATCCAGGAATAGTTCAGTAGTTAGACTGTTCTGGAGTCCATTACAACACACAGTATGGACAAAACAGTTCTTACTCTGCCAGCCTGGCTTGCCCTCCACATCTCTGCAAGAGTTTCTTCTCTTATAGATTCTTATGCCCCTTCCTTCCACCTCTACTGGCCCTCTTCCTTCTGCACACACAACATATTCTAGATGTAATTGCTTAAAAAGTGCAATCAGTCACAGACTATGAGATAACCTTATTATTATCCACCACTTTATGAAAATAAGCCCATTTTAGAGTCATAATATTCCCAAGATGTCTGAGACCCAAAGAAGGACATGCAGGGTCTGGGGGAGAGCCAAGCTGTTGGGACAAGGCTGCTGTAGCTGTGGCCATGCAATGCTAATGACATGACAGGCAGGAGCTGTCAGTGTTGCACAGGGCTTACGCAGTGTGGACATCTGGATGAACAGGGAGAAGCCCCAGAGCAGGGATACTGGTCCAGAGACACCTCCACGTGCTGTATAGTGGAGTGTGGAGTCAGAATTGGATCATTCCTTGGGCCTGGCTACAAAGATGGTAGAGACATATCCTGCCTTGTTTCAGAAGCAAGAAATTGCATCAGAGAGGGTGAAGAATAAGAGGTGGCTTACAGATGTAGAAACAAAGGGAAAGTTCTCAGATTTGGAAAAATGGTCTGCCATCATCACCTCATTTACTCAAAGTTTGTTGTTTTATAAAAATGTTTGGTGGGCATAAAACCTAGACGATGGAGAAAACCAATTGTTATGGTTTAAAAAAAAAGATAGGGGAGAAGAAAAAATACTGGAGACTGTCTCGGGTTAGAACATAGGATGTTCCGTTTCTGTAAACTTAGAAAAATGTTTACAGACAGATTGGGAGATCAAAGGTCTT
Organism: Pyrgilauda ruficollis; assembly: GCF_017590135.1. Taxonomy (NCBI): domain Eukaryota; kingdom Metazoa; phylum Chordata; class Aves; order Passeriformes; family Passeridae; genus Pyrgilauda; species Pyrgilauda ruficollis. The sequence continues at coordinate 28,746,877 of NW_024519206.1, read as the reverse complement.
GAACATATAGTATGTAACAGTGTTTCAAAAAAATGGTACAGAATCTTCAAGCAACGTGTACAACACTGTGGTGTGAAGTTATCAACTATGTAAATTAAACCAGCCAGTGCCCTTTTCACCTTTTTGTCTTATCCAAATGCAAGGGAAAGAAAGGAGAATTTTCTTTACTTTTAAAGTCAGCATTTGCAGCATTTGCACTTTGAGTAAAACCAGGAATAATAGTCTTTCTAGAGAAAATGTCCTTGCAAGTAATTTGAGTTTTTTGAAAATTTTAATTTTTAATCTTATTTATCACTAATCCTCAGCTAGGTGTTCCACAACATCTCTAGCTTATTACTTACAAGAAAATAATTAAAATGCATTGTAATATTAAACACAATTCTTTTTCAGGGGGAAACATGACCTAATTACAGGCACAGAACTTTAATTTATGTGCTGGGAACTGACACTCAATATCTTCTTTTTCATTGCTATTCAGGAACCTGGAAAATAGATTATTATCTGTGACAGGTTTCTGGCAGTCCCTCTTGGTTTGACAGTGTTATTTTAGAGAGAAGAGAAAGTCACTTTTGTATATAATGAAAGGAAAAGTTGTCAAGCATTCATACATATTTTATGCTGCATAAAACTTAAGTGCTAGAGGAAAGATTCTGTTTTCAGTCATGCCATTGTAAATTCATGTTGCTTCTGCTGACCTCCAGGCTTGCTTCAATGACACAGAATGGCATCTAGCCCAATGGATTAATTCCATTTTTTACACAAGCAATGCAGCTCTTGTAAGTCAGCTGGGCCCTTAGTGGGTTTTTTTGGTTAGCACAGTCATGCATAATTATGATGTGTATTTTGGCATTTTGGCATTTTCTACTGACATTGACAAAACTAAAAGAAATTTCTATCAAAGTACTTTCTTGAAATGGCATCAGGCATAGTCTGTATTGTCTATTTTTTTTGATGGAAGCGGTAACTCTGCTGCAAAAATTGACTCGGAGAGAAAAACATTTTCTGGTTGTAGGTTGCTAGCTCTGCCTTTAGTCTGTTCTTGTAAAAGATGGTGAGTCCCTTCAGGCATTTTCACACGTTGTTTGTTTTCATTTCCAAATGTTGCTGAAGCAGCATCACATGAGCACTGAGGTGAAACAGAGCAACCAAAGTAGTTTGGTTTCTGTAAGCTGAATGGAACATGATATTGTCTTTAAAAAGCTTACTCATTAAGTTTATATATTTGATAGGGAGGAAAAGAATCTCAATTCTCTTACTGTGAGGCAGCTACTGTAAAATACACAGTCTATTTTAGCAGTAACCAGTGTCCACACAGACACTGTTTCACCGAGGAGAAAAGCAAAGTTCTACACATATCTTTTGCAGAGTATTTCCTTACTAAAGAAATACATGTTTAGAATCATGACTTCACCTATGCTTTTTCCAAGAAATGTATGAATGTACAATGAATTTGAGGGATTCATTGTTTTAAAATACAAAAATAATTTTGGTTTCTTTTTGTAGATTCAAAATTGTGGAACATGTGGAGCATGCTCTCAAGTATAAGGGTTTCATTGGTTGACCTTTTGTAGCTTTTCCAACAGCTCATTTTCATAATTAGCACATACATTAAAACAAACTGCCAAGTGGAATCAACTTTTCCAGAGCACTAGCAAGAGAATATTACATTCTTAACATTCTGGTGTTTGTACTTAGATAATTACTTGTGAAAATGGTAATACCACTTGCCATGTCTCTTCGTTCTGGAATTTGCAACAAAGGGCTGATATTCTTGGCTGTACTGAATCTGGGAAAGAATAATGTGGTACAGAGCAATCTTTGGGAGGCTTGGGCAGGTTTCACTAGCATTGGAAACAAGCGATGGTTCATCAAATTTGCTGATTCATAAAGACTTGTAGTATACTAAACAAGAATATCTGGTCCCAGGCGAATTACCTTCATCTTCTAAAGCATCTTTCAAAGGCACAGAACAACACAGCTCTGCCTTTTTTACCTTCCCAGGTGCCTGTGAAACATATGTGCATATATATGTGTATTCATAGTGAGAGAGAGAGAGAGAGAGAGATGATGTTTTATTGGCAGCCCCTGTGAAAAAAAGCAAACAAAACAAAAAAAAAAAAAATAACCCACAAAAAATTAGTAGAACGTTTAATTTTTCTTTGGCAGGATGGCCCTGAGTTACATTTCTTTTGAATAAACTTGGAGCACTAAGAATGCACTTACCTCTTCTACCTTTTTCTTTTCCTTTCTAGCTTTGAGCAGTGCAGTATGAAGTGTTCTTTTCTGATTTTGTTTGCAGAAAAATGCTGTTATGAATGTGACATTTGTTTCATCTTTCTTTTAATATAATATTTCCTTCAGCAGGCTGTTATCTTTGGGAAACTTTTTTCTTAGCTTCCTAAGTGTGACATTTTAGAGTTCCATTTCTTACTGCAAGGATTATAACAACATTATGTTAATACTATTAGCTAATTTTGCTACCCATAATAAATAATTATGGTACTAGAGGCATTATAGTCCAGCCTGTTCCATGTACCATTCAGCTGGATTAGCATTTTGAGTGTTATTTCTTCCCCATGTCAGGAATCTCTGATCAGTGTTACAGGTTATTAGTTTCCACAAGGCTATTTTCTAATTAGAACAAGGGTTTCTGCATTTAAATAATGACAAAAAACCCATACAGAAGCAGTAAATATCTGAAATATGACTATACAACAAGAAAAATCCATTTACATCACCCTAAGCAGACACTGCTCTCACCAGTTGCTCCAGGTGCTCTGCAGCTGGATACAACATCTTAAGTTCTTTTGTGGCAGAAAGACTGAGTGTCCATTACATTTTTTGAAGGGTTCATCAGGCATTTTCAGTATTAGGTCTCCCTGCCATTCCTATCATCATGAATCAGAGCCAATGCAAACAGGATTTTTTCTTAAGTGGTGAGCCATTTAACAGTCATATGATAGGGGAATGTAGCAGGCTCTGGAAAAATTTGGGTTTTCCCAAGCAGGATTTTTTCCCAAGATTTTCGTGTCTTGCTTTGCGCTACTGGTATTCCATAATTTTTTCAAAGAGTGAGCAGAAAAGGGTTCAAAGAAATGTTAGATGTATCATATAACTGTACACTGGGGCAGATAGAGGTTGGGAGAGGACCTAAGTCAATAAGTCAATGCTGGATACAGATTTTTGGCAAACATGCTTATATATATATAAACGATATTATATTTTTATGTCTTATATTGGTAGCTCTGCAAGAAGTTAGAAAGAAATGTGCCACTTTACTACTTCCTGGTGTTACTGATTCTTTATGGAATCTTTTGTTCTGCTTTAGTTTGTTAACACAGATGTACTACTTATGCCTCAGTTACTACAGCATCCTTAGAAGTTTCCTGGCATACGGTGTTAAATTCCCATTGAAAAATATGCAGAGAAAATAAGCTTTGCTAATGTACAGGCATTTGCCAAGTGCAAACAAATTAAGAATATAGCTTAGCTATTTTTACCTTTAAGAAAGTGCTATTTTTATGGAAACAGTCTGAGGTCCAATATGGTGTCCTCAGAACATGTTCTCAGAATAATTTCAGCATCAACATTGAACATAAATGTACAAGTGGGAAAAAGAATTATACAGTTCTAAGTAAAGGTAATAGTAGTGGATTTTTTTCTTTTTTTTTTCCCCTTTTTTTCTTTTCAAAAAACTGTTATATTAAACATGCAGCTCTGTAATTTGTTCCTTAAAGTAAATTCAAATTCTACAGAACTTTTTAAACCATAAGGATATATCCTCATCAAATTCTAATGAAAGACAATTTTAAAAATCTTGCAAGAATTCAGTAATATTTTGGAAATCTCTTTTAAATGATAAACAGAATAACATTCAGCACTGATATTGCTTTTATATTAATAGTATACTTAATAGCTCTTTCTTGTATCATATTTTACATGCACAAGAGGAACATTTCCTTTCATTTTAATTATCTATGGAAAAGACATTTGTATGTTCAGTTATGTCACCCAAGTGTTGCTAAGTAGAATTATTTTTAATACTATTAATAGTTTCTGTGAAATTGATTTTCATTTATTAAAAAAAAAGGATATGCGTTGTCATAGAAGTGATGAGCAAACTGTAGTAGGTGTAAAATAAAAACATACCCTTGCATTATTCATAATTTAAAATAAATTGTATTCTTAAATAGCATTCTTAATTTTCTGGGTATCACTGACGTCCCTATAACAGAGGTGAGTAGATAGAAAGCATCATATTCAATAGCTAGGGTTTAGTTTGGATCAGAACTTGCAACTCAAATCTGGTTTTGTCATTCGTTAAGTTTAGCCGGGAATTTAAATATCCATAATAGTAAGCAAACATGAAAATTTATTGACTTGAATTTCTGATTACACTGATACCCTGAACTAGCAATGGGGTATGAAACATGGCAGTAGATCAGTTTTTTGACCATTGTATGTAATGGTTCATACACTTAGCATACAGAAGCCCAAAATAACATATTGTCTCCACTCAAAACCAGTACAGTCTCATAGGAAAAGTGGTATTATGTTATTTTGAGTTGAGATCTTTGATAGATGCCATGTATCCTCAGTTCACACTGGAAACAGTAGAAATTTGTGCTTTGTAGTTAAGAGCCCAGAAAGGCTTCGATGCTGACACTTCCAGTCCTGAAGTCAAATTCGGTCAAAATCTCAGGCCAAATTAAATCCAATGAGAATTTGAATCTTGCTGCTTCTGGGAAAGGGTCTGCCATACACCTTTTTTTGAAAACCCAGTCATTTGAAAGTTACTCTTCAGATTATCTAAGCACAGCAGCAAAAGGTCCAGGAATGTGCAAGGTCCTTTCCTCCGAGTATTCAGAGAAGCTCACACCATGTCACTGATGCCTGTCTGGTGCTTGTCAGCACTGTCAGAACTCACTGCCTGCCTCTGGAAGTTCTATTTTCAGTTCATTCCATATTCATTTAATGCAAAAGGCAGGTGAGGAGGAGTGACAACGGGAATCAGAAAGCCCTTCTCCAGAATCTTACTTGTTATCATTTGATCCTTTGAGATTTAGCCTGTCAACTTAAAAACCTTATTTCACAGTATTTGAAGTTTTTGCATTGCAAAGATCTGGTTGGGGGTATAAAATTTGACTAATATCTGCAGTGCCATTCTCTATAGAATCTGATTATTTTTATTATATAAGTTAATTTGGAACTCTAAGTACTGCTACCTCAAGAAGGAATGTAGTATATATTTTTTTCCACATGTAAATTAGTGATATTCAGTAGAAAAAGATGTACATGCTCAGACTGGTTGAGTCTTATGAAAGTTTCTGTAGCCAAGCAGCAAAAATAGAAGCTGTTATTCATTTCAGATTAAACAGGAGTCAGGAGTTAAAATATTTTGGTTTTTTATTTAAAGTGTTGCAGATTTGTTAAACTGGTTTTTTTTTTTTTTTTGTTTGTTTGGTTTTGTTTTTTTTTTTTTTTTTTTTTTTTTTTTTTTTTTTTTGTTTTTTTTTTTTTTTTTTTTTGTTTTTTTTTTTTGTTTGTTTGTTTTTTGTGCCACGGATTTTCTCAATAAGACATTTTAAAAGGTTGTCACTGCCCAGGGTAGATGACTAGTAGATGAAATCTAGCAGAGTTCTACCACCTATACTCTTGAGAGACTGTCTGAAAGGTTACAAGGAAAGGCCACATGTCACTCATTCTCATGTGTCAGGACTCTCACCTGTCCCACTCTGAAAAGGAGGGGAGCAGTATTTTAGGACTTGCAGGAAAAGATGTCATTGGCACTAAACTGTCAAGCCTGCAAGGGCCATTGAGGATATTATAAAGAAAAAAATTTGCTGGAATAATTCTCTTGGTTTCAATAGATATAAATGTTCTTATGTTAAAAAACTGCCATTTTCCCTTCATTCCCAATCTGTTCAAGCCCTCTGACTGTCACTTCTTCATGAGGGCACCCAGGCATGTACATGGACACAGTCCTTACCATGGGCACCACGCTTATTTTAAAATCAATATCAAAGTAAGCAGGGTCCCTTGATACCTTTCCTTGCCATTCAAGCTCCTGAAACACATGGTGCAGAAGAATTGCAGCTCTGCAGAAGGTTTATAACAATCTGTTCAGTCTTTACCTCTTTTCCTTTCTCCTCTTATTTGAGGCAAGGGAAAAAAAATACAGCTCAGAGATCTGGCAATTTTATTCCTTATGGCTCAATGAACGGAGACTTCAAATTCTGTTGTACCGATAAAATTACTGTGGGAATAATGCCTGATACAGCATCCTACTTAGAAATGGGACATGGTTCTGGGTAAGTGTTTAGCTCATCCTTATATGTTTCAGGATTGGCAAAATATTTTGTGCTGTCGAAGAACATTAAAAAAATGTGCTGACTTGGTTGGTTTTGATGTTTTTTTAAATTAGGAATGACCTTAATCAAATTTTAATGTTGTAAAAGCAAACATTAAGAAGTCGTTTTCTCATTGAAAATATGCTGAGTTACATTTCTTGTCCCATGCCACCATAATCAGTCTTTAAAATTATTTTTAGAGTAGTAACTATGACGGAAAAAACCACGTACCATATGCATAATGTAGCCAAATCTGATGGGTTTTACTATATATATCTCCTCAAGCAGACAGAATATTTTTGGGGTTTTACTAGAATTTGTCCCTTATAATCAAATATTTAGTATAAATAAATAAATTAAACAGAGAGGTTCATCATTATTACTTCTCATTATGAGAAACATACTACACTTGGAAAAATAATCCTAAGAGAATAATTAATTTGCTGTTCACAAACTGATCATTGTTATATATGATTGTGTTGTAATTAACTAATATATCAAAAAGCACTAGCATAATCAAATGCTTCTTATTTTGAGATGCAGACTCTTTCAATGTACAAACATGCAGACAGATGGGAAATACATCAACTGAAAACCTATCTTATGAATGTGAATATCTGAAAAAAGTTTCAGATTTTAGAGGGTTTTAACGAAATATTTATTGTTTAGAATATTTTTCTGCATTTCTACTTCATCCATCATCTGAAGCCTGACATAGTGTCATTCTTCTGAGTCAGTTTGGCAACAAATCAGGAAAACCCAAGTGATTACTCAAGCAAAACACATGCAGAAGGTGGGGGGAATATGAAAGGAGCCAAACCAAAGTCTAATAAATTGTGTTTAAAACTTCAGCTCTCTCCTAGTTAGGTTGTGAAGGTACTGGATGAATTTATCCACAAGCTGGCAGCCCTTCAGGCTCAATATTCCAGCTGCCTATGTGGTAAGGAGAGTGTCTAGACTCTCAGAATTTTTATGAAGCTGACAGGAAGGAAAAGTCACAGAATGTTTCTGTGCAAACCTCATGAATGTGAAGACATTAAGAGAATACATTCTCCGATGATAAAAGTCTGTGCCTGAGCACGCTAAGCATCCTATGAAACAATATTAAGAGAAGTAGCAGAAAAAGATAAGTTTTAAAAATTCATGAGCCTATTCCTTGCACACTGTAAAACGGCCTTTTAGGTTGAAAATGGTTTTAAGACTTTTCATGTTCTTTGAGCTTCTGAGAACTCAACAGTGTACCACAATTTTTTTTCAGTGTATTTTGTTTTAGTAGTGGCTGAGATCCTCTTGTAATCACTTTTCTCCAGAAATTTTCTCCTTCAGTAAAGCCTAAGATACTTTAAGGTGTGATAAAAGCACAAGTTAGTGGCATGAATTCCTGTCTGTTTTGAGAGCTGGGAAGAATAAGCACTACCTGTCTCTGCTGCTAAGTTTCCAGAGAAACCTACCTTTTCCACTGCTGGTTCCTTATTCTTCAAAAGGAAAAGCAAATGACAAGAAGCTTATGCCTCAGAAAGCACGAAGAGAAGGATCGTTCAGGCAACTAGCTGTGGGTAGCAGAGGCCAGATAATGTAGCCAGCCACTTCCAGCATTCTGCAAGAGCTGTGTATTACAGACCTAAGATATCAGGAGGGAGTTTCTTTTGGAAGGCACAGCTGAAAGGAAGCCTATTTCCTTCAGCAGCAGGGAACAGCATAAAAAATGTTTGTGGAGAGCAGTGCAGGAAGATGGAATAAGGAGAATCAGAGTATCTCTGCACAGATAAGAGTGAAGCTGTGTGTTCTTACAAATAGGCTGAGGTGAAATGTTTTATTTCTGTTTGTTGCTACTTGATAGTGGCAGTTTTCCTTACCCAAAGTAAGGGGTACATTACATTATTACTTGTGTGTTTCTATCAGTGTATTATGGGAATGCTGGAATGATATAGGAATGCTAAATTAAATATAAGCAAATGGCCTGACTGTATTCCTTACCAAAGCCGAGGGATAATTTTCATATTCCACACTGAGTTTCATGATGTGTTACACTGATAAGTAGTACTCTAGCAGTACTCTTCATGTCATTTATGTATGAATCTGTGACATACAAAACTACCTTTGGCTGAAGTGCAGCCATGCCTTCAGTGTCTAAAGTAAGGATGCACTCATCCAGAACTGCTACGTGTTCTTCTGTGTCTGATTCAAATGTAATGTAGAAGTTGTCTATATTTTTTTTTTTTGAAGCTATGAGGAGGGAAACAGCTTGCAATTGTCAGACAGAATTGTCCAAAGATTGAAAAGAAAAATCAGTTTCACGCAATTATAAGAAACCTGTTCTTCTAAAAACATGAAGTGGTAGATAACACTCCCTGAACTTAGTCGTGCTGTAACTTTCTCTTCATCACAGTTTTCTGTGTTGTACTTCTTGCAGATCAGATGCTAGAATAGTTGGAACATCCTTGGTTCAGTACATGCTCTGTGACTATCATATATTGTTGAATTTTTTTTGTCGTCTGTCTTTAGTGTGGGTACTCAGGCTTGGAACACTATGTTCAGCATTGTTATAACAAGCACATAGTGCAGTGATTTTAATACATCACCAATAGTGGGCAAATTTACAAGATTTTCGATTCCCAAGCCATAACAAAAAAAAAAAAAAAACCTTTTAAGTATTTTATCTTTAATGGTATAATTTTGATAACTCTTGATTGCTCACTTTCCCCCAAAAATATCTCCCTACATCATTATTTGTATCTAATTCCTTACTTACTTAGGTCTATTTTGAATCAATTTGTGGACCACACCTTATTCTAACATTCAGTTCTCCATGGTTTTTTCCACTCATAGTATTTTGTTTTTCATCTTATTAATTGTATGTACGTAAAGGAGAGTAAAACCAACCAAAAAAGTGTTATGGGAACTAAAGGAGAAAAGATCTGAAAATAGAAACACACATACTAATTTTAACAACATGGATGGTTTTACAAGCATAAATAAATTTGGAAAAGTATATTAATTTTCTGAAAGCACTTGAGTAGTGTAGCAATCAGGGAGGTATAACAGCATTTTCAGCATAAGGATAATTATTGGAATAATAATAAGGGGATATAAACTGGCATGGATCACTTCAGACTATAATTCAGAATAGAACAGAACAAGTAGAACAGTAATGCTCTGGTGGGTCCAGATTGTAGCAGCTAGAAGGCATCCCATCAAGTCCTGAATGTAAAATGTGTATTCCTACAGAAGTGAATTCAGAACTGAAATATAAAAAAAAAAAAAAAAATTATGCTGGTTCTTAACATCCTTTCTCTTCTTGGCAAACTCACCTTGCAGTATAACTGCTTGGATTTATTTTTACAATGCAGACTTAAACTTAAGAGTCAAATTCTGTCAAGTTTGCCCACTTGCTCATAGTGCATTATTCTCTCAGTTTTTATACACTGATGATTTGTACTTGTGGGGAAAAAAAAAAAAAAAAAACCAAAAAAAAACCTAAAAAGCGAAAACCACAAAACAAACCCAAACCCAAACAAAGCCTACTATGATTACTTAAGCACATTTCCTTAAAAATACTCTTTGCAGCTCAGCAAGCAATATGCTGCTATGTGCTGCTTACAGACCTTTTCACTAGCCTAAATTTTCTTGCCAGGCTGGTCTTCCTATCTTTTGGGCCAGATTTCCCATCCCTTGCATAAATTCTTTTATCTCTTCTACCCAGTCCAGTTAGCAAGGTCTTAAAATATGAACATCCATTGATCTTTTGTCACATACTGTATCTTTTTGCCTCTGCGGGCATATGGGTCATTAAAATCCATATTTTTATCTACTCTATGTATTTAAGGTTTTTTACCATTACTACTTTTATTTTCTGCCTAGAAAATGTAGCTCTTCTGTTTGGAATCTTCAGTAGGTTTTTGCTTCTTTGCTCCTTTTCATTTGATTTTTATTTCTAACAAGGATGTTGGAAAGACTAAATTTTATGTTTGTCAAGTTTATATTAATTTTCTTGAGTTTTTAACAATGAGTTAAAATTTTTCAGCATTTATTTTTAATAACTCAGCACTATGAATTATTTTTTTTCCCTAGGTAAGAAATAGAACAGTGGACTTTCTCACCCAGATTTACTACCTTGGGTTACACATTTATTATCTGGAATGCAGTAATGGGTGAATATAGGACTGAAATTTTCTTAGATGCTACAGGTGGCTGAAAAACAGCTATATAGGTTAACCTCTACTGGTTTGCAAATACCTGTAATAGATATATCACGTTTCTATAAATACCAATATCCATTAAATGTTATTAAACAATAGTAGATATATCATGTTCCCATTAATAGTGGTATATTTTTAACGTTGTTAACATCCCATAATTTTTGATGTCTAGTCATCATAACAACAGTAAGAGTCAGCTTTTCCTTAGAGAGCAGCAGATCCATCCCACAAAGCACTGCACAGTTCAGGCAACTGCTAGATAATGATGTTATCATGGAGAGGTGGATCATGACTCCTATTGCTTCTAAATTTTCTAGTACTTACTGTGTCTTAGGCAAATTAATTTTTTTAAAAATTCATGTTAAAGTGTCTTTTTGTATCTCACAACATGGTTCCCCTTTAGAAACTCTTTGTAATTACCTTTGAATTTGGTTTTCACTGTTCTTGAAAAATACTCTTGCTCTCACAGTAGACTGATTCATTAGATTGGATTTCACTCACAGGCACAATACAGCATATACTCACATGTGTCCTCTCTGAAAAGAACTGGTGTGAACAAGCATGAGCTTGCGCAAACTCCTAAGAGGTTCACAAAAATCAAATGAAAATTTCTCCATTACCTCAGACTTGTTTCACTTCTTTTTAACTACAAAATACATGCTGGGGATTGCTATCTCACTCGATGTATTCCTGGGAGTAAACATCTCATATATAAGCATACTAGTTCTCAAGATCTTATTAAAAACTAATCCATTAACATATTTTTACATACATCTTCACAATATAAATTATTTATATGTTCTAAAAAAAAGTTTAAACAAAAGGAAATGCAAATCCACTGCTTGGTAAAATTAGGTTTTATAATTTTTTTTTTGCTAAACACAAATTATAATTTCCATTTCTTATCATTATTTAGAGTTAGAACAAAATTTTTTAGTCAGCTTTTCACCTATGATTTTTTTTTTAATTTTTAAACACAGATATTATTCTTTTAGCATAGAAAGTGTTACATTGTCAATATATTTAACTCCTGATTTCTGCTGAAGTCCAATTGTACATGTAAGGCAAAATTAGAAACCTGCAGCCAAATAGCCAACAATTTCGTCACACTTCTAGGAAAATCAAATCATATTTATCATCTGAATGAATTGTGACTTTGACTAAAATGTATCATTTATATTGAGTGTGCTAATAATGATACACTAGTAAGCAAAAGGCTATTTAATAACGTGATAGAATAACTGTAGTTTCTATAAACTTCCACTTGGAATTCCACACTTTCATATGCTCTGTTAGAAAGTAATGAGATCTGAACGAACTTTGAACATAACTGTACGGCAGATTTGAGGAAATTCTGTCTCTGCATGTGTAGAAACTTCACTGCATCAACTAAATAAATCATCCTGTTTAATTAGCTATCCCATCACATTGGGCAGAGAGAGTAGGTTTGCCACGAGAGAAATCCAGCTCAGCTGGTGACAGAGATAAGATCAGAGATTGCTTGGATGATCTGCTGTTCTCTCCTTCAGCAGACTCATGAGGAATAGGAACTTTAGGGTTAGTACCAGGAATTTGCTGTGATAATACCAGAAAGAGGCTTCTTGACAAAGCAGGAACTTCCTTCCATTTACTTGTTTATCTGTGTATGTTTCAAATTAGAACATCTGGTTCATTTGGGAAAAAAACAAACAAAAAATGCAAAAATTCAAGATGAGTCCATTCTTCAAGCTCCAAGCCTGAAATTGTGTCCAGTTCTCCAATTTTATCACTTTATGAAAATTACTATCTTTACCTATAAATTTTGTTGTCCTTACATCCTTGAATCACCACAGCTGTTCCACTACTGCAAATGCTGAAGGGAATAAGCTTCTTAATAATCACTGGTGCTTATACTTACTTGTTTTCCAGGTACAGTCTGCATTCATATATTTTTTCATTGTGCATTCCTATCCCTCAGTTTTGTTCTACTTCCATTAGAGCAGATGTTTTGCAATGTCCCTGCCAGAATAGGAGAAAATTGCTCCCTGTGCAAGTCATGTATGCAAGATGTTTTCTTGCATGCTGCATTCCTCCTGTGTTTTGCTGATAACTTTTGCAGTAGGAAAAAATGTTGTCATTTGCAGCCTGTGCTGCAATGAGGATTCTCTTCCAGAATCTGCATGGCTAAAAACAGTTCAGTAAGACTGTCTTTCCTTTTAGTTATTTTTCCTTTTTTTTGTTTTTCTTGAATATAGAAGATGAAACCCTATTTTTGGTGTATATCTGCTTTTTAGAAAGACAGACAATATCTACGGTTGTTACTGTATGATTTTTAGAAGACTCAGCAGTGTAAAAAGCAGTAAGAAATTCCCCTGCCAGAAGAGAAGCATGTCTGTAAATGCATCACATCCCACTCTTTATTGGTGATTATACCAGTATGTCAGCAGTTCTATTCTAACCCTGTAGTTCTGAAAAATAAATAACAAATTTTGAGAGTCCCTTTGGGCTAAGATTGGCCAATTCTTGATCAACAAGCTAAGGTTTTAAGAAAAAAGGAAAAAGATCCTAAATCCTAGTATAACTAACTCTAATGTTTGTACTTAGAGGAAGAAGAGATGCAATGATGAGATCTGATAAACTGAACCCAGAAACTAGGATTTAATTGCTCTTAGGAGCAAAAGATAGAAACTTTGAAAAGAGGCTGTAGTGTTATATTATTTGAGAGGCACATCAGAGTTTCTGCTTCAGGTGTTGTTATCGTATAATAATCTCCCATTCTACTTTCCTTATGATTCTAGAAGGAAAATACCACCAGTGGTTTAAAGAAGAGCATATTTGGTCACTTCAGTATAAAAAGAGATTAAGTAATTAGCATCCAAAAGGCAACAAAGATGGTGAAGGGCCTTGAGAGGAGGCCACAGAGCAAAAGCTGAGGTCATTGGTCTGTTCAGCCTGGAGGAGATTGAGGGGAGAACTCATTGCAGTTACAACTTCTTCATGAGCAGAACAGGAGGGGCAGGCACTGATCTCTCTCTGTAGTGACGAGTGACAGGACCTGAGGGAATGCCCTAGAGCTGTGTTTAGGTTTAGATTGAATATTAAAAATAGTTCTTCCACCAGAGGGTGGCTGGGCACTGGAACAGGCACCACAGGGAAGCAGTCACAGCCCCAGGCCTGACAGAGTTCAAGAAGTGTTTGGACAATGCTCAGGCATGTGGTGTGACTCTTGAGGTGTCCTGTTTAGGGCCGGGAGCTGGACTCACTGATCCCTGTGGGTCCCTTCCAACTCAGGATATTCTGTGATATCTAAACCATGTCCTTATAATGGAAAGGACAGGTGATAATACAATTGTGCTGCATATCAGGGTAGGGTTGTGTTGCTTCCCCCACTGCTGTATTGCTGTGAAATCATTGTAACTCAAGAGATGAATCAATTCTTGCTAATCCAGCCATACCCTCTAATGTCTTTGTTCTGCATTCTGTGCTGTGCCTTTAAAGACTACTTTTCAACCCTAGAAAAAATTCTCTGAGTTGTATTTGAAGAGATATTTTGATATGGATGCATTAATTTTATTCCATATTGTGCTGATGTGAAATTTGATAATCTATAAATTATTAGGTCTCGTAAGTTCAGTGACCATTCCATTATGCTTATCATGATCAGACCAAAGTATTCTTGACTATTTTCTGTGTGTGATAAAAGCTTAACATTAATTAAATTTTTGCTTGTTTTGATCTCCTTTTGACGTAATTTAAAGATGATATTATGTGTGTTTGAAAGAAAAAAACAATACTTTCCATACTTGAGAGATTAAATGTTTCAATTCACCTAAATCAAAGCAGCAGTAACAAAGTCACCTTATTATCTTTGTGATGTGTGAACTTGAAATATAATGCTGGGTCTTTTAAATGCTGTATGAAGGACTAGAGCATCTTATTTTTCAGTGTTTTATTAAAAAAAGAGAATCGATAAAATAAAATTAAAACCAAAGAAAATTTACTTTCTCAGTCGACTTTTAAATTAAAAGCAACTCATGAAATGTGCCTCTGCAATAAAAAGGAATAATAAAATTTTGCTTACAGATGCCACACATCTTGTCTAATCATGTCACTTAAATATTATTGTCTGTTGTATAAAAATGGCTGATATTGGCATTAAAAAATATGAAAAAACCTCACCCTGATGATTGTCCTGATGCTTGGCTGAAATTTAGAGGCTTACAGTCTGTTTCCATTCAAAGCAGAGATGGTTGCTGCTGTATACTGATTGTTTGGTGTTCCTCCAGTGCAGTTCTTTCTGTTTGTTCTGAACGGCCAAAGTCCCGTTGCCCTGGCCCAGTGGGAACCAGGCAAGAGAGACTATTTCTTTTCTTATGTTTTCAAGTTCATTTCAATCACAAAAACTTACTTTCCTTTGACTTTTTATCACTGTTATCTTAAAAGTGTTCTCTGACTGCCTCAATGTGATCCTCCCTGCCTTTTTAGTGGATTTTTACCACTTTTCCTAGGCTCATGAAAGCATATTTGTGTAACTGTACCTATGTCTATCTCTGCTAGGCCTAATCTCATGGGTGGAAGAAAGTAGACCACAGGCACCATGCATTGTCCAGCCTTGCACACTGTCAGATTTCACAGTGGCATAACAGTCATTAAATTAGTGAATACATGTGTGCTTTCCTATGTTATTTAGGGAAAAGTCTTGCAAGTTTTATGATGGCAAAGGCAGATGTCTCCATTTTGAGGTCCTCCAGTTTGAGGTCATGTTCATCATTTTAACAATGGAGCTGTTTGTGGAACCATCTTCTGTGTAGGCTCTCAGATATGAATGATCATCTGGATTTTTTTTTTTAACCTGCTATTGTTCATCTGATTTAGAGCACAGCCTCATGAGTAGTTTCAAGGACCTGACCGAAAATGCATTAACCACAGAGTAGGAAATACAAAGAGAGGAGAAGTCTACCCTTGAAGGTCAACAAGGTGTGCTTATGAAAAAAGAGTAACCTATGATTCCAGTGTGGAAAGAGCTCTTCATGAGACTGAACAATTTTGTGGCTTGTTAGAGAAAGAGCATTCTGCATTTCTATTATCATTGTTGCGGCATTGTGGCAAGAAGACTCAGTCCATGATTTTACACTGTAAAAACATTCTGTAGCAGTTTTGTTGTATTCAAGTTGCAGATTTAGAAAGAGACTTATGAAAATATTCTTTTATTCTGAAACTC
The DNA here is from genome assembly GCF_017590135.1 of Pyrgilauda ruficollis. Lineage (NCBI taxonomy): Eukaryota > Metazoa > Chordata > Aves > Passeriformes > Passeridae > Pyrgilauda > Pyrgilauda ruficollis. Next base: position 28,731,128 of record NW_024519206.1, on the reverse strand, counting down.
CTCTACGATCAGGTTCTCAGCTGTGGTTTCTGAAGCAGATGTTTCAGCCCAGTGGATGAGTTAGTATTTTATAACACAGGAGAAAAAAAAAATGAGAGGGAAGAAAAAATGCTAAAGTAATAGCCTTAATTGATACAGGTTTAAATAATTTATCATTGGTTCATGGCTTAGAAGTTCATTATAATGAACTAGAAAATAGTCGTACCTCAGTAATTACATATAAATATTTACTTCTATAAATAAAACAAAAACTGAAGTGAATCTTAGAGGCTTAGTCCACTGTGCACTGAATATTGCAAAAGGCCAATTTGCTTCCAGTGCTCTGGGTATGTTTTGAGAAAGACAATTGTCCTTAGCTAAATCACTGGTTCCTACTGCTAGAAATAAAAAAATGCTTCATTGTTGTCTTTTAGATCAGGTGATTGGGAGGGGTTCCATTCATAGGAAGAATAAGATTTTAAAAAAGCAACAAAAATCTGTTTTTAAAAATCTCATTTTAAGATAAAAGGTCCATTATTGTTTTAAGTGTCAATATCACAATACAAATATTTTCTAGACCATAGCCATTTTATATGTGTGTGTGTTCTTTGATTTCCTGCTGTGTATTATTCTTTTCTGGATATTCACCAAAGAAGTTTAACCTGCTCCTGCTCTGAAATATCACACAGTTTTTGGTCAAAATAATAGTCCTTAGGGTATTACTGAGCAGCTTGTATTTTGCAGAACAACTAATATTCTCTCATTTACAGTGGTTACAAGCCAGTACAAGAGAGCATTTTATGAATTTTTATAATTTGTTTTAAAAGGACCTATTTTTTTCAGTTAGGAATTTGCTGTGGTTTGACTGAAGTCTGTCTGGAGGAATCTTTGCTCTTTTTTAACCCATTAACTGTTGAAATTGTTTGTGTGTCTTGAATAGGTGAGACATTTCAAATGGTTTTCTCAAGAAGTGACAGAAGAGCTCAGTCTAGGAAAAAACCCACTGAAGTTGCACTCTGTCCAATAACACTATCAGCACAATGCACTACCACTGTTGTATTTCCAGTTGTGACCACACTTTATGTTTTTATTAGGCATTTAAAACCCTGCTATGACTGCAAAGTCAAACATTAGGAAATCTAAGGCATCTAAGGCTTTTACAACTTTAGTTTGCCACTGTTTAATATATTCAGTAAGAAGCTCTCTAATTAAATAATGGTTCTCCCTATATACCCCAGAAGAATTCATTTAGTCCACAAAATGGTCCACGCATACTTAAAAAGCAGTTACTCAATGGTTTTTTTTTGTCTGAGTGACAAGTAAAAAAGGGTTTTTTTCCTTGTCACTCAGAATTGTAGCCATAAGCTTAATTGATCACTCTAAGTACAGAATTGCCCATTTACATGTGGCCATCTGTATGGTGCCTATGGTACTGCCTTAGGAAGATTTCTGCATTTCTTTTCACATCTACAGTCCCCCTTCATCTGCTTCTGCAAATGACATGCTGAAGCACATAAGTAAAAGGTAAAAATGCCTAGTAATGTGAGCTGTCTTTGTTGTGATGTGGCATTTTGTATCTTGATTTGCATCTCTTGTCACCATTTTATATTAAATCCCTGGCATATCAGGCCTCTCTGAAAATAAGGATTGGAATATGTTTATTTTCTATTACTAGGTATCATCAAATAAAAAATCTGTTATAGAAGTAGGAGGAAAAGTATCCATTTTTCTAAGACAGCATTTTTTCACTTCCAGAGCTTACTTTTCCTGTTTACAATTTTCCTGCATAGGCCTTCCCAGTTCTGTAAAAAATGAAGCAAAAAATTCCATGTGCAACATCTGAGACTGGGCCATGACATCATTCTGGGCACAAATGGGAAAAACTATGAAATGAGCTCAGTGTGATACTCCTTCAGAAGGGTCAATAAGCAGAATTAGAAATTTTGCATCCAACCTACGGAACAAAACTGAACAAATCTTGTACATATTCAGTTTGTGTACAGACAAATCTCAGAGAGAAATCAGAAGTCATTGGTTGTTCTGGGATTCTTGTGGTATATTGCAGCCACGTGTGTCCCTCTTCAGGGCAGCCCAACCGAGCCCGATGGCACCCGGGCTGCAGTGCTGAAAGCGCACACTCTCTGATCTGCTGTGGCAGAGATCGTGTGCCTTAGAAGGCCTTGGCTAGCTCTGGCAGAAGTGATAAAAGGCGGACTCTGACTCCTGGAGGAACTGGGTTTATTGAGGGACAGGGAGTTGGAGGTGCAAGGACATCCAGAAGACAGAGACCAAGTTAACAGGGTTATAGTCACTTTTGAAGAGGGGTGGGTACAAAGGAGGGGCCTGGCCTCCAACCAATAGAGGACCAGGGGGCAATAGGCAAGGGGGACTTGACAGCTTGGCTTAACCAACCTGGGGTATCCTGGGGAGGAGCCCTGGCCCCTGAACCAATCACTCAACCCCCTGGAGAGAAGGTTCTCCAGGAAAGGGATGGGTTGCCGAGTGACAGGCAGGGCGCCAGGGAGGGACAGTACAAGGGATACATTCGTTGCTGGGACAACAGGGGAGGTGACAAGAGAACAGACGGGGTTCAGGGAAGGAGACAACCCGGCAGAACCACTTTTAACATAAAGGGGAGGATGGGACATACAGAACTTAAATCCAATTAATTACAACTGATTAGGAACACACCCCAACAGTATATCCTATTTTAGGTACATTTTAGTTGTTCCCTTCTTTGAATTGTCCAGCTATTTTTCTTCTGTTTCTGTTGCTGCCTGAGTTAGTTGTCTGCTACCCCATTTGCTAAACAGATCTTTAATTCTGATTTTTGTCCATTTGACTGTAGCCTCCTGCCTAGCAAGGGTGAGTTCTTTCCTGGGTTACTGTTTCTCCAGCTAGGTCTGTGTTCCTTCTTTGACCCTTCCTGGGCACATTATCCATCTGTGACTTGTTCTTCTTCATGGTTTTGCAGTTCCTTCCTATATCTGTTGCAATTATCTACTCTCAACCAATTCTTCTCAACTTGTTTCTCAAAAGGTAAGGGATTTTATCTGTACCTTCAAAAGGTAAAGGGTTTTACCTTTTTGGTTTATTGATGTCATTCTCCTGGCACTACAGATTCGTTTCTTATTTGTCCTGTACCCATGTCCCTCACCTTCAGTCCTGGTATGGCTTCACCAAGATAATCCCTCCAAAATTTCAGCCTTCACTTGGCCAGATGTTAAGAGACTTTTCCCTTCTCCAGTACCAGTTCCTTCTTGGCCTTGCTGATGTACTTAGCTCTCAATTTTAGTCCTTTTTAATCAGTTCTATCTTTCCTTCCACACTCACACTTTTGCTCTTACCATCAACAAGTTCAATTTAATCATGGTTTAACTTTATGCTATTTTTTTTTTCATTCTCCTTCCAAAGTGTTTGCCCAATTCCTTCCTTTCTGTACATGAGTAAGTTGGTTTGCTTTTCTGGGAAAAGTAGACAGCAGATGAGAGATGGACTCTATGTCTTGCAGCAAACAAAATGAAAAAAAAAAAGAGAAAGCCTTCATTCTCATAAGTGTGATCATTAGAATGCCTTCTAGGGATGGCTTTGTTCTTTCTAAATATAGTATATAGTGGGTTCTGGGTTTACCAGGTATATTAGCACATTTTTTTCTGAAATTTTAACATTAATATTGAACAAGTCTTGCTGGTTATGCACAAATTCTGTTTTTTCTGAAGAATAGTTTACAGGTAAAAGGAGGAAAAATGTTTAAATTTAAAGAACAAATTCTATATATGTATTATTAAAGTAATTTTCTACCTAATTTGATTTTTATTCAAAAGTTTCTGAATCACCACAACCCCTCTCTCCCCTATTGCAGCAGACAAGATTTGTATTTATTTTTGTCCTTTCTCCTAAAAGTCTTCATTGTTTGCCCTGAAACCTTTTTAATAGAAAAATAGTAAATTGAAGTAAACAATTATCACAAAGCATTTTTGAGAAGATAATTACAAATTTGTAATGGTCGAATCAATTGAAAATGAAATTTTAATATATCAAGGATTTTATAATTTAAAAAACCCTTAACTGACCTTCTATTCAAAATCCTCATAAATGTTCCTTATATTTGGATCTTACTGAAGGAATAGCTGATAAGGAACTTGTGTCCTTATCATATACCTACATATGAAAGTAAATACTATTTTCAGTGAAAAACCCAATGTGCATTCCAAATGCGCCAGTGTAGCCTTTCTGCAGAATACCAAACATCTGTAGTCCTTAGGGCATGCTAACTTTCAAAAATGAGAACAGGCAACATTTTAATAGGCAATCTTAAGGGAAAAGATAGTCTCTCTTCCTGCAGAAAGAGTACCGTGAAAATACTTTTCATAAATATTTGACCTCTTTAAAAACAAACTGGGCAGAATTGTTCTTTTTCCACAGGTAGTATTCTGGTGTGTAACAAACTGAATAGCATGGGAAAAACACAGAAGTTTTTCTGCTTCTGATAAAAAAAAAAAAAAATGGGTTTGGAGTGGCATATCTGCAAAAAGGAGAAACTTAGAGAATGTAGATCATACGAATATGCTGTATCCGAGGGTGAAAAGTAAAATTAGTACCCTCAGTCTCACAGCAACCTTTCTCCAGACACATGATTAGTGAATGGCAAGAGACATGTTTCAGTATCCCAGTGTAGCTCCAGCTATAACTGTACTGATAAATAACAATACTTATTTTTAATATTCTCAGGAAAGGAGAAAACAGTGTCAGCTGTAGTTAGAGTTGCTTCACTAACCACCTTCTGACCACCTTCGCTCTCCTATTCCCTACCTTGGCTTAGGAGTTCAACATTTAGGTGGTCTAAGCTTTTCTATATCTCCTAATTACAGTAATGCTCTGGTTATAGGGTACAGATTTCATAAATGACATGAGCATCAATTATAGATTTAATTCTTCATTATATATTTTTCTTCTAAATGGTGAAAGAGTGTAGGACTATTAAAAATGCAAAATGTACAGTACATGGCATTTTAAATGCATTTATTCTAAGGCTTTCCAAAATGTTATTCATTAATTCTGTGGAAAGCTAGGTGTTTACAAGACACAAGCCCTCCTAGCTAGCTGTAAAAAAAAGAAAATAAAAATATATATATACTCTTTTAATATTGTTTCTATGATGTCTGTTAATGGGATTTTATGCATATTGTACATGCAAAGAGTGAAAGAGAAGTTGTCTTTTTTAAAACTAATGTGATACCTTTGTTAAAATAGAATCTTTTTTTAGGAAAAAACACATTTTGAAACAGTATCCATATTCTGAATAATGACATTATTGAGCTGTTGACAAAGAAGGGATAATAGATTTTGCATGAATGACCTCTTGAATTACATTAGTTATGCACTTATTTTAGAATTATTTGTGTAAATTAAGTGTGTGTCTAGTTAGGTCACATTTTATATGTTTATATGCTGATTTGCATTATGGTTTCATTAACAGCCATCCCCAAGTCTTAACCCTGCCTTTATACTATTCCATGCCAAAACTAATTTTCATTTACATGGTCTCAGTTTTGTCCGTAATGTGTTTATGTTTCAAAAAGGCATACACTAATTTTAAAAATTAGCAAGTGATTCCATTTATGCCTCTGTCTTTTACTTGAAAATTATCTATGCGATAAGTAATATTAGCATCACACTGCTTGCTTCTGCTATTGTTTTTATTCCATTGTGATCTTACAGGCAATTAATATCCTAGCCAGAAGACTTGGAAGACTATTATACTTGCATTTAACAGGCTGTTGCCTGTTCTTTGCTTTGAAATTAGTCTGTATTTGCATGATTTCAAAAAACTCAATATTTATTTATTTTAAAAACTCAATTTTTTTTTATTCATTTATTTTATGGGAGGATTTTTGGGGGGTTGCTTTGGAGTTCTCTTCTGCTGCAGTATAAGGGTATATGTATTTGACTTCCTTAGATGACATTTGTCTTACACTCAAAATACACAGACTGTATTTTGAAATGCACTGTGTGTCACATTATAAGGCACTAATCAGTGTAATTCCATTGGAAGCTGAATATAAATTAAATTTTGTTAAAATAGCTATCCACTTGTGTTCATGAGTAGATGCTTGATCTCTCTTTATTTCTCTCTCCTAAATCATGTATTTTTTTCCTCTGCTACACACATTCTCAGTTTCTTCAGTGGTGTTACAAAAGACACTGAATTTGTTACAGACGAGCAACAAAAACCATCCTGATGAGACCCCCTGCACTCCCTCATCATGGACATTAAAGGCTGTGTCTGAGAATGGCTGGTAGAAATAGCATCTAGACATGGGTGGTGATGAACCTTTTTCTCTCAGTGATTTTTGCAAATTTTGGAGATTGTCTGTGCTCTTAAGGAGCATTAAGGAACAGATAGTAAGGAAGAAAAACATGTCATTTCACTGTATGTGTCTGGACTGGTTAAGGCTGTTACATTTGGCTTCACACTAACTCAGAAAGAAGTGGTCAGTTTTGCCTTTGTCTTGCTGAAAAATGTTATGATAATGAGGTGGTTTTTAATATGGACAAAGATTTCCCTGTGCCTCAAAAGCTTTCTGTACTTCCATTTTCTGGCATATAGTTGGGCTCCTAAGAATATCCTTAAAGGATAAGTATCTATGCTTATATTTCCTGGAGCTGAGAAATGTACAACAGATTCAGATGAGGAAATAATTCAGCAAGTTTCATGAAATGTCACGTCCTGAGACGAGAATGCTGTTTTATGACATAATATGTAAGAGTGCTGTGTAGGGATCCTGTTGATAACCAAACTTTATCATGCAGTCCTTGAAAGCCACAGAACTACTCTGATGCCTGAAATTTTCTTGTGAATGCAGAGATTTTAGGATGTGGTGGCTCAGATGATGATGCTATCAAGCCTGCCACAGGCGCCAGTAGCAATACCAATATGTTCAATCTGTTTGTCTGTGAGCCTTCCTGCTAACTGTGGACCCTTCTCAGCAACTTCTTGCTTCACCAGCTGGATGGGGAAGCAGGTTTGACCTGTGCAATATGGTCAGAACATGGGTGGCTTTATTGTCGTTATTGAGACTGCACAGGGTTCTCCAGCAAGTACTCCTAAACAGCACTAATCACATGGTTTGTGTTTCTAATTACTCCTTTTCCTTACTCTCCCTCTTTGCCACCTTTCTACCTGCCATCTTCTGCCCTGCTCTCCTGTCAGGTGAACAATGTTCTAGTAACTACTTTCTCCCCATTTTTTCTTTTTTTTTCTACATATACACCCATAGTTGATATTTCTGATATTGTTACCTAGATGATTTTTGTTGATGTAGTATTACTGAAAGAGTTACCAAGATTCTGCTGGCCTTGCACATCTGCACTCCCCAAAGGCACCCAGTGCTTCCCATAAGAGGTCTCTGAAGCCTGATCATTTCTCACTTCACTCCACCTATGCACTGATGAAATTCTGCCATCCCTCATGGCACTATGTGTAGATTTTGTCAGCTTCTCATTTCATTACATAACATGTCTGACAATTTCTTTTCTTATGTCCTATCCAGCACTTTTCTATGTCCTATCCAGTTAGCCTAACCTCAGTGAGTACCAAATTGGTCTTTTCATTTTCATACACCCCTAAGAGCACAGAGGTGCAATCAAGTCTGAGGGATGTTTTGAAAGCTAAAAGGTATTCTAAGTTCCCTGAAAAGACACTAAAATATGAACTGCAAAAGGAGACATACCAATAAATCTAAAACTTCTCTTTGACAGTGCTAGTCAGCTGTGTTTTATATTGTTCATTTAAAATTTAACACAAGGATTGTGCCTGGAAGAGACAGAATTTGAAATTATGTAGCAATGTCTATTAATATTGAACAGCAAGTTTCAAACAATAAAATACCTTGATCATTGCATATATTCTTGATTCAGCATATTGAACACTTATTGCAGTTGAAACTGAATAGATGCAAAAAATGAAGTCCAATATTGTAAGTTTTGATATAGAAATGCAGAATGCATTGCATTCAGAGGATCCAAGAGGACTTTCAAGAGCTCAGAGAGAATTTATACAGGCCTATAGTCTTGTGAAAATTGTAGTAGGATTTTGTAATGATGCCGAGGGATTTAAACCTGTTCTGTATTCCTTAAAACAGTTCCTTTATATTTTGGTGAAATATAAAGTTTTAGTAGTTACTCTGGGGGAAAAATGGCATCGCCTGAATCATACCTCTTCAGTAATGAATAGTAAAGGTCAAACCAAAGTAGGCAAACACTGGAGCACTCAGGAGACAAAGTCCCTCCCCACACAATTTTGAAAGCCAAGGAAAGGTAATCCTAGCACAGAGAAAAAAACTTCAAGGAAGGGACATACAGGTCATGATGGTCTGAAAGGTGAAGCTTTTTGCAATTATATGAGAATAATCATTTCAACATGTCCTTTTGTTTGAGTTTCAGTTTCTTTGGTTAACTTTGCTCATATAATAGTAACTATAAGAATTTCTCAGAAACCTAAGTAGAAAATATAATATTTTTATATATCTTTTTTCACCTAGGAAAGTTTAGCTTAGAAGGCCCCTTTTCTCATCATTTTCTTTGTGTCATTTTAACTAATAAAATACTTTCTTATTCCATATCTTCCTTAATAAATAAATCAGAATTTGTTGGTTTTTTTGTTTTTTAATTGAAGATAATTCAGATAATCTGATAATTCTCAGATAATCTTTCTTTTGCTTCTGCAAATCTATATTAAGCATACTTCTCAATGCACAAGAATGAGTCAATGTCATTGTTAGTACTCTGTGGCTCACACCTTAGAAATTTTGTCATTCATTTGAAATTGCAACACAATCATGATGGATTATTTTGGTTGAGCTATGTGGGTGTTACCAGTGATCTCATATTAAGCTGCACAAAACCGGTATCTCAATACAGAACATTTTCCTAAATTGCTCTCCTGCTGTACTTCTGATGTATGCCTAGATGGCAGTGGGTGGTGGATCCTCCTAGTTACTCAGGTTTCATAATGATATTTTCATGTGAAAAATCATATGGCAAGAAATACAATATACATAACAAGCCAGCAGTGAGTTGAAAATTTATACATTAAAAGGTAGGTAATCTAGATTTACATTTATCTTGCTAATATTGGAAATAGAGTCCCCCAGTTTTATACAAGTTAAAAACTTGAAAGAAAGATGAATTCTAAGGCTGAAGTGGAATCTTTGGTATTTCAGAGATAGTAAATGCCATTTTCCTGCTGGTTTCGTGAAGCTAAACTTATTTCTATTCTATTTCCTTGCTCAGTGTCAGCCTATTAGCAGGAAAAAAGGAGTAAAGGCTATTTAGAGAAGCCGAAGAGTATTTGTCTCAACTTGGAGAAAAACCAGACAGATCCTAGGATCTTTTTAAAAACAGGAAAAACTGTGATGCAAAGGAGGGCATAGGAGAAGAATTCTTAGGAAATGGATTCAGTGCTGGAAGTTAACTAAGATGGATGGATGTATATATGTTGATTTCAAATTTATTATGATATGATCAGAGGTAGCCAGAGATTGTAAGGCATGAAATAGCTGTCAGTGGGGACCTGGACTTGATAAGGTGGGAGATTCCTTTCACTCCTGTGTAGACTATTTCAGTTGCACCTGTACTAAAGGTTCCAGTGTTGTCATCCATGCTGAAACTGAAGGCATACCCTGAAATAAAATACATAGTCTACATTTATAAATAGAAGTTTATTTTGTAGAGTGTTTTCAATAAAGAGGAACATCCACAATTCTGTTTTCCTTTTTAGTACCTTCTGCTTCTGTGTGTCAACATAGAACTCTCTTCAACACTTATTAAAAAAAAAAAAAAAAAAAGTTTTTCCATCAAAATCTTGTGAGTTTGTGGAAGTAAGAATACAGGTGCATGACATTTAAGCACTTGTGGTTTGGTAGGTTCATAATCTCATTCTGGAATTTATGTAATGCTTCATGTAGAAATAATGATACCCGCATATATCTTTTCATTCATAAAATAGGGAAAGTAAATACAACTTTATATTTTTCAAAGATAAAAAATAGACTTATTTTATTCTAAAATCATACAATGGATTTTATACTCTTGAGAGTTTCATTAGCAATTCATATTAAAAAATCAATGCCTATTGACTTACAAACATGCAGTTTTGCTTTGAAAAATAATTTTCATTCCTTCCCTGTCCCTTTCATAAAGAATACAGTAGGTTGAATATTAATACTTATTACATCTGTATATTAATTGCCAACTGTTTTCTCTAAACATATTACTCTGTTAAAAATAAACAAAGATTATTGTTATCAAAAGAGAGAAAAAAAATATGAAAACCTTGCTAGCAATTTCCTGTTCTATAATTTCCTTCTCAGGGAATATTTTTCTTTTGTGAAAGAAACTCAAAAACATTCAATCATTACGATCTAGGCCACAGAGACATAAAAAATAATTCTCATTTCATTTTTCTCTGAAGTCTTAAAAATCTTGAAAGGATCTTCTCCAAAAAGGGAAATTTCTATGTTACACAGATGCAATCATATTTGAAAAAGTCTTTACTGCTGCATGTGTACATCAAAATTATGTTCCTCCTTTGTGAAACAGCAAAAGTGTATCTATCACATCCAAGAGAATGGGAATGGAAATTTTAGCATGAAGAAACATGGCTTATTTTGACTGTGCATTGAAAATTTTGAGATATTTGATGGTCCTGATTGTTTATCTAGTGAAAATCAGTGTCCAGAAAGGCTTTTTAATTAATATGTATATATATGGATATTATGCAAGGTACAGTGTATATCCTTACTATTCAGTTCTTTTTAGAACAGAACATAAAATCAAAAAAAAAAAAAAGTCACTGCAACACATTTTTTTTTAAGAAATGTGGCTTTTTTTGCTTTTTTGGTGTTACTTAGCCACCTTTTTTATTTGTTTTCATGTCTTTGTTATGCTTACCTGAGATTGTAATCATCATGGGGAGTAGAAAAAATCCAAGAATTTTAAAAAGCTTTTGTAAAAGAGACTAGGGAAACAACCCAATGAAGGTAGAGTGGGGAAAATAAATGAGGTTTTTGTTTTACTTGGTACATCATATTACTGCTCTAAAGACACATTTGAAAATTTGCACAGATAACCATATTTCTCTTTCCTGCTGTTGTCTGCCCTTCCACCTTACTATATCATAAGAAACAGCATTTTAAGGAACGCAGACAAATACAGAAAATTAAATATTTAAAACTCCCATAATTTTCTCTGTTGACATGATAGAAATTTCAGTTGTATCTGCCAATGTTGGCAGGTTGCCAGCATGGAAACTTAGCATGCAGTTCAGTCTTTTATCTTTTAAATTCAGCTATCATATACAGCTGGTTTTAAGGTTTCATTGTGAGGTAGAGTATATTCCCAGCCTGTTTGCAGAGCAGAGGCTCTTCAGCCCCCAATCATTCTCTTGGCCCTCCTCTGGACCCACTCAAGCAGGTCCATATCTTTCTCATGCTGGCAGACCCAGAGCTGAATGACATAAGCCCAAATAAAAACACAGTTCCTGAGGCTGTATGTTTCAATCGGGGCTTCTTTCAGTCTTCTAAATTTCAGAATCCTGAAGGCTGTAAATAAGAAGTGTGTAAGTTCAATGCAGCAGGAAAACTATAAGAAAAACAAACCCCCTGTTATTCATGTTGCTAAGATTCAAAACTTCTAATGGTTTCTTTTAACTTTTTAATAGCTTGTGTATTTTAATAGCAGGTGTATTTTTAAAATTGCTATTTCATGACCTCCCTTAAGATTGTGTCATGCAAATGAGGATTTATAATCTGTTGGCAAAGAATTGTTTTGTACCTATATTTAATTTACATTTCTCTGTTGATTTCAAGTAATCTGGAATAACTGCAAATTGAAAGCTTGCTATAATCACCCATTAACTTTTTATTAGTTAAGAGTAGAACTTTGAACTCAGAAGGAAACTAAAGCCTATGGAGGTCACAGAAGACATTTGTATGTATTTTGCAGTCAATTGCATTTACAAGTTCCAGTTTCTGAAGCTACTTTTTTTTCTGATCTATTGGAAGGGGATGTATTTTGTACCATCCTAAGGTCAGTCATATACCTGAGAGATCCAGAAGAAGAGTGAGCCACAGATCTCTTGAGATCTCTGCTGTTGATAGCAGTAATGGAAGGTTAAAAACATCCTCCTCCAGCACTGCTGAAGTGCTTTCTGGTTGTACCTGATTACAATGCAGATTACAGTATTTGAAAAGGAGATGGATTCTGCATGCTTCCTCAAAGTGTCATGTAGCTTCTGGGAACAGGATTCTCCATGGAGCAGAGTGATGAGGTGAGTTAGAGACAGGCAGTGTCTCTTCAGGTTCTCCATTCTCTGGATTATTTCTGCAGAGCAGAACTTTCCTGCATGCCTGATGTACATGTCTTCTGTAGAACTATAGACACAGAGGGAAATGCTGTCCCCTCGTAATACTGCACTCTTTTGATCCTTCTTTTACCAGCTTTTAGCTGGACAAGGATGCTCTATAGCATTTCTGTCACTTTGTATTCTTTTTTTCCTTTACATATAATAAAGATTAATTCTCTGGAGGGTACTTTTAAACCCTGAGGCCAAGAAGCTGTGTTCTTATATCATGGTGGATTTACATGTAAATGCAGTTAGGATTAAATTAGAGCCTCCAAGTAAAGAATTAATTTGGTGCTTGTTGACTGTTTTAATTCCCTTCCTTGCAAATAATGCTTTTCCTTTGGTTTCAGTGTTCATAAAATACATAAATGTTTAAAAGGCTTTAAGAAAACAGTATTAATATTTTGTTGTATATGCAGCCAGTATGCATTTTCCAAGGAACTGTTAGGAAGAATTATCATTCTTTTCTCTATATGAGCCCATCAGTTATGTTATCATCAGCAGGGATTACAAAGGTGCCTGAAAGCACAGATTTTCCATAACAAAACAGACTTCTGTGGGACAGTGTGGCTGGTGATGCCTGATTCTACAATTGTGCAGGTAACATCAGAGCTTGCTGCTAAGTCCTATCGACATGGTCAGTCTTCAGAAGGTTTTTTTGCTTTAGCTCAATGAAAGGAGTAGAGACTGAGTTTCTTTATTTGTTTGTTTTGTCAAAGAGGGAGCCAAGAATGGAAAGACTGGTCTTTCATTTTATAAGAAATTGTTATTATAAATACCAGGCTCACTGCTATGCATGGTGATGTGCATCATCAATAAATACAGGCTAATAGACAAACAATAAACAATTGTTGCAATCCATCAGTTCACTGTTCCTCTGACTGAAAAGTCACTTTGGAGTTCAACCATGTCCCATGGGCATACCAGATGTCATGCCTGATTTTTAATCTTGGGCTAGTACTTATAAAATCATACAGACTCATGCTTTCCACGAGGAGTTCTAACTTGGCAAGAATTACTGATGTTTAATCTTATGCTTTTGAAGATCAAGATGGAATACAGAAAACTGTTTCAAAAGTTCCCTAAAAATGAGTCTCTATGAATCTGTGACATATAGCATATGTGTGTTCAATAAGCTTTGACTTTTTAACTGCTAATGCTTCATGCTTGTCAAAAAATCCTCTGAAATGTAATTTACAAACCTCAGCATCAGAGTACAATTATAGAATTGGATTATGTGGGTTGAACTGCACTCTAGATAGGGAACAAAATGATAGCAGCAAGATCTTTGGATTACTATCCCATCAGCTTCTGTGGAAGGGAGACTCTCTCAGTATTTATACAGATATTTTTTCAGTCATACTAACTCCTTGGCTTGCAGAATAAACAGGATTTTGGGACAGAATATAACCAGGCTGCATGACGTTAGAGATGCTTGGGGTATCCAGCAACCTTGCTCATAATTGAGGTTTTGCTGTTGCCATGCTTTTTTTAATATTTAGAACATTCAGCTGAGCTAACACTTTTAGAAGGGAAGATATCTTTATTCTTTCTTTTTCTTAACCCTTGAATGTGAACTATGTTAGGCCTGCAGAGTATCTGATAGTCAGAAATGGGGTCTCACAGGTAAACAAGAAACAAAAACCAAAAGCTTCTGTTGAAATATGCCAGTATCAGTCTGAAGGTGGAATAACAACAACATTCAAGCAGAGATGAAGGAGTCTGAATGTGAGGGAGGTAAGGAACAGAACTCATTTCATAATTCCCCTTTCACCTAAATTAGGACTGAATTTATCTGGCCATGTTGCTCAGTGAATGTTTTGGTGTTTATTTGTTTTGTCTCCAAACCAGAAATCTAATTTTAAAAAGACATTTGTAGTTATCTGGTCTTGTTGTGGAAAAACAGGCACTTGGGATGGTGGGTTATTGTTTGGGGGATGTGGATTGCATTTTTTTACATGTTCTGAGCTAATTAAGATCCTGCCTAAAACAACAACCAAAAAAAAAAAAAAAAAAAAAAAACCCCAAACGGAAAAAAAACTTTCCTTCTGCCATTCTTTTTTAAAATTCCTACAGAGTTACATCCTGAAAGTAATATACTCAAGTCTGGGAATATTTTTTTCATACTTTTTGTAGCATTTGTGAGTGGTATATGCTTCCCAATAAATGTTTTTTGGTCCACAGTGGGGCAGAGTTTTGACAACAGCATGAATTTTTCATATATTTTTCTAAGGGGAAGAGAAAAAAAAACCCAAACTTCTACATCTTTCAGATTTATTGTTAACTGTACCTGCAGTTATACCAACATATGCAAAAATAGATACAGGTAGAAATATGAACTGACACTTCTGAGCAATTCTGTTCCTATTTCGCATATGAAAGTGTGATACCCTAACACTTCTGTCATCTCTAAAATACAGCTCAGGTTGAAGTTTGCTAAAAGTGGTTCCATTCTCAGTGTTTCTCAGGTCATAATTATTTATTCCACTTATGTATTTATCTTTCTTTCAATGTACTTTACATCTTGTTTCATTTCATATCCTAAAAACTGTCAGCTGCTAAGAAAAGCTGCTTAGAAACTCTCCAGGAAAAATATAATAATAATCCTATAGACAAGCAAAGTCACATAAAATGGTACTAGGTTTTCTTGCTCCCCTATTTAATAAAAATACAGAGGAGATTTTTTTATTCATGCAGATCACAAAAGGGTATTTTTTGAAACTTAGGCTCTGGAAATGCGAGGAGTTTTTGAAGATCCACCCGTTTTGTGTTGACTTGTATCTTCCTTAACTACTGGTGTGCATTTTGACTTTTGGATTCTCTTACTGTATTTTAAACCATGATTTGACCTTGCGAACTGCTCACATGGCATTCTCAACACTGTATTAGTGCAGAAAAAGAAGCTTAATCAGGAACTTAGTGTTCTGTAACGCAAAGGCTTTCACAGTAATAATTTTCATATCTTTATGAAGGTATCACTGAACAACATGAGTTTTCTAATTCATTTCAAATGTTGAAATTATATAGGTGGATGGCACAGCTTCACTATTTTGAGGATTGAACAAGGTGAAGAAAGCTGATTAAATTTTATTTCTCATATCCCTGGGAGTTTTCTTTCTGGAATCTCTACTTTTAGCATTTGTTTTAAAATCTAGCAATAGAAACCCTTCCCTTTTTTTCAAGCCCCATTGTATCAACAGAAAAATTTTAGTTGAGATGATTAAGTACAGAATTGTGTCTCTATACAGTACTTAAAATTTCAGCTGAGTTACAGCAAGAAGCAACTTTCCATCAAAGTAAGCAAACTTTGTCAGTAAGATGGAAAACTGCTGTCACCAAAGGTCTGTTTTAGCAAAAGAAAATTCAGACCCTGATTTTAAAACACCCCTTTATATGAGTTTCTTACAAGTGCCTCAGCTAGCAGTAATAACAAAGGCTGTCTACCATTTTACTGTTGCAAGATCACATTTTTAGATAAGAAGCTTTAAGTTTCAAAATCATCTCTGCTAACATAAATGTTTTGAAATGAAAGGTACTAGTAAAAAACATCAAGGAAACTGGCCTAAACTCCAAATTTTCAAAATGTTTCCTTGGGTTTAAATAGCAGACAGCACATAGTGGATATACTTCATTTTTAAATTGAAATTTGCTAAGGTGTTTTAAAAGTTTGTTTTTAATGTGGTCACATATTGCATGGCTGATATGAAAATATCAGACATTGGGAGCTCTAAGATTGTAATAAGCACCTTTCAACTTACTTAAACCTATAATTAACTATGATACCTAATGAGTGTTTCTTAATGCCTCTGTCAAACCTTTATAAATTCTACATGAACTTATACATTTTCTCCAAAATATTAATAAATTGGTATCAGTATACTTACAGTTGTTTTCATATATTAATAAATGCAGTTCTTGTTGACTTATAAAGCAGCCTGCTTAATAATATTTTAATCTTTAAAAATTATATTAACAAAATTATCTTTGTCTTAAAGTAAATTCATGGTGGAGGTTCTTTTTGCTTTTGGCAGTGGAATTTTTATTTCATTATTCCAGCATCTACACCTCTCTCCTTTAGATGTGAATCTTCCTTTATTTGCCACCTGTTACATTTCTTTTAGTGAAGTGAAACTCCTATTATTGTTACAGAACAGGAAACATATGAGCTGAGCCTGCTCACAGAAACAGAAAATCAGGACAGCACCATGCACCAGGCCAGAGACAGGCATCCTGGGGCAATGAATCCCTAATCACTGGTGGCAACAAGCAGACTATATGTACTTGAATATAAAGCTTTTGTTCAAGGCACGTCCCCTTTTTACTATTCTGTTCTTTTGATACCTTCCCAAGAGTTCCAGGTCCCCAAAAGTTAACATAACAAGATTGGATCTATGAATTCTGAGCCACAGTGTAAAGCAGACTTCAATGTTTACTTTTTCCTCTTTGGACTATCAGCACCTACTGTGTGTTGCCTGTTACTGTGTCAGTAGAAAGATAAAACAAAATTAGTATCTCTCTGAAGCTTGAGGGCTGATGACATGTTGCTATCCATGGCGGTCATGGAGCATACTAAAAGAAAGGAATTTAATTACAAAGCTTCAACATAAATCACCCTGAGCAATGATGTACAGATCACCTTGTCAGATATGCTTCCTATGTGTGGCTGTCTGGCAAATTGAAGAATTTATGAAGCATTAAACTATGTCAGTCTTAGCTGGATTTAACACACAGTAACATTATGATCACATAAAGCTCTTTGTGAATGAGATTTGAAAAATGTTAACTGCACCAATCTCAAAGGATCAGAGCAATGAATATGATGGTGTGTCTGTGATGGTTATTTCTACTTAGCTACCTAAATGTATTAGAGTAACTAAAAGACTAAATTCAAAGGTAGAAAAGGAATTTTAGGTAGTATTAGAAAATAAAGTTCCCTGGACAAATTCAATGCCATTTAATGATATATATCATAAAGAGATTTTGTTTTAATCCATAGATAATGCTCTGGTATAGGAATACTAGAATTTTTGCATTTTGTTTTTCTTTTAACAGGTAAAGCTTATTTGTTTTAATGAAATCTTATGTATTAACAGGATGCACTACCTTACAACACCAAATTTGTATGGATAAGCATTAGAACACATGCAGCCTATATGTCAGGGAAGAAAAGCCCATGGTCTCTCCAGCCATGCCCTGTATACTCCCTTTTAGTTCAGGACAGCATCTGAGCACCTTGATAGTAAAAAGAGAAAACCAGTTAGGAAGATTCATGGGGGGCACTGGCACTGTATCAGAGTCAATCCATGACAGAAGAATAATAGGAATTCACAGCAGCTCTCAAAAGCTATATTAACCTTCCCAGTTTAGCTGTTAGCCCAACTTATTTAATCTAGATTCAGGTAAATCCTATTTACCCAAATGTGATGATGAAAATTAATTAGACTTTTAGCATAAACCTATACTTACTTATATATCCTTATATAAGGATATCCTTACTTATATATCCTTACTATTCTGCTTTTTCCCCTATATAACATTATGTACATATAGTCTGCTACTTGTTCTGCTGAGGACTTCAATACTTCCTTTAGTTAAGATGGATCTCCTGCCACTTGTTTTTCCTTTGCTATATATTATCCCTTATCACTCCTATAGAGGAATGTGGTGTTTCTGAAGCAAGATTTCATGAAATATGAGGACTTGAAACTTGCTTAACTGCATCTGGGAGCTGATTAAGGGCCCATCACAGTTCCAGGCTCTGTAGTGTTAAACTTTGAGGGGTAGCAAAAATCTCAGAAGCTAAGGCTGCAGTGAAGTGGTTCAAGGAACAGTAAAGCTAGTAAGGTCTGTACAGCAAGAAATTTGATGTGTTGGTACAGTGTTCCACTCCATTCATGGCTCTAGTATTTTCTTATATTTCATTTTTCTAAGGTCACACTAGCAACTTAACCATGTATTCATATAAATTCTTGTGAATTATTGCCACATTGTTTATTTTTCATTGATTTTTAGCTTTGTTTCTTCATAATTAACTAAAAAAAATTATTACTCTTTTTGCAGCTGGCTACTAATGTTTAGGGTTAATGTCTGGTCTGGTTTGATCATCATTATTACCTGGTGTATTTTCAGTGCCTATCTACAAGATACGGATTTTTTCAATACCACAGGAAAGCCCAAGTTGCTTTAGGGAGAAATAGATATCACCTGCCAGTAGCCAAAGCCTTGGTGTTCAATACTGAAACAGGCAGTGTGCTTTCAGCTGAACTAAACCTGTACCCTGGTGTACTAGACTAAAAAAAAAAAATCACAAATAGGTAATGCACCTTTACTTGAAAAGGTTCACTTGAGCCTGTGTGTCCATGTCAGTAGTGGAAGACAGGGTAGTTTCTACAGGATGTACTAAAATGTCAGCTTTAATGGAGACTAATACTGGATTATCAAGAAGAGGTCCTAAACTGCAGATGTTTAGAAATTTACGTGCCCAGTGTTTTAAAACACACTTCAGTGGCTACTTAAATTGAAGTAAATATGTAATATGTGCCTCTGATTAATGCATATCTTAATCTGGGACACAGACACTAAAGTCAGTGAAGCCAACTAATAGATGATAAAATCTTATCTTTCCAGTGCAATTACCTTTTAAAATGAGGAGAACCTTTCACTGGAAAGATAAACCTGTCCGTAGCAGGGCTTTAGAATCTTGAAAGATGATGTACATGGACAGGTCACTGACGAAGACTAATATGAGACTCAGAGTAAGGTATCTCTTAGTTTTTGCAATTAATCCAAAGTAAGGTTATAGCATCCTTAGAAAACAGTACCTTAATTAGAGGTTATCCTTCAAGGCACTCACAGTGTCTTATCAGTGCTTCTTTTATCTTAAAGGTAGTTTTAACAGCAGCTTACTGCTGTGATCAAGTTGTCTATTTGATAATCAGCATCCATTCTCCAGTCATCCTGTTCTTGCTGTGGAGACGTTCTTCCTTTTCAATGATAATTATATTTTTAAATTGAGGATTATGTGATTAAAAGAAAATCAGTGTTAATTTTAAAGGCAGTATATTGATATTGAACTGCATTCTTATGTGAGGTGACTTTTCTTATGTGAGATAATGCTCCCTCTCTAGCCTGCCCTTGTGAGACTCCATCTGGAGTACTGTGTGCATCTCTGGGGCCCTCAACACAAGGAAGACATCAATCCATTGGAGCCAGTCCAGTGGAGAGCCACTAAATTAGGCAGAGGCCTGGAAGACCTGCTACAAAAAGAGGCTGAGAGACCTGGGGCTGTACACCCTGGAGAAGAGAAGTCTCCAAGGAGACCTCATTGTGGCCTTCCAATACCCAAAGGAAGCCTGCAAGAATCCCTGAGAGGGACTTTTCACAAGGGTGTGTTGTGCTAGTACAAGGGAGATGGCCTTAAGCTAAAGGAGGTTAAATTTAGATTAGACATTAGGAAGAAACTCTTCACAATGAAGGTGGTAAGGAACTGGCACAGGTTGTACAGAGAGATTATGAAAGTGTTCAAGGCCAGGCTGGATGGCCAGGCTGGATGGGTGTTCAAGGCCAGTTCTGAGTAACCTCAGAACCTAGTCTAGTGGAAGGAGTCCCTGCCTATGAAAAGGGAGGTGAAACTAAATGATTTTTAAGGTCCCTTCCAATCCACACCATTCTATGATTCCATGTAATTTGTGCTATTCAATAGCCTAAAGTGTATATGTGTCCTGGTGTCAGCTGGGATAGAGCTAATTTCTTCTCAGTAGCTGTTCCAATGCTGTATTCTCGATTCAGAATGAGAATAGTATATATAACACGCTGATGTTTTGGGTTTGGCTAAGTTGTGTTTATCACAAGGACTTTTTTTTGCTTGTGACATGCTCTGGCAGTGAGGAGGTGAGCAAAAATAAACAAAACTGGGAGAGAGCATAGCTGAGACAGGTGACCTGAACTGTCCAAACAGATATTCCACACCAGAGAACATCATCCCCAGCATGTAAAACAGGAGATGTTTCCTAGCAGGAAAGCTGGTCAGGGTTTGGGAAGGGATTAGTCAGCAGGTGGTGAGCAATTGCATTTTTCATCACTTATCTCCTTTTTATTATCATTATTGTTGTTGTTTTAATTATTTTTAATCATTACTATTGTATTTCATTTTGTTTTAATTATTAAATTGTTTGTATCTCAACATAGAAGTTTTACTTTGATTCCCTACCCCATTCCACTGGGGTAGGTGGGGAAGAAAGGGGTGGGATGAGTGAATGGCTGCATGGTGCTTAATTTCTGTCTGGGCTTTAACCACCACAATATGGTGATACCTTTTGGCTTATGTGCTATTTCATTTTTAGAGTTTAATTTTGATTATTTTATGAGGTCAGAAATCCTTTATTCTTTACTGTGAATTCAGTCTTACAGGTTTTTTTCTCCTCCTTCTTTCTTTCTCTCCATGTCTCCACAGTACAGATGTATTGTCATTATTTTGATCCATTGTAAAATTCAATCTTTACTGACAATTCAGAATTAATCTTCTTATTGGCTACTTGTCAACATTATTAAATAATTTCAGAGCTGTCTCTGAAAAAATGATGTTTTCTATTAAGAATTAGTAAGATCCTATATTTGTATTACAAAGAGTAATTTACTTCAGCTCTGAACAAATCTCTAGTGATACCCAACTTCATCCTTTACTCTTCAGGTCTAATATTGATCATTTTAGGTGGTTTATGGTCCTTCCTCAAGCA
Source organism: Pyrgilauda ruficollis (assembly GCF_017590135.1). NCBI lineage: Eukaryota > Metazoa > Chordata > Aves > Passeriformes > Passeridae > Pyrgilauda > Pyrgilauda ruficollis. The sequence continues at coordinate 28,710,008 of NW_024519206.1, read as the reverse complement.
TTTTTTAATTTTAATAATAAAACTGCTGTATATTTCCATTAAAATAAGGCCATCAGCATATGTTACTATAGTAGAATTATCTAACCATGGGGATGATTTGGGCTGTTCTAGATGACTTTTCCTGAAGCAGATTAGTGTTCTGAATTCAGTTCCAAAATCTATTACAAAATTCATTTTGCTTTTTAGAAGCTTAACTATCATCTAATAAACTGAAAGTGTAAACTTTTACATTAATGCCTTCATTTTCACACTTTGTTTCTTCTGTAATCATTCTCTTCTATCTCTTCTATCTCCCCTTTTTGTTGAATAAACACTTTTTTCTCCCTGAATTATTTATAGCATGATTTTACTGTAAAGTTGAAAGCTCACACCGTTTCTAAATTCATATTGAAGTTATGTCTTTTAAAAATTCTTTATCCAAGAAGATTTAAATCCTATTTTTCTGTTCTTACATAGGACTTTAATTAAAATCATGCATAAGTTTGTTTTATTCTTATTTATAGGAGTCTGGCCTACACCACCTAACCTATGTCTAACTAAAAAGTAGAAGAACTTTGTTGATAAAATCTGCCTAGGCAAAGGTGGTATTTTTGATTGCTTTATTGAATCATGGGCAGTAATGTACTACACATAAACATCTACCATTACCAGATACACAATTAGCAATGATAAGTATGGTGTTTACATGAGATAATATTTCTCTGGTCTAGAGAAAACTCCAGTTTCATCTGTGTTGCATCTGTCTAGCAAGGCGGAGTCACTGACTCAAGAGTTTGAATTTTTGGTGAGTAGTCAGCATTATGCAAACAAAGATTAGTATGTAAAGAAACAGCTAGTGATGCTGTGGTTAGTGAAGTATGGGTTTAACAAATAACTCCCAAGTAAATGAAAATTGAAGTAGTGCAAGTCCTAATGATACTTACAACTGCTGGAAATTTTCAGTGAGCAAAGAAGCTGCCCAGACTAAACTAAACCTGTTAGATTGCTGTGGTGTAAAGTCTGTCATAAATACTCAAATACATATGTCTGTGCACAACAGTAAAACACAGGACTGGTCAACCAAGGGTACTAGGGGGCTCTAAAATGTGTCTAAGTTACTCACTAGAGACTTCTTTTCTTAGAGTCTTGGTGTCACAGAGCTTGGGAAACCTGGCTCTTAAATGGGAAAACTTTTACTTACTTCAAGGTTAGTGGCTGAATTTTTAAAATGTATGGTCTCTGCACTCTTTTCATACATCTATAGTCCCTAAAAATTCCATGTGAATACGTAGACTGATCTAAAGGTGTACCACCTAGCTGCATTTGAAATTGTGATTTGGAAAAGAGATTAAGATAAATGCTATTAAAGATAAAAGGTAAATTAATGCACATTCTAATATTGGACTCAAGGTTGGGTTTTTTAAAAATTTGTTTCATCTTGTAGTTCAAAAACATTTTTCTGAATACTAAACATAACTTTTGCACAAATGATCAAGGCAATCCATAACTCTGTCTTTCACAACACATTTACAAAGCTTTCATGTTTATGCATGATTCCTGTAAAGAGGTTTGAACAGGAGGAGAAAGGAATTTTAAAACATAGGTGAGCTTCAGATAAATTATTTCATTGATTTACTTGTTCATGTAGCAAATCATTTTGTTCAAAATGGACTTTGAACAACATTGATATTTATCTCCCTGTGTTTAATTTAATAGATAAATGTAGTCAATGTCAGCAAGAATCTGCTATCTTTCATAAACCTTTTCATAGACATCTATTATTTAAGAGGACAATCCTGCATTCATTGGTCATATTAAATGGTATTTTTTTAAGAGTATAAACCCTTCCTCTGGTGTTTAACATGTTAGGTGACTAATTCCACCTGCTGAAAAATCTCTTGGTTCTCATATCATTCTTCAGATGATACAAAAATACTCGTAAATATTCCTGTAGCCTGAGAACTCACACTTCAGCTAGGCTACCAGGCAGCTATAAATCTTGGGTAAACACAGAGAATCCTCAAACACTGCTTAGTCAATATTTCTTTGGGAAAAACAGGAAAACCTGACATACTTCTGTGTTGTCTTCTGCAGTCTGCCCATAAGGCCAGCATATACAAATATTACTGAACTGGGATAGAAAGTATGTTGGAAAATCAATCTCTATTTTCCTCCTTAGTAGCTGTGAATATGCCCTCCTACTTTAACAACCAGATTTATAATGCTAAAGTATAGCACAAAGAAATAAGCTGTTTCTAGGATATATATGGCTTAAGCCATATAGAACCTCATTGGTGATGCACTAGTTTGGCTTCAACTTATTGGATGCTTACAGAAAGCTCTGAATTAAGATAATTCAATTAATGGAAGATTTCCCATGTCATGGAATATGTAGGGTAGGGTAAGGCAAATATATCCATAGTTAAAATCCGGAATCACACCCAAGGAATATGGGACTTGTGGACTAACACTTCCAACTTAATAATATTCTCTAGGATAATTGTAAGAAAGGACAGAATTTTCTTTTTTTCTTGCTGTATATGGAGATTGGAAGGTTGACATTGTCTCATTTACCAAGTTTAACACTTAAATACCTCAGCCTCCTCCTCATCCTTGGTGACAATGTTCCCTGCTGCATTCTGTAAAAGTGGAGATTTTCCTTGGCCCTTCTTTTGTTGTCAATGTATTTATAAAAACACATTTTATTATCTTTCACAGCAGTGGCCAGATTGACTTCTAGCTGAGCTTTTGCCTTTCCAATTTTCTCTCTACATGACCTAAGGACATTCTTGTACTCTCCCAAAGTTGCCTGTCCCTTGTTCCAGAGGTCATAAACTCTTTTTTCCCTGAATTATTGCAAAAGCTCCCTGTTCAGCCAGGCTGGTCTTCATCTCTGCTGGTTTGTCTTTCAGCATGTAGGGAGAGCCTGTTCCTCACCTTTAAGGTGTCCTTCTTAAATTGTGTTCAGCTGTCCTGGTCCCCTGTGTTGTTAAGGACTATTTCCTAGGTGGCTCTCTGAACCAGTGTCCTAAACTGGCCAAAGCCCACCCTACAGAAGTCCAAAGTGGAGGTTTGGTTGACCCCTTCCTTATTTCACCAATTGAAATTGAAAACTCTACAATGTCATGGTCACTGCACCCCAGATGGCCTTTGACCAGCACACCTCCACACCAGCCTTTATTTTTAAACAGAAGGTCAAACAGGGCACCAGCCCTTGCTAGGCTCTCTTCCCAGCTGTGGAAGGAAGTTCTCTTCCACAAACTCCAGGAACCTCCTAGACTGACCGTTCTCTGTTGTGTTGAGTTTCCAGTAGACATACAGCAGCTTAAAGTCTCCCGCAAGAACAAGGGCTAGGTAGAAGGAATAGGCAATGTGATCATAAAAGTCAGGAAGCATTATAGTATTTGAGAATAACAGAGTCATGTGTTGATAAAAGAATATTTGCATGACGCCTAGAGACAGAAGGTACTTTATTAATTCACGTCTGTTTTTTCATAATATTAAACTAATTGGATGCACTCTTAGGAGATCAGTGACGTGTTTAGATATTTTGCATATTTAGGTCATTGAGCTCTGGACAGGCCATGAATGCTTTTTTTCTTCTGGAATAATTCCTAAATGCAGCCCTGTTATCCTTTTAAAATATTGAAAATACCAAAAATTGTGAAGAGCCATTGCATTCTTATGAAATCTGGGAAAAATAAAAAAAATTGTCATCTCTCTGATTGAAGCACTAGGTGCTTGCACTTGAGGATCCTTCTGATTTATGTCTTATTTACAGTATCCTTAGTGAAAGAGGATTGCATATACGAAATTAGTCCCCAAGTAGAGAGGGATTTCTGATTGGGTACTTTCCAGAAAATCCCATGATAATATGAAATTCAGTCTTGCAAATTAAGATTTCATTATTTAATCTAACACCTAAGGCACCTAAATAAAATGAGGAAACTTCAAAAAAAAACTTATTAAAATTGTCAAAAGTATGCCTTAGAATATGAAGAGGAATAATTAAGGATCTAATTTGGCTTCTCAGGATATGTGTCAATATGCAAATATGACCTGCCTGCAATCACTGATGCGGTTACTGGTGGGTCGATGCCTGAAACAAAACTGTTAAGCAACAGTGACTTTATTAATATGCTGATGGCTTGTAAATGGGTGCAGAAAATCTGTTATGATAGGACAGCAGGACTGATCCTCTTGCTGATATAGAACAAATAGAGATTTTTCTCAAGTGTTACCCACCAAAAAACAATCTCTTCCCAATTTTCTAGCTTTGTTGGGTAGATTTGGAAGGTCGATCACTCACAAGACCAGTTGGTATTGACCTATTTCATGGCTACTGTAAAGTTAAAACAGGTTAATGGAGTCTATGATTGCTTCTTATTTTAAAATTATTTCCTGTTATTGCAAAATATTATTTTAAAGTTGGGGTTTTTTCAGGACAAAAGATTATGGACTTTTTTTTTTTTTTTTGAAAGGCTGAGAATTATAATCAAAAAGATCCATTAATGCACAGGATAGCACACTTGCAAAGATATTAAATGACATGTTTTCATAAACCCACACAAATTAGAGATATAGAAGGTCTATTAATTTTCAGTTAGCTGAATTCCCTATGTATGGCAGCATTGTTCCCCTGTCGTGTATTTTTCTGAGATTTATTAGGCTCCACTTTAAAAGACCCCTGCAACTACACTTTTACAGCTGCCTTGGGAGATTTCCAAGGTCATGAGATGGGAAATTTCAGGGCACTGTGTTTTTCTATAGCAATGTTAATGGAACTAAAAATGTATTCAGTATGTTCTTTAAGGTTAGTTATTCAATTGTTGACATACTCATAAGAACTAAAACAGACAGTTACTCTGGATTCACTTGAGGTTTATACAAGAGAAGGGCAAGAGATCAAGAGATTCATGGGATCTTTCAATCTTTTTAATTTTTCATAGTAATTATTTTTTGCTCATCTTTTAAAATATCAAGTGTTTCTGATATAGCTACTATGGGCATAATATTGGCATAATATTAACATAACATTTTTTTTTCCTCCAGGAAAATTTATGATTCTGCCCAGTGCACACAGAAATAGAAAAGGGCTGTGTCAATAGTTAGGGCAGTCCTCAGTAACTGGGGGTAATAGGTTTAAATATCTCACATATTTGGCATTATCTTAGCAAGCTACTTTTCTCCCCTATCCATCAATTGCCCAGGTGTACCTAAACCATTGTAAAATTAGATAAATACCTTGGCTGGACAATTCCTCCTGAGCTATTCTCATTCATCTGACAGCCTGAGTTGGAAAAGTTAGAAGGTGTTCATACAGAATTCCTGACATCCAACATCCTTATTTAGCATGCAAAAGTACGATTAGTTACTATGTATAGGTGGTGGACAGGCTGGACCTGAGTCTCAAAGACACAGTAAAAGCCTGAAAATTGCCAGAATTGCAAAAGAACCTTGATTACTGTTAGATCCCAATTATTGGAAGTTCAGGAGACAAGGTAGAGTGCTGGGCTTGGCTGAGTACATTTCTGGGAGCCTGCAAGACCAGGGTTTTGTTGGATCGCTGGTATTACTGGAGAAACTCACATCAGTGCAAGTGTCCCTGGTTTCTTCAGTGTGCTTGCAGCTCTTCCCATTTGGAAATTCTGTTTACCAGTCATCTGGAGAAAGGAACTTCACCCCAGGTTATCAACAGAAGGTTCAGTCACCTAAATCAATGTTTAAAACTTTGCATTGTTGTGATATGTAAATCAGTCTTGGACTGCTATACATACAATATATTTCGTAATAATGGAGCATGGGGTTTCATGATAAGTATGAGAAAAAACGCCCACATAAAGCTCTCATTTTTCTGCTTGCTAACTAATAATTTTCATTCAATATATACAGAAATTACATATTTAATTGCAAAATGACAAAATAATTATTTAAGTTATTGAATTTAATTTATCCTGGTTAAAAAAGATAGATCCCAAACTTAAAGTAATTTGGTTATAATTTTTTTTAAATTAATTTAAATACTCAAAAGACCTGTTTTTTTCTATAAAGCTTTTGAACACTACGGTAAGAAAAATAAAATAATTAGGAAAGTAAATAATCTTGTAGAAAAGGGAATAGTTAGATCTTTTTTCTTTTTTTTTGTTCCTACACTTCAGTAAAATGGAGGAAATTATTTAATCTTGTGCCACAGATCTTCTTTGTAAGACAGGGGTAATGTCTCATTCTTTTTTTCTCACATTTTTGGGATTTTCTTCATCATATACATTTATATTACAAACACCTTGGGATACCATTATCTTTCATTGTATACATGTAGATTAAGAAATGGAGAAAAAAAAGGGTTGTTTTTGTCTAGGGCAGGTGGTGCCTACATCCATATTGAAATGCAAAGGCAAATTCATTACCATGAAGAATATATTTTGCATATAAGGCATTGGGTATGAAAGTTAAAAATCTGTAGACAACCCTACAAAAGAAGTTTTGAAGAAGAAGCCCTTGCCCTTCTTTGTTGGATTTCTGCCTGAGATGGTGCCTTTGAAACAAAAAAAATATTTTTCACAAGGATCACTTTCTTTCACTGTTTTGTGTAGAGTTGAGATGAAAAATTCCACTTTTTTTTTTTTATAAGAGCAATTTCACTTATGTTATATGTGATGTTCAAACATCTGTATTTGAGCGCCAGAAATATCAAGGATACTCGTTTATGTCTGGAGGTTTTGTATTCAGCACAAAACATGGTGTTTTAGAGAAAGTTAAAGTCACAAAGTAGTCACAAAGTTTCCTTTTTTTTTTTTTTTTCCCTAATACCTCAGTGAAAGAGCTGGAAATCTCCTTTTTTCATCCTGATCTGAGTGGAGGAGGGATTTGATTATTTTTTAAATTAGGAATGCATTTTTATGTAAATACTACAGCCCAACTAAATTTCTCAAATAAGTCAAGTGTTTTACTAGAAGATAAAGTATTTGTATTAACTGATGCTTCGGAAGAACTGTAGAGGGGGGGGTGAATGAGAGGTGAAAAAAAGAAGATAACTATGATTTTTTGTGAGAGCTTTGCCTTTCATTTATGTTAGTTTAGTGATAGCTTTTATACACACATATACCCCTTTTCTGCATTGTCTTTTTTTTTTTTTTTTTTTTTTTTTTTTTTTTTTTACTGTCTGTTTAATTGAATTAACTAATTCTTCAGGGTTTACCAAGAGTTGCTACTGAGGTGGCAGGTTACCTGGTATTGTCACATGATGTAAGGCTCATGCATGCCCGAGTCTAGCAAAAGGAGGAGGGGGACCTTACTGACAGCTGTGGCTCCTCCGCAACCTAAGTACACAGAGGTCACAAATTCTCCTCAACAGCCAGGTCATCCTTGCCAATGTTTAATTATTTGAATAAGATCACTGATGTTCACTTTGAATTTCCCAACTTATTCTAGATAAGTTGAAACACCATAGCTCTGCCTGGAGCTGATTTGTGCTTATGTGCTGTGCCGTAGAACAATTTCTGGTAAAGGAAGGAGGCAACTTTGAAAATGTGAAGAATGTGATAATTTAAATTCTTGAAACATTCCATTTCCTTGATCATAGAGGAGGAGAAAAAGCAAACCGCCAGTAATTTAAGTATGATAATTTCTGTCATAAGTTGACAGCAGATGTGAACAAAAGAGACAGGAAATAGATGAAGACAGAGGAAAATTGAGAGCACAGAAGCCAGTGTATGCAGAGCTGGATAATGTCTGTTGAAACAATGTGACTTTGCTTAGTTTCTATAAATGCTCTTCAGCTAAATAGATAATCTAAGTCAGAATTTTTTGGCAGGCAATGTTCTTTTTAACTTGGCTTATGAATGAACACTGGATCAGAAAATATTTTTTCTCTTCCCCACAGTAAGATCATTTAATAATTTTTCTCCTTAAACGTACATGTTTCTACAAATGTGTGCCACAAAATCTCATTAGAGGGAGGAATAAAGAAGGAAATTGCTGAGGGAAACAACAACACTAAGCTTGCTAGGCTAAGTACTCTTTATTTCCTACTTAGGATACCTGGTATACAGTACTATGGACCATAACAAAGACACATCTGCAAGTGGATGCATGTCGGCATATCCTTGCAATATACAATTATGTTCCTAAAAAAAACCCTGCATGCTTTGATGAAGACAATTTTTAAACTCTTTTATATAAACAAAGATTCAGAGGGAACTGGCAGGTTTTTATTGTTATTCTTGTTAAGTATTATCATTGCTTTTTAGCAAAGTGGTAGGGGAGAGCTGTAGTTATTACTAGTACTTGTTTATTAAAATATTAATCATAAAAAAATTACTTCTGTCCTTTGGTCCTGGTTTAAAATCTGAAATCATGTTCCTACAGCAGCAAATCCTGTAACAGTCTGTGATAAAACATTGGTATATTCTCCTCCCTCTGAAAATGTAGACATTCATTTTTAGACAAGTTACCATGCAAGTTACACCTACAGAGCAAATCACGCTTATGTTTTGGAGGAAGAGAGGGGACAGGAAAGAATATCTCCCCAACTTCTCAGAGCATTAATGCATATGATTGACATCTACCATTTTTCTCCTGGCCTTTCACTCCCTGCATTTCCATAGCCTCTTCCTCTCATCTCCAGCCTGCAGTGGTCTTAGCAGCCTGTTTCTACTGCTGCTGCCAAAAGGTGCCGGTGTCAGATGAGTCGCACCTCTGGGTGCCTTTGGAGGGGAGCTCAGGAAAGGAAAAACCTCCAGAACCTCATGGTCCACTGTCTGATCAGCAAAGATGAAAACAAAGAAAAGACAACAAAAGTTTCTTTTTCATAATTAACATTAAATTTGAGAACGTAATTTGAGAAAAGGCCCATCTTTTCTCAATATATGGCTACCCTTATCTCAGCACTGATATTTATCTAGTCCTTTACTGTCAGAAAATGTCCATGAATCATTAAGTGTGCTTCTGTCATGGTTTAATCCCAGAGAGCAGCCAAGCCCCACACATCCACTTGCTCTCTTCCCCACCTGTGGGACTGGGGATGGAGTTGGAAATGTAAAACCCGGAAAACTCATGGGTTTAAGGAAAAACAATTTAGTAAGGAAACAAAAAGCCACACATACAGGCAAAGCAAAACAGGGATTAATTCAGTGCTTCCCATGGGCAGGCAGGTGTTCAGCCATCTCCAGGAGAGCAGGGCCCTATCACATGTAACACTAACTCGGGAAGACAAACACCATCACTCCAAACATCCCCCTCTTCCCCCTTCTGCCCCCCCCACTTTATATACTGAGCATGCTGTCACATGGTCTGGAATGTCCCTTTGGTCAGTTTGGGTCACTTGTCCTGGCTGTGTCTCCTCCCAGCCTCCCATGCACCCTGAGCTTCCTGTCCAGCATAACAAAAACATCTCTGTATTATCAAACCTGTGTTCAGCACAAGTACAAAACACAACCCCACACTAGCTATCGTGAAGAAAATAACTCTACTCTAGCCCAAACCAGCACGGTTTTGAAATAATTGTTTGAAGCTCGTAACTATGATTTCTCATTTATTATGTGCTTAGTCCCATTACATTGCATTCTTTGAATACCTTGCTCTTTAACCTAAAGTATCTTGAAGAAGTCTGCCCCACTGTCTGCATAATCTCCATGCACAATATCTTTGGATTCATGATAGGGAAACCCAAATAAAAACAAGTGTACCCATGGCATGAAAGCTAGCTTATGGACATACGGCAGCTGGAAATTTCTGCCTTAAGTGTCATACTTCATTTACAAATAAGAACATGTCTCACTGGAAATTTTATTTCAACATGTTTCTGATGACAACAGAATAGGCTGTAGACTTACAAGAAAACTTAGCCATCATTGAAAAATAGATTGAATGTAAACTGCACTGTGTGTATGTTTTGCACCTGTCTAGACCCCAGCCAGCGGAAACTTTTATGGATATCAGTGGGTCTTGTGCTAAAAAAATACTCTGCACTTACTGCCACATTTTCTAATTTCTTAGCATTTTTATAGTCATGTCCAATAACATGATATTTAAAGTGGAAAAAATGTTGGGTTTTTTTTTTTATTATTATTATTTAAGGTATTCTTACTTTGACCCATTAATAATATCTATAATTCTGTCATTTCAAGACTACACAGACCGAAGACTTCCAGAGGACTGTCTTCCCTCTATTTTTGCTTTATAATTCTGAAATTTGCCTATATGATCATTTTGGAAGATGCTAAGATGCTTGCTTAAAAGCCCTGGGCCTGTAGAATATGTGTATATTTTAGATACTTTCTATTCCCCTGCCTTTCCCTTTACATGCCTATAGAGTTAGCAGAACTATCCAGTATTTGCATTATAGTCACAACTGTCATAAAAGTTTAGAAACAAACTGTAACACATTATAATGAACTGGCCTTGTCCACCATGTTTTATAAAAGTAAATTTTGTATATTTTTAAATGTAACTCCTACTACTCATTCTCTGCTGGAATAGCCCCGCTTAGATGACAAGTATGTAAGTGCAAAACCATAGAAGAAATAAAATCCAGAATTCCCCCAACATTTCTATGTCATAATCCACCCATAAAAACTGGCAAAACAGGGGCCAAGAACTTCTGCACCATTGATAAGCAAACCACCATTCCTGCTGTTAACATGCATCCTCTGCTTTTAACTCAGAAGCCTACTCTTACATTTTACTTTCAAAAACTCATCAGACAGGGAAAGGTTTGAAGTTGGATCAGGATCTTCAAATCACCTGACAGGAGATTATCTCCCATATTCGCATTAAGGAACTGCAGATTCTTAGAAGTGTAATGCCTCAGGATGTTTAATTTACTGTTAAGAGTACCAGCAGTACATGTGCTTGTTCCAGATGACTGCAGTCAGTAAAAGAAGAACATCAGAATTCAAACTGTTATCCAGATTAAAATCTTTTTACTTTTCGTTTGAGTCAACTTCCAGATTTTCCATCAAAATGCAAGGTTCATTGCACTTTCTCAATGCTAGACCTGAATAACTTTATCATAACCAACCTCATTAATTCAACAGGAGCAACTTCTCCCGAAGCATGACATTTCTATGGAAATCTGGAGAAAGTTTCTCCTTCTGGCTTAGGAGTGCTTCTCAGAAGCACTGAATGAACTGGTGATTTCTAGGGCACAGTAACAATAAGAACAAATGTAACGTTGCAAAGATATAAACTACATGAAGAGTGAGTGAGCATGATCCAGACTGTAAGTCTGACATTAGTATGTGAAGCCGAAATGATTCCCCCATTACCATGTCTTAAAGGAATGAAATTGAACAACAAGTACTTTGGTTGTTTCCTGATTTTCTATACTGCAAAGTAGATCATAAGTCTTTAGCAAATGAGCTACAATAATTGCAGCCTTCTGTAATAAATCAACATTTAATTACCAGTTTGACAGGTCGTAGAAGTTTAAAAAGAAGTTGGCAAATTCAGAACAAGAAGGTTTATCAAGCTACCCATATTTTCTCTGTTGTTTAACCCAATCCTAAACAAAGTAGCCTGTCAGGGTTTTATAAACAGCTGGCTAGATTATCATGCACTGAACAACTTAAAAAAGCAATGTAGAGATAAATTATTTCAGTAAAAGTGTTATTTAAAGTTTTTTACTTCTACCAGTATTCCTGTCAGTAAGGGTATTTTATTTCCATTTACATGCTTTGGAATCTGAGATGGGGCTTTATTATATTTTTTTCATCAAACCAAAACAACATTAGTTACACCATCAAATTTTCAGAAAGGTTTTGTTTAAAAATCCATTTCCAGATGGTCTCTGTGATATGAAGGCAATCATGCATGAAACAATATATTTACTATGGTAAATATGTTTATTTACTTATTTATTTACTGTGGATTTTTAGGACAGATGCAAAGTTGTTGTTGTTATTTTATAGTGTATTTTATTGTTGAAGTTGTTTTGTACCAGTGATGAACAAGTAGAATATAAGGAATAAAATCGTCATGTTCACATTTTTAGTAGGTCAGAAAATAAATGTATCTCAAACTGTCTCTTTCAAAGAGATATTCTAGGGAATTTGGGAAAACACAGTAAGTCCTCAATAGAATTAATATTCAAATTATTTAGCTTTTTATTTACTAATCTTTATATCAAATCCTTTGAGGTAATTATATTGAAAATAGTTTCATTTTAGATCATGATTTAGGTTTTTGGGTTTTGTTTTCCTCATTTCTCTCTAGAACAACAAATTATATTTCTGTAGAGTGCTAATTTTTAAAAGTAGCATCCAGTCACAGAGGCATTTCTTCACATGCTGACCTTTCAAGACTTACAGTAGAGCAACTAGTTCTGGTAACTTTTCTGTAACATGTGTATGTTCTGTAAAATTAGTGTGTTCTGTAAAATTAGTGTTTAGAATAAAACACTCAAATTAAGAAAAAAAAAAAAACAACAACTTTTTTGTTGGTTTTTTTTTGTTTGTTTGTTTTTGGGGAGAGAAGGGTGTTGTCAGCAAATGTCAAATAGGTAACTGAAATTATGGCTCCTCTGAATGAGAGCAGGCTCTCTAAGATTCTGAGATGGTTTGGCCCAGCAGTCCCTATCCAGTGTCCAGGCCACCAGCACAGGTGCAGGTGTCAGCAGCTGCTCCTGTCACAGGCAGGACAGGGCACTCAGCTGTGTTTCACAGACAGTGTCACAAACCTTTAGTGAGAGTGAACTGAGGGATTTATCACAATTCAGCTTATGACTTGCATAGTTCAATCATCTATCTTCATAAAATGCTGGTGACAGCCTCCACTGTGCATCAGAATGCTGCTAACCCAAGTATGATGCAAAGATAATATGTTTTCATGATTTATTGCCTGTGGGTCCTGTAATTACTAATTATGCATATGACAGACCACCTAGTGCATAAAATACAACAGAAAACCTGCAACGAAAAATTCTAATAGCAGTGCAGATCAAGTTCTTATTGAAAATAAAATTTATTGTAAGGAGGGAGATGAAATTTTCTGACCCCCCCAAAGAACCATATTTACATTAGGAATTTTTAATAAAACTGCAGAAAGGGGAAAAAAATCTACTAGGCTTTAACCTCTCTATTTTCCATTGTGGTCTCACTTCTTATTTAAAAACTAATGGAATTATTGACAGGTAAGTGGACAGAAAAAAAATTGGAAAAGACACTGTAATTAAATATAATTCATGAAATGTCACCTTATTCCTAAGTATCACAGACAGACAGACTAAACTATTAATTTCCTAATCTTTTCAGATAAGACAAAATTTCTGGTAAAATTTATTTCTTCTTTTGCCCACTAGAACAAAGAAAAAATAAATAAAGACATTGGTAAAATAAAAAGCAATAATAAAGTGGTTATTACAATTGTGTGGTCAGCAAAGAGCTTAAAAAGTTTTTGAAGTGTGTGTTAGTACTGTACGAAAACTGTTGAACTGTTAGAATCTATCATTTGTCCCCTTAACAAAATGCCTGAAGGAAAAAGAAACAAAAAACAAAATTACAATCTATGTACAACCTTCATACTTGAGTTAGAATCTTTGGCTTGAGTGCCTTCTTCAGAAATTAAAAAAAAAAATTAATTCTGTAAAAATTCTATAAAAAATTGCCTACTCTACAAACTGCTGGTCCTTCTATTCACAAAAAGATCGATGCAGATGCATGAGTGAAACTGCATTTCAAGGCAGAAGTTTGTTCTAACAACTTACTTGATGCTCAGAAGTTATTAATTTAGGTTGATTCCCTCACTGTCAGAACATATTCAGTAATTATGAGTGGGTACATAATGTGTAACCTGAGTTGGGAGCAATATTTTTATCATGAAATCCAGTAGTAATGGTGACTGGGAAAAGTGAGTGCCTCTCCATTCCAAGGATTTCTATTATCACAGGCGGGTAGATATGAAGGATACTGCAACTCATCTAATCCAGCTCCATGAAAACTTGGGGCTTTCTTTATGTTGGCATAAATTCTCATCTGGTACAGATACTGGGAAGTTCAGGACTTCAGCAGAGGCATTTTTAATTAGCTCACCATTGCAATTTCCTCATCAGTGACATTAACCCCAGAGGAACTCCCTGTACCAAAAGGACAAAGAGGTATTTGTGGCTCTTTAATGCTTATAGTTATTATTATTATTTCTGAGACGTATGATTTTATAATTGTAATGGTAACATCACAGTTTCAGATCTCTCAATCCCTCTGATACTGACTAGCAGATACTTATATCATGTGCATGTGGGAATGCATCAGTGTGTTTTTCCATGTCAGCTCATGTTTTCCCATGTCAGCCGTTCCAGTGTCCTATAAATTATATTGACAGGGCTGCTCTGTCCTGGCTGTCCTCTCTTACAGCCAATGGATTAATTCTGCATTTCAAAGGTACCTCCTCTAGGACCCAGCACTGTAACAGCGCTTAGCTCTGATCTCACTGCTGTGCTGAAAGATCCACTGCTGTGTGGCTGTATTTGAAAGACCTGCCTTTTCTCTCTTACTGGGTGTGAAGTCATTCCTCATTTTCCAGGAGTCTGGGGAAACTCCACTGACATTGTTCAGCTAATGCTGTTAAGAAGCAGCAAATAGGGCACTCTTTATTTGAAGAATAGGTGGTCTGATACCTTTTCAAAGGTGTGAGGTTGTCATTTAAACAATGTATTCCACTTCGACAAGCCCTAGTGAAAAATGCATGTGAGAGGGAATACTGCCATATCAAACTGGCAGGGAAGCAGAGGAGCTGGAGGCATTTTCAAGTTTCTTCACTTCTTAGAACTTCTTTTATGCTGAAAGGCTGCTCTTATTAGATACTTTCTCATAAATGAACACAGGAAATACACTCTTAAAACGTAGGACAGAGTAATGGACAGAGTCAGAGTACAGGCTATCTTGACACTGAGATCTAAATTGCCTTGTCCAAGAACAGTCCGCGAAAGGCAATATTCAGTAAAATGTAAAGCAGTCATACAATGCTAGCATTTTAAATTATGTTTTTATGGTTTTCTTGGAAAACAACTCCCTAAGATCCAAATATTTTTATTGTGTCTCCCTTTGAGATAGAATATATTTTATGTTTGCCTGCTACTGTGCTCTTAATAACGAAAACAGAATGTATAATGACAATATTGTCCTGTACAAACAGGACAAGAGGACATAGCCTCAAGCAGTGCCAGGGGAGGTTCAGATTGGGTATCAGGAAGAATGTTTCCACTGAAACTGTGTTTAAACATTGGAACAGGCTGCCCAGGGGGATGGTGGCATCATCATTCTGGAAGTGTTCAAGGAACAACTGGAAATGGTACTTAGTTCTGTGGTTTAGTTGCCATGATGCTGTTCAGACAAAGGCTGAACTCCATGATCTTGGATGTCTTTACCAGCTTTAGTGATTCTATGATTCTATTAAAAAATAACTTTAATTGAGAAAGTGGATAATTTGAAATTATCATTAGTTTAAGACTTTATTGTTGTTTGCTAAGAACATTATTGTTTATTTTTCTCTGTCAGCTTTCATGGTTTTGAAAAACATACAACTACTTAACACAATAGAAATAGTGATCTGTGACAGCAAATACATGCAAATTATGGAGAAAATATTTTCTTCTTGGAGCAAGGAGCATCTTGAACTTCTCCCTTGCAGAGTGCTATGGAAGGGTTTTATCACATTTTCCTTAGGGATTCTGATTGAAGAGAACAGGCTGTTTTCTTTTCAAATCAAGATCCCAATGTCCAAAGTAAATTCTTTCAACATTTTGAACCTGGCTCTGTCTTCAGTAGCCAGCAGTGCAGCACAATAGGAGTGAACAACAGAGCAGAACAGCTCATGCTGAGACCTCAAAGTCCATGCAAAGTCATTCGCACATGAGACTGAAGTTTGTGAGTTTGGGCTTCATTTCATCTGAAGAAAATAATGCCCTCAGGCATGGAGACTTTTACTAATACAAAACAAAGTCCACTATGTGGGGACAACTGCAATATTTGCTCTATACATACTTCAGCAACAAACTAAAACCACAATTCAGTTTGCATGTGAATTTTTACCTCTGCCTCTATAGGACCCTGGTTCATGCACAAAAATGTCTTCTGCTGTGCAGAGTTCTCTGGATTTGTTTTTGGGTGCAGAACTGGTCTGCAGCAAGGTTAAGTCCACTCTCAATGTGTCATTAACAGGGTTTCAACCACCCCATGGAAAGTCATTCAAAGAAAATCAGTTTTCATATGTAGCACTGGTTGGTTCTGGCAGTGGAGTATTCCAAGTTTAAAAAAAAAACAAATGGCTTTAAATTAAAAATGGTTTAATGTCGTTTGAGTTTAATTAAAAATAGATCATGAAGAAACACTAATAAATTGGTCATTGGTATTTGCGAGATAATGTTGACGTTTAGTAATTTTTTCAGTTGGGAGCAGTGGGTTTGCTTTTTCTACAGTTCATGCCTCTAGGGCAGAGGCAGAGGTATAAGCAAATCCTTGTAAATAGTGCTAGATTTCATTTAGAAGGAAAAATTGCAATGGTTCTCCTATTTGTTGTGAGGGGCCTATGTACAATGAAGATAAAACTATATACAGAATTTTTGTATAATGGTATTAAGCTACAGAAGAGGGCTGCTTTGCAAATTTCCTTTGAAAAACTCTGGAGCCTAGAGTTTTCTGTATCTTCTAAGCAGGAGCATAATGAGAGTGTTACAGGTGCTGATTTGAAAGTATTGCCAAATGAGCAACATAAAAGCTGGTTTTGTGTTCCACAAGTTAAGTGATAAAACTCAGTCACCTCTTCTCCCTTCATATACTTCAAACTCTCAGTCATGCATTGATGACCACAAAAGGTGCATTGAAAGAACTGTTTGGATATCTGAGACATATTTAGGCTTCACTTTGCCAGAGTACTTTAAGATGTGCACAGTTTTTATACCCTTGAGTAATCTCCTACTAAAAACTGTTTTTTAAATATTCTTGTTGATTCAGAGCCCAGGCTGGTAAGCTTGTCTCAAGCATTTAAAATATCAAAACAATGTTACACTTAATTTCAGCTGTTGGTCAAAAAATGTCAATTCCCTTTTAGTTCAATGGAGTTTTTCTGCTTTTTCTGTACCTCCTTTTTTCTTACCAACAAAATCCTCTGCATTGAGTTCTGTTCTGTTTGCAATTAAGTATGCTGCTTACACTAAAGTGAAAGTGTTTAAGTTGGGAACTAGTAAGAAAATCTAGGGAAATACTACTAGTCTATGGTTCTGAATCTTCCCTGAATACTTCAGTATTGTGAAATTAAAAGTTACAGATTCACCCCCTGTCTGCAATATCTACTTATTTTATTTTTTTTTGTGTTGTTTAGCCAGAATGTGCCAAGAATAAGAATTTTCTCTGTCATTGTTTTGTAGGCATCTGGACTTGATTAGTCCAAAGATAAGAAAAAATACTGATGTTTAGTTGCTCTATTCTTTTCAAATTTAGCCATTTAAAAATAAATATACAATAAATATAAATAATTGTAGTGATATAAAAGGGTTTCAAATTCAGAAAGGCCTTCCCAAATAAAGTTAAATGAAGTATGATAGAATAATAGCCACAAAACAAGTATCTTAAAATTTCATAAGATTGATAGTACTGGTTAACTCACCTATCAAAATATTATGATGCTTAACAAATAAAAATAATAATTCAGTGCAGTATGGTATCTAGCAGATGATGATTAAAATTATAAAATGAAGTTAAAGATTTATAAGTATAATGATGTTTCTAAGATGGTTTACTTCTTATAATTTACAAGGAAAAAAAGAAAACAAATTTTCAGAAAAAAATCTGGAGGTTTCTTTTATAAAGTCTGTATGTAGGATAAAGCAGAGTTAAATTGCCAGATTTGATTATTGAAATTGTTTGACTCCTAATAATAGATCATATTTTCCATTGTCATGTTCCTAGTTTAAGTAAAGAAAGTTGATTTTGTTCTAGGTGCTCTTAGACGTAGGTAAATGTCTTCAAGTCTCAGTGATGATGATTGTCTGGGTGTGGAGGACGATGTTGTACGATAATTATACTGTTGCCAGCTAAAAGGCAGATAGATGCTGCTCTGCAAATAGTTTTGGGGAGTTCAGAACAGTTATGCTAAATAATAAGTAATACGCTAAGTTAGCATAAGGGTTATGCTAAATAATATTTTGATTAGTAATCGTGCCTCATAAATAATGAGTGACCATTGCCTGTTTCTTAGTAAAGATTAATTCAGGAGCCATTTATGGAGGTGATTGCCATTGAGCAGGTGTCTTATGCAATTCCGGGGCACAGATGGCATTTTGAGAACCAACATTTTCTGATTTTCTGATGTGATATTGACTGGAATAGAGGAAAAGAGCAGTGGCAAAAGTTGTGTTTGATCTCTAACAGCATTCTTTCTGCAAGCTGAAACACACATCAATATTCTAATTTCCAAGTGTATGTATTTTCATGTTTAGGACAAAATTTAACAATTTAATTTTATTTTTTTAAATGAGAATAAAGAATGTGTCAAGAACAGAAGAGAGAGGAGAGGAAAATCCTGTGCTTGAAAAGCTAAAATTTTTTCAGGAGTTGCACAAGATTCTACAAGTGTCTAAACATAGAATTTGTGAATATTTTTTTTCTGTCATTGAAGTGCAAACACTATTTTATCTGTTTTTATTACTTTTCAGTAAGAGACAGAACAAAAAGAAATCTTTATGAATTTGACCATTATTTGCCAGGTTTATGATTCATTACATTGAAATCACTAGTAGTCAAGCCTTTTATAAGAATATGTTTGATTATCATAAAGACTATGCAGTGTTGTAGATTTATATAATTGTTATATTTTCTGTTTCCCACACAACAGTATTAACTGTGGAAACAAGAAAATTACCCACCCTTTCAAAAATGCATCCTATACATACAAGGCTAGAGATGCATATAAAGCTGAATTCTCATTTTTTATCTTCTGGTATTAACTTGCAGAGCAAAAACAGTATAAATTAGATATCACCAACAGGCAAAATTGGAACATTTTTCCAACTACTCAACTTAAAAAAGAACTCTGAGCTTAAACATGAGGACAAAATTTAGCCTGGCCGTTTTGTTTCTGTTGGAAAACAAGGTTTTCCATCATCAAAATACCTTCAAGGACTGCATTTTACACTGTCTTATCTTACTGCTCATCAGGATAGCCAAAAAATGAATAAAAATTAAAATAAAAATATATTTTCTGAATCAAAAGTCCTAAAACAGATTGCATACTTAGACGGCTTATTGAATCAAAAGTCCTAAAACAGATTGCATACTTAGACGGCTTATTGAAGAAACTATCTAAAATATTATTTTAGGTGGAGCTGTGATTTTGCTTTTCCAGTTTAAAATGGCAATGTGCTAAATACTGAAAAAGCACAGATCATGTAATTACATCTGGTGATTATATTTTATCTTTTTCTGATTGAATATTCATGGCATATACTGCTGTATATTTGAACACAGTTGAATGTTTCAAACAAAATATTGTCGTCTTTTTTTCTTATAGTCAGAAATACTAGTGCAAAATTGTACTGAGTTGGTGAGGTACAGCAGGAATAACAATTACATCACCATCCTGAAACATGGTTCTGTCTGCCTAAAATGAAAGCAGTAACAAACAAACCTTTCCCTCTGTCTTCAGTATTGAGTATTGAGGGCTTCATCTCCTAGTAGAATATGCAAGAAATTACAATACAAAATATTTACTACAGCAATGGGAACTAACAACCCATAGGCAGCTGCATAGCCTTGCATTGCTCCAGTGTTTCATGGAGATAATGATAATATTCTTTCCTTGTTTTCTTCTTTACATTTAAACTGAATTTTGGGTTACAGTCCTATATCAAAATTAAGACAAGGTTCTATTCTGATGTGGCAGATGTTATGGTGTTAACTTCAGAAGAATTTTGTCCATGTACATCAGCAGACTGTATAAGCTAGCACTCATTGGTAGTCACTGCATGGGTCAGTACCTTTTAAAGGAAGATTTGATCACACAAGGTTATCCATAAAAGAATTTGAGACTTTTGCTACTATAGTTTTCCCTGAGGCAAAACTCAACCAGATGTTATCTTTCTGAGTTCTCCATTATGTATTAAACCCTTGTACTTTTTTAGTATTTGTTAATCTAGTTATTCTTCCATGTCTGTAATAAGCAAAACATCTGTTTCTTCTTGTTCAATCAAAGTGCCTAACTCAAGAGTCCTACTTTTAAAATAATGTCATTTAAATAGAAAACCTACATAGAGAGAATGCATTTCATTAAGATATTTAATTTGCATATGAAACCCTCTTTTCCAGAGCTCAGTAGGGAATTTGTGGTGGCAGCAATATGTATTTCTTTTCTTTTTTTCTCTCAACTTGCATACCAAAAAAGAGTAAGAAGAAAAGGAATACAAATAAATATATGTATCAGCTCAGATGAGGAAATTAAACTGCAATGAGAAACCATCATTGTGCATTTGGGATGTAGGTCATCCTAAACTTTCCAGCTGAAAATTCTTTTATTGTAAGGAGACATTATCTACTCTTACTAATGAGTCTTGGTTTAGAGAAAAATCTCAGCAAGCAAAAATAATCCTTATATACATGAGGGTTGTAATAAAATATTACAATAAAAAAAGGTCATGCAGCTATACAAATTTATCCCCTATTTTTTATATATATATATATATCCCAAGAATAATTTAGGTTCCTGACACAAATCAGATAAAAACAGTGGCAGAGATAAAAGGTACTTTTCGTGTTTTGACTGGCGAGCACAATTCTGTAAAGACAATAGTGAGTATTTGCTGAGTAGTAACGAGCAATCCTCATTAGCATTCATCAGTAAACTCCACAAGAAAAAATGTACCAGTAAGTTTTCTAAGCAAAAATAAAATTGTACAAGAATTTTTGAGACAACATTGAGCCAGAACAATTGGGAATATTACTGTCATACTGCAAAGGTCCATGAGGATGGGTAATACCTCTAGCTAAGTAAACAGCCTTAATTTATGATTATTTTGTATCAATACACTGAAGAATTCATAAAGCAGAAACAGTGTCATCTTTCAGGGACTGACAGGAATGATGCTAACTTGTAGGGGCAGATATTTTTAATACAGTCAAAAAACCAATGCTTCTCCAATCATGCCTCTAGCAAGCAGCTTCCAGACAGCAATGTGTCCCATTAGTATATCTTGCTAAATGCTATGCACACAGAGAGAATGCATGAAATCACTTTCCTTTTAACCTGCAGCTCTCCTCGTGCTCTCATTTCCTGTTCTGCTCAGGAGAGCCACCTGCTCTTCTCATCCACCTTCCCTCCACCTGCTTTTTGCCTTGAGTCATTGTAATGTTCAGTTTCCCAGCGTGCTGCTGGTGAGCTTGCGGGGTTTTCCCTTCACTGCACATGGGCACAGCACAGTACAAACACAAAATACAAAAGTACAGATTAAAATAACTGAAGTATTTTGCATCTCATGCCTTATTTAACTTAAAAAACTTTTCTCATTAGTACTTTCAGTTCATTCTTTTATGAAGGAGTATCCTCAAGAGGTGAGGATGGTGAGCTTAGCCTTATTATATGAAATGCAATGAATTTCCAATTTCATAGCACATTCCTCTGTCTCTAGCTCCATCAGTTGTCATGGTGGGTTCTCTCACTCCCACTCCTCAACAGGACAAGGGGAGAAAATAGGACTGAGAAGTTCATGGAGTGAAATAAAGACAGGGAGATCATGTACCAATTACATTCGCAAGCAAAACAGACTCAGCTTGTGAAAAGTAATTTAATTCATTGCCAATTAAAATAGATCTAGGTAGCGAGAAACAGAGATAATCATTAAAACAACACTTTTCTTCCTCCTTCTTCTTGGAGCTCAGCTTCCTCAGTCACAACTCTTCTATATCCTGTTCCTGAGCAGCACAGGAGGGGATGCAGGGATAAGACCAGAACTCTGCTGCTCCTGCTCTCTTGAGCTGTTGCTCTGCTCTGGGGGCCAGAATCCCTTCCTTCCCTGCTCTCACTCTCCCTTGGGACTGGCAGGGCCGTTTCTGACCCACTTCCTCTCACCTCTCCCTGCCTGAGGCTGAGGGGCTTGCCTGTGCTCAGCTGTGCACCTTGTCTCATATACTGC
Organism: Pyrgilauda ruficollis; assembly: GCF_017590135.1. Lineage (NCBI taxonomy): Eukaryota > Metazoa > Chordata > Aves > Passeriformes > Passeridae > Pyrgilauda > Pyrgilauda ruficollis. The sequence continues at coordinate 28,687,915 of NW_024519206.1, read as the reverse complement.
TGTGTCTTGGTTTCTGCAATATCCCGCTTTCCAGAGAGGGTTTTATACCTCCCCTTGTGATGAACAGCTCATGCCACTGCTTTTGTGCCCCATGTTTTAATAGCCAATTCTTAATTTTTGTCCAGTTGTTATTCAGTTCAAGGTAATACTGAATAGCTCGATAAAAATATAAAATCGATTTTTTAATATTAGGTCATCTCAGACTGGAAAATTGGGGTTTTAAGTATGTTCTGATAAGCTTCAGTTGTAGTAGCAAATGCTGTAACAATTTTGGTTTGGAAGTCTATGCAAAATTGTGTATTTTTCTTTCTTAGTTTATTATCAGTGAAAATTAATTTTATCTGGGTTATAATTATATGTTTTTTCAGTTTCTTCTTTTTCAAATGTAATGAAAATAAAGAGCTTACAAACAGAAAAAAAATCCCTCATATTTGGTATATTAGATTTCTTACTGATACATTTTCATGAGGCTTCTGCTACTTTTATTCATACTAATGAATTTTCTGAGACTATTATGAGAAAAGCACCCTGTTTTATTTGCTGTGCCTACTATTCTTTGTTCATAGAAGGCAACGTTCTTTTGAATATTTTGAAAAGTTATGTTGCATTATACTTCTGCTGACATTTTGCTTTCCACTTAATTTTAGAAACACCTTATTACATTGCATTGTGCTTTATTTTGGCAAATGACATTTTGCTAAGGTGACTTTATCTAGGTGGAGAAAATGTTGCTTGTAGGAGGTGCCATCACTTGCAGTTTGCTTTTACTACAGCATTTGCTACTCACTTGCTGACCCAGCATAACTTGTCTGCAGGGAAATGAGTAGAACAAACCAGCACCCTTTGGCAGTTTTTCATGTGCCAGGCAAACTGGCTTTCTGCCAGCTGCTGGAAACAACATTAGAAGTATAAATTCTGTGGGTTTTAAAAGACCTGAATGAATGAACAATTCCATCTGCTTCACTGCTGCCAGTGTTTGGAGGACGGTGCTCCTGTAAGATTGTGGGGTTTTCAGAAATATGCTGGTTATGAAGTTCCTCTGTGATAGTGCCTTCCTCTGTTTTCCTCTTCTCTGAGTAGCCCTACATCCCCATTAGCTGTGAATTCACCACCTTCGTGAGCCTTTTTCCCTCCTATTTTTTCCTTTCCCTTTTCTTGGAAATATCTAAAGCGATATATGCCTAACATGAGCATACTGTGCCCTTTGGCACGCTTACTCACTATAGTTAAATGGATGAATCAATATCTTTTCCTTCAGAGCTTAATCATAGAGACAATTAAGACATATTCTTTATTAGGAAAATGCAGAATATGACCTTTTGATAGGGAAGGTTAGATACTGTTATGCCTGTGAGCATGGACACTTCAGTAGTTCCAAGACTTGTATTTATGATATAATGTGGATTTCTTTGTAACTGTCACTTTAGTAACAATACCTCATTATCCCACTAAAATGATTGCATTTCTGCAGTAACCTTTAGTAAACCTTATATAATGAGCCACACAAAAGAAAGAGACACACAAAACACTTAGAGATAATTAATATTGGAATAAGTAAAATGTTGCAATGGTTTTTTTTTTGTTCTTCATAGGCTCTGGTCTCAATGATGGGCAGTGGCATGAAGTTCGATTCCTGGCTAAGGAAAATTTTGCTGTCCTCACCATTGATGGCGATGAAGCTTCAGCTGTTCGAACTAACAGCCCTCTACAAGTCAAGACAGGAGAAAAATATTTCTTTGGAGGTAAAAAAATAGCAAAACAAATATATGCCTAAAGTGCTGTTGTCTTTTAATGTAAATAACAGGTGAAATGGAGCTCAGGATGTAATTCATTTATGTGTATCTTCTTATGGGGTAAAAGCCTAGGTGTACAATACTACACTTAATTTCACTTTCAGTCTAGCTTGGAATGATTTCTCAGATCTCTGAACATTTCAGAAAAGGCACTCTTAATAGTTTATTTCTATTTATTTCTTAAGTTTATTTCTACACTTTAGAAATAAACTTAACCTTTTAAGTTTGAAATCCTGAAGAGGAAAAAAATAAATAATTGTTCAGGACAGGTCCTGATTTTTTTGCTGATTTTTAAGTGCTGTCATGATTGTGGATAATTGAGAAGCTCTCATCGGTTGAAGCCTTAGACTGTTCAGTATTTTTGTTTGGTGACAGTCCATATACTAAAAAGGGGTGGTAAAAATTGTGCCTTTTATATTTATTGTGCTTGGTCTTCTATGATAGCCTTATGAAAATCAAAAAAGGCATCAAAAGACTTGGATTTTTAAAACTGGCATTTAAATTTCTATATTTAAAGTTTGTTTGTGTATCAAAAATATTTTTGATCCGTAAAAAATGCAGGTTGCACTTTTGAAGTGTGCCACACATTTGAGGTTGAGCATGAATTCTTCAGACAGAGAACATAAATTTTAAAAGCATAATTTATCAGTGTTAAGAACTGATTTCCTTAAAACTTACAAGGTGCATGTCTAATAAAAATAAAATATAAATGTGATACTATAAATAGTGATAACAGTAGTCAAGGAATGGAAATTTAGTGTTACATGAAGTACTCTAAATAGAAAGGGAAAACAGTAATTTCAAGGTTGTTTGCATTTCATTTTGTTATCAAATTAAAGGTCTGTCACAAGAGTTAAACTTCCTGTTGCTGTAACATGCCTATTTTCCAATATCTGTAATTCAGCTAATATTGTATTTTTAGCCTATTTCCTCAAATAAGAGTTCTAGTATAGGCAGTTTCCACATGCTAAAGTGTGAAAATTATTTTGTTGTCAAAACATAGTATGTTCAATTTGTCAGAACAGTCTGTGATATTCTAATTAAATGAAGTTATTAAGCACACATAGGAGACAATGAGAAGAATTGCTGCATATAATACATCAAGTGTTAAATTCTATTAATTTTGATAGGTAAAATCCCCAGATCACTATTACATTTCTGGAGAGAGATTGACTGATTTCTTCTGAAATGTCTTTTACCTCTGTTTCTCTCTCTTTGAGGGATAGATTGTCTAGATTCTCCAGGTGGCTTTTGTACCCTTTCTCGGTCAAAAGTCAGGTTGATTTGATGTAATTTCAGTTGGACTATGAAATTTGCTTGATTTGTCATTGCTGACCTGTACTTTATAATTATACCATTCTTCCATAAAAAAAACAAGTGTGCATGCAGATATTGTTCTGGTGGGATATGGAAGTCAATCATGAAATCCCTGAAGTCTCATTCCCACATCTGTTCATGCAAATGCATGGTCCTGTTACACAAACTATGGGATGTTTGTTTTTCCTTAGTATCTTTTGTCCTCAGAAAGGTCTTCTAAAGTTATGTCAAAAAAACAGTGGTGTCCTTACCTTCATGTCACAAGTTTATTTCAAAATCTGCATTTGCAACACTTTGCTTACTCACATAAACTGTCAGAAGCTGTGAATCTGAGAAAGCTTAACTTATAGAACCCATTTATAATATTATGTTCCCACATGAATATTTCTATATAAATGTATGTTATTTATTTATGTATATATAAATAATACATTAAAGGCTGCAGCCTTTAAGACAGTCTTTTGGAGGCATGTTAGAAACCTAACCTTTGTATTCATGACCTGCATCTTATAAGTCAAAGGTATTTTTGTTCTGTTCCCTGAAAATGTACATTTTCCTCATTACTTGTCTTTAGAAGCACTCCAAGTCATGGCTTTAAACAAATAACATTTACAAGAGACTATAGAGAAGGAGAATAGTGGGGAATCTCAAAAATTTGTGCCAGGTGGTCATCAAAGATATTAATTTCCTTAGGAATAATTTCAGATAAGAAAGCATCAAACACTTATTTGCTGCAAATGCACCTAGTTGTTTACAAAGTGATAGCTTCTTGAATTCAGAGGGCAGTAACCATCTATACAATGCTAGATGGCTGCCAGAAATAATCATCAATTCTTTGGTGATTATATGTTTTCATTTTGAAAATGAATCTGGATTTCTTTGCTAAAGAATTGAATATGATAGTTACATATACTTACACTGTTAAACCTTTGCATTATGAAATATAAAGATATATAGTAGATGCAGAAGTTAAATTATGAGATTGAAGATAGCAGTTTCATGATTTTCATCCAATCCCACTGCTATATTTCTTGACCTTTCAAAATACAGATAAAACTCAGTCCATTGAATTTTTGTTTGGAGAGGTTGTACAGCATTTCTAGCATGCTCTGAACACTCTTTGATGGCCTACTTAATCTTTGAAGGAGCTACTATATGTTTGCAAGTGTTTTGTTCTCCAAACTTTCCCTTTCCAGAATAAGCGAGCCTCTTTATTTTCCTGTTTCCTGGTGTCAATACATCAAATGTGTACTACAGGAAATGTTATTGTCTTTGCTGAAGAAAAGATTTAGAAGTTGCATTTCAACACTGCAGTACAATATTTTCTCAAAAATGCTTGTCATAGACTAACACAGACAAATTTTTACAACATATGCAGTAGCATTTGAATAAAGGAGATGTGGAAACCAGAATATTTTGTGACTTCTGGTTGTAGAACGAACTTTTCTAGTTTTGAAAAACTAGAAAAGTAACTAGTACATTTACTACTAAGTATAGGAGTATTATTCATTTCTTTGTCAGAGAATATTATGTTCAGTACTGTTAAAATCTTTTTTTTTTCCCCTTGCTTTGTGCCTCTCCAGTGCCATCTCCCAGGAATACTGAGATCCTCCCAAGGGATAGACAGTAGTGATGTTTTATTCAAGCCTAAAGAGTATGGGGAAGCTGTGTAAGATGAGCCATTTCTGTAGATTGTGTGAATGTGGGAGGATAGGTGCTAATTGCCTATTGCCCTCCTGTATAACTTATTTTCTGCCCACTGATTTTATTTTCCTTCTTTTTCTTCTTTGAATTTGTGTTTTTGGAAAGAAGTGAACTTCCCTTCCCTACTAAGCTCTAGAGAATGATGTTTCTTAGTTGTTTCCAATTATCTGCATAAAACAAAGAAACAGAACAGAGGAAGTGAATCTCAGAGTGAAAATGAGTCCATTAACCTCGTTTGCACTGTGGGAGATAAAGGGCTTTTGTGAAGCATCCTAAGCTTTCACCAAACCACCTAATAGCTGCCTGATGTCCATAGGAAATACTTGATTAGGGACATAATTTTGACTTGTTTCTATGGCATTTCTTTTTAATTGTGTCTACTTTTCCTCTCCTTTTCACTGGCTCAAGGATGGGAGAGTTTTTAGTATGAGTGCTAAATTTTCATTGAGATCAAAGGTGTGCTGTGAGGATCAGTCAATCCACTCTGTGCTGCTTTTTCTGACAAGCAAAGGTGAAGGGAATATGCAGTAAGTTTCCTATGGGACACCAGTCTAAGGTGTTTAGAAAGTCCTCCCTTTCTCTGCAAAACACATGGAGTCCTGTTCCTGGAGTAGAATTCATTTTGAAAAGTTGTGTTCGTCTAAAAGTCCATAAAATCAGACGTAATGGAAGGAGGAGGGAATTTTAGGAGAAAAATTACCTTCCTATGTTTCACATTTCCTGGGCTCTTCTGTGAACTCTTCCTTCTTAAAGACGTTTGTGTGGTGTGTCTAAATTTTTCATTGTTACCCATTGTTATAATTGTGCGGATGGTTTTAATGAACAGTCATTACAGTCATGGCCACAGTTCCTAGGTAGTGTCACTGGCTTTTAAAAAGCATCTGAAGTATGATAATTGCAAGTATTATCAGATAGGAAGGGGTCATTTTGCTGGTTTTGTTGAGTGGGGGGGCATGTTTCTGTAGCTCAAATTCAAATTCAAATTTGTTCAGCAAAACCAAAGCTGAGTTTTTAGGTGTCACAACAAATAAATGAGACCCAGCTAATGGCAATTCATATTATCTGTTACCTAAAAAATAAAAAAGTCTCTGCTGACTTCATTCCTGCAAATCTGAAAGTTCTTACATATAAATAAGTAACAATGTTTGGTTGAATTTGTATTTTTGCTGATCTGTTCTGCAGATTTTTTATATGTCAGGGCTTCACTTTTGCTGCCCATTTGTTGTTTGTAGTAGTTTGGGTTTTCTTTTGCATGTAGGACCACAAGACATGATGCTCAAATTTGCATTTCTTGTGGAAAGAGTGTTGAGTGTGTTTTGAAATCTTTCTTCTCATGATCATAATGCTACTGTAAACTCAAATACAAATCCATGAGGAGAACACAGAGGAAATTCCAAGTAACTCAGGGTATAATGTGATTTTTTTGTGTCTTTAACATTAATCTTCAGGTATGCTCCCAAGTCAGACCTACGAAATAATGGTAAACACATGAAATGGAAATAAAATAATTGGAATAAGTCGTCTATTTTAACAGCCCTCATACCTTGGATTGTTAAATCTGGAATGTTTATAAGTCAATACACGAGCAAAGAATGCAGATATGCAAAATTTATAAACATGAGCAAAGAAAGGAAGTGCTTGTAGCAAGGAAAAGAAAAAATTAGATGGCAGGCAATTGTAAACCTCTCTCTGGTATTTAGTACATGATTGAAATTCTTTATTATTTCATCATATCACTTGTACTATGAATAAGGAAGTACAACTGCATTCACATTCCCTTTATATAACTAACAGAACTGAAGGGAGTTGATCATCATTTCCCATTAACTCTTTGAGATTTATGCTTTTTTCATAATTTTAAATTTTTGTTTATTTCACTCAGATAATTTGAAAGTTAGAAAAATGAGACCAATAAAATAATGGTAACTTTCTCTGGTTAATTTTCAGTTATGTCAGTGATGTCAATATGCCAATCCACCAATACATTTTATACAACAGTACAAGCAGAAATACTGGAGATAGATTGATGTCCTGAAGAAAAACAGGTGCAGGCAAAAAGCTGGTACAATGTGCAAGCAAATAAAAGATGAAATGCATGGTAATGGCAGTTTAGGAATGTATGTATGGGGGCATGAGTCTTGCTGGAATAACTTCAGCTTTTGAGTAAAGGTCTATTAAATATGAGAAATGTCTAACCACTGAAATATAAATGGATGAAGTCTTGAAAAGTGCTCTCCTTGTTACAACATAAATCTCTTGTTAAGCTGAAGATTTTAGCCACAGAATATATATCTAGAAGTTTCTCAAAAAATAAAGCATAGGAACTAAATCTCTTTCACTTTATTTTCTACGAAACACTAAAGTAAATGTTTGTAGCAGAAAAGAGAACATCAAAATTTTCAATACATTTTGTTTACTCTTGCTGTCATTTAAAACCAAGAAAGAACAAAGAATGAGGAAGAATATATACCATAGAAAGTAAACCTGCATGGACAGGGAAAGGATTTAATTGACTTTATGGAACTCTATTGTCTCTAATTCTGTGAGTATATTATTTACTTCCTTTATTACTAAGTATAGTAGTCATACTGTTCCTTGAGTCTTAGTCTGAAGCAAATTGTTCCAGTCTCTGAGTATTCCAGAAAATTAAAATAAAAATAGGGGAAATTCCCTATCTAGTGTAGATCTTGACTCCAAACAAAAAGGAAAAGTGCTTGTAAAAATTATCCACACTTCTTCTAAAGCAAACACTTTTGGAGAAGAAAATTTCTGCTAAAGACCCAGAAGAAAGGTATTGGAGACATACTCAAAAGTGAAAATTATACCTGTATTCTATATGGCCCTTTTTATTAGCTTTATTAGGTCAAGCAACAAGGTTTTTGGTACCAGTAAGTGAAAAAAAATACTGTTAGAAAGGAAAGGGCAGGCATTTCAAGAAGCAGTGAAAGTTGGTAGGAATGTTAACCAGTACTAATCATTAGTCAGTAGTGATTAGAGCTCTATGGCTTTAGAACATGTAACACAATGTAGTCTATTGATTTCATTAGGAATCACAAGTATGTCTGTAGGTGTGTCTTGAATTGTGATGTAAAAAATAAACACATATGCTTTTCTGTTTTGTGAAAATAATCATACTTCCAAGTAGTGGAGAATGCTAATTAATGTTGGAATAACACTTCCACCAACTTTAACTGTTTCTCAAGGGTATCCTGGCTAAGTTTATGCATGTGCTTATTGTCCACAGCCACAATTCAACAAATCTACACATGAAAAAAAAAAATAGAAATGAGGAGAGGTAAATTCCTGGTGTCATCAATAAGCCATACTGTTTTCAGAGGCTTTCCTTTCTTTGGGGAGAGACTTACTCATGCTCCTCAGTGCATTTTCCATAGCGAAATCTGTGATATTCCTCTTTAAAATCATAGGATCATAGAATCGTAGAATGGCTTGGATTGGGAGGGAAGATAAACGTAGTTCCAACCCCTCTGTCCTGGGCAGTGGTATGTTCCATTAGATTGCTGAGAGCCCCATCCAGCCTGGCCTTAGACAATTCCAGGGACAGGGCATCCACAACTTTTCTGGGCAATCTGTTGTAATGTCTCACCACCCTCACAGTAAGGAAATTCTTCCTAACATTTGATCTAAACCTCCTCTCAGTTTGAAGCCATTTCTCCTCTTTCTTGTAAAGGATCCCTCTCCATATTCCTCGTAGGCTCCCTTCGGATCCTGTAAAGCCACAATTAGGTCAGCCGTAAGTAATTAGGTCACTTCTATTAGCCTTCTATTTCCAGGCTGAAAAATCCAGTTCTCTCAGCCTTTCCTCATACGAGAGGTGATCAATCCATCTGATCACCTTGGTGACCTCCCTTTTTTCTCCCACACCTCTAAACATAAGACAAATTTTCAGTCACATTTCAATGTTTTAAGTAAGTGAATGGGCACCTATTAATATTGTACTTATCTAGATGATTGTGGACATTAATGACTTTTGAAATCTGATTTAATAAGTCATAAATGCATAACAGAGAAAGAAAACAGATATCACCAAATGTAGTGTTTCTGAAAGTGGGAGGCAGAACAAAAATATGTTATTTAGAAAAAGGCCTGCCTGACTCATATGGTCTGAGTGGAGAATAGTTCTCAGTGCTGATTGTAAATTCTGTCACATATATGAAACCTGATTGGAGCTCCAATTATAATTACTATCTGCTGCTTCTACTATATAAGCAAGCTGCAGGTAGCCCTTTGTGTCTAGGGCTGCCAATTAAATCCTTGCATGCCTGCAGTCCCAGGTTGTTATCACCTTCTACTGAAGACAACAAATCTCATCATATAAAAGTGGCAGTCTACAGCTCTAACAAGAACACTTATTACTGATGCTTTTGTAAATCATGAAGCAGATTTTGAAGGCTTATATCTTCCAAAGAAAGAACTTTATTGAATCTCACAGTCAGTGGTGTAGAGCTGATTTATCTGCATAAATTGGCAAAATGGAACCGTGAAGCTGAAAGAGAAGGTTTAAAGACTTTTTTTTTCACTTACCAGCTAAATACTGAATGTACCTGTATAGTACTTTGCAGCAGGAAGTACCAAGTTGGAGATGCACAAATCTCCAGTGTGGATTGCTGATGGAAACTGGCTTACTTCCCAGTTTGCATTAAATTACCTTGTAAGTGTCAAAGTATGTCTGCTTTGAGTTTAATTTGGGGTGAAGAAGGTTTGATAATGCAGTACTAAATATACAATATTGATGATATCTTTAGGGGGGAATTGGTGGTTAACCAGTTAATCGCTAGACAATTTTGTGTTATTAAGTCCTGTCAAAGACATTGCCATTCAGCTTATTCACTGAATGGCTGCAATCCTTTGACCCTTTTTTTGGTTTTTTTTTGGGGGCGTGTTGGGTTTTTTCTTTAAGACAGAGCAATTTCTTTCAGATAGAATTAGTATAAATACTAACCATGAAGCTGTTAAAAACATCCTGTATTTATGAATGAAGAAAAGAAATATGAGACTTTTGAGAGATGATGGTCGCTGTCAAGGTTATATTACAAACTGGAGAAAAGAGAAACTAGATTTGTTTCCATGGCAATAAAGAACACCCTTAGTCTCTTTGAATTCATTGCCTATCATACAAAATGCATGCATAACTCTACTGAGAGTCCTGACAAGTGATTTTACACTTTCTGCCTCTGGAGTGAGACCTGCATGCTTATCATTTGATCTAGTCCAACAAATCCAAGTCAGATTAGATGCTGTGGCTAGTAATATATAATGACTGAAAATCCTTTGGTAAGCAAACTTCTATTCATCAATAAAAACATGTCAAATAGCGGCACTGTGTGTAGCAGTGTGCATATTTTTGTATCTGTGTAGGAAGTATTTTGCTTTAATCTATAACAGAAAAAATACTCTCTAGAGAGCACTAAGGATATTTCCTTGTGAATCTTTTTTTTTTTCCAAGTAGCTGATGAAAAAAGAAGCAAGCTCTAGTGGTGCTTGAAAATGCTTCATCTGCTCTTCATACCTAAGTTTTATTGTTCTTACTGACCAGAATTCCTGAAACACTTTCCATAGTTACTTGACATTTTTTAGTCAGTTGTTGAAAACCAATTTTCATATTTGATTCTGTAAGTCTGGATATATCTGTGGAGCTTCAGAGTAAATGTTGGGGTTTATTTGTAATTAATTAGGGCTTTTTTGGTTTCATTTGCATCATAATAAAATGGAGTAGAATTTTGGAATAAGTTGTACACATCCCATATTCTCATGATTTTCATTCATAGGAACAGGTTGCACATAGTCAACCCTCTTGCATTTTTTTATACTCTCTTATTTATACTCATTGTATTTGCAATTCATGTTCCCCACTGACTTGATAAGAGCTTTTCCATGTCTCTTATTTTTTCTGATTGCACATTCACTATTGCCTCTTATTAAGACCTTGGTGAAGTACAGGGGACAACACAACTGTAAAGGAAGAGTCTTTTATTATTTGAGTGTCTTCAAAATCATGCAGTAAGTAAACAATGCTCATGCCGATAATGACTCAGTTATTCTGTGGATGCTTGATGAAAATCTTGAGATAGCACATAGATGGAATACTGCATATCTTGATGCATGTTGAAGAAAGGTCACTGAGGAATTATACAATTGGAATAATAAATGAAGCTTAAATCTTTCTGAGTGTAGTGGGGCTCTTTTTTGTCAGTTATATATTCCTATTTCATTTTAAAAGAGATTTTATTATATTTATGATCTCAACAAAAGTCAAATAGGACAGGTCTTTATGAATGCAGTGAATGATCTTTTCAAGAATCCTACAAATATTAGCAAAAAGACTATAGTCATATCTCATTATATCAAAGGCCAGAAATATAAAAATATCAAATCCACCTATCATTTGGTAAAGTGGAATTCTTGTTTAGTCAAAAATTGCTTTTGATATGTGCCATCAGCCACTGGGATGGTTCTACAAAATGACACAACCACATGTGCATATATGTGCACTCATTAAAAATGTGTTCAATGGAACTAATTTTATTTAGTGCTTCAGCATTCTGAAGTTCAAACGAAGATGCAAAATCCATTGTTGGTACAGTCCATCTGCAGGAAAAAAATCCTGAATGTCATACAAGTATGTGAAATATGAAGAGTTTTGTATTTGTCTCTGTTCCATACTTGAACCCGTAGTAGGCAAGTACTTAATAGATTATGCCATGTGCAAGGTCTTTTTAGCTTTTCATTGATCACTTTCAGAGTTATACTCAGGCACTGTAGCTGACACTCAAAAAATTGATTTGGCTTGCATACATGCTTCGTATAATTAATACTGTGGCATCCGAATGACCTAATAATTTAAAATTAATAAAGACAGATCTTCAAAAGTCACATTTGATTGAGAAAGCAGAAGAGTACTACAACCAACAATCTCCATGGAAATTTTGCAGTAAAACTTTCCTTAATTGGGTCAAAGAGGTTTGCCATGATTCTAATATCTTTTGAAAGTATTCACTATAATACTGCTGTTGCAAATGTATTAGCAGTTAGTGTAGATTACATTCTATTCTTTAGTTGAGAGTATTTGAGAAAGACTCTGACTAATGAATGTGTTCTCAGCACATCATTACAGTGAGGCAGCTATCCAAGTCATTATATTTCTCCTTTTAGATTTGTTTTCAGAGTCAAGAACAAATGTGTGTGCACTCTGATGGAATTTCAGAACTAACTTAGATTTTACTGAGCTGAAAAAAAAAAAGGTAATCCTTTGAAGAGGGTGATACCAGCATTCAGAGAGCATTCTTAAGGAAATTTGTTTCATCCAACGTCTTTTTTACTCTTTGGAGTGTGACATACAGAGAATTCTTCCTTACCCATAATTTTTCATGAAACTGCTCTGAAACTAGTCTCATTTTAAAAATTCACTCCATTTTCTGCCTTGCTGTTTCAGGAGATGCAAGGGCAGGAAGAATCTGATTATTAGCAGTTTCAGAAACAGCCTTAGAGTTTACTGCTCTACAGATCACAATGATTGGGACTCACATTTCTAATCCTATTGATCTGCAGTTTCATTAACTTTCAACATTTCAGAAGCTTGCAAACCGTATGTAAGATGCTCTTGCATAGTGAAATAAATTGAAGTATTTTATTTTCATCAAAAGCTTAAGACTGTTTCAAAAATACTTTGCATATAATGAAAATAAAGAAGGAATTCTACTAAGTGCATGGACCATTCAAAAATAAAATTAATTAGGAATTATATTGTTATGTGTGAAGGGTTTACACTAAAAATATATATTGGAAAGAAAAAAAAAAGCCTAATTTAAAAAGGGTTGCATGAGTGTATCCCATTCCCCTTTCCTGCATCCCATTGTCAGATCCACCAGAGGTGGATGCTTTATTCTGCATGAATTTTAAGATGGTATTTTAGTTTTCTGCTTCAGTCAAAGTTTTTGTTCTTCATTAATGCACCCTACTACTCTTCAATATGTTGTGTTACAGTGAGTGACCATTTATAATTTTTAAATTATTATATTCCATTGTTAAAATTCAAATTTCCTAAACATGCTTCTTTAACATAACGGAATCACTTTGTACTTATTATCTCTGGTGAAAAATTGTTATTCTTATCTTAGTTAATAAGATAATAAGTGTTTATTTGACTTTTCTGATAACTTATTTTCTGGCCTCATTAAAAATTGAAAGACAAATGTGGATTTCCCTCTTATGCTCTTAAAAATCTACCCCAGTGGAAATAAAGCTGTAGAGATTTGGAGAGGGTTCAATATATTGCAGCATGGCTGTGTGTGACCCTTAGCAAGCTATTTAACATCTGCTGTTCAGTTCAGCTACGTACAAAATTACATTAAAAGTATTAATTTAAGGGTGACTAATTAAAAATTGGCTGTGGACAATACAATTGACTCTATTCCCAGTACTAATGTATTACTTATCCTTGAATATTCAAGTCCTAGTTATTCATTGCTACAAATAATTATTAAAAATTTATTTTAAGCCCCAGTGACAATATATTTACTGAAAATTATTTATGTTTTATCAGTTTTGAAATTTGAGCTTTTGTAAAAGTAATACTGCACAAAAAAGGAAAAGTTTTATGAAAAAGCATACTGTTTGAAATGTTAGTTTTGTTTGTTAAATTTAGAAAGATATTTAATGTTATTTGTCCCATTTTAGATAGCTTATGTGCTTTCCAAACATCATGGATTACAAATGACATTTATGTATATACACATATATATACAAACTGTGTGTGTATATATATCTATACATATACATACCTATCAATATAGATACATAGATAGATGAATAGATGGATAGATATGAGTATGTGTGTGGTACAAAAACATCATATTTTGATTTCCTGATGAGTTAGAGATGAGTTAGTTGTAAAAAAAGACCCAGCTGTGTAAAGGACAATACGATGTGACTTATGGATTAAACTAAAACAGAATGAACAGAATTACTAATATTAGTTCAGTTTGTGAAGTAAAAAGAAGTTACTTATGTACTTACTGATAAAATTCAGAATTAATGAATATAATGAGTAACTAAAAGAATTTTATCATCTCCTTTATGAATAATTCGCTGATATTTTTTCTCCAAGGAAAACAGTTGTTGTATACATGTCTTCTGATAAATTACTTAGGGTTCCACGTAAATAAATTACAATCTGAGAGACTTATTACTAGACTTCTTTAAAGGGTATTTGTGAGTCAGTTTAGATTTATGACACAATGCAAATCAAATTTTCAGTTATTGTTATTGATACTACTGTTATTAAAAATTAATTATCTTATGCACAAGGGATAAAGATGACAAATCCAGGAATATGCTTTGAAGATGCACTGAAATTAATATTCTTGAAAGAGTAATGTGACTGAATCTTCTTGCTTATTAGTATATTTTTGACAAGCAGTACAGAGATTATTGAAGAAGATTTGTATTAATAAAATATCTAATAATATAAAAAGAGTGCTCTATTTAAGGCTGAAATAATTTTTGGCAACCATAAAATAGAATGAATTTTTATTTTACTAATAGACAATGACAACTTTGTTTTAAACTGAGGGAAGGCTAATTTTTTTAACCTAAGTGAATAAAATAATAGAAAATGGGCACTTTATAATTTCCTGACAGTTTCTTCTTTCTCCTAAATAGCACTTGTATACAGAGAGAGTAATAAGACTATATTTTGATATTTCATTTGCATTATTTCAAAATATATGAAGGCAGATAAAGAAAAACAAAGCTTAGATTTTTTTTTCTAAGGGTATTTGTGTCATGGAGTGATATATTTTCATATCTCAAAATCGTGTGTGCAAATTGATTGAATGTGGTATTAACAGCCATGAAGGACTTCAATTGTGCTGTATGGTGTGTTTCAGTAATGAAACAGATTTAACCTTAGCAATTGCCAAGGGATGCACCTCTATTTTACTGTGAGGCTTCATGATGTACTGGTGCTGCCAAATTTCATAGAATCATTGCCAAAATACGAGAGATACATGATGAAGTAATATTTGGGAGAAGAAAAGGAGCGTGTAATACTTAAAATAACACTTTGAATTATATAAAAACTTACAGTCTTAAAATGTTCACTCTTGCAACATAATAGAAATTTCATTGAATTGCTTAAATCTTACTTAAAAATGCTTAGCTCTGTAATCAGAAAACTGTCTAGATTGTAAAGAGAAAAAATGCTGTGGAAATAAGTGATAGCTTTTTTTATGTATTGAGCAAATTCTGTGTTTACAGAAACATTATGATTGAGGGGATACACACCACTTTCTATTGTCCTCTAACTTCATGCTAATGCCAGGATAAGATATTTTTAAGGAGTGATTAGAGGGTCAGTTTGTTTTTATTATTTTACTGCATACTATGTATTTTAATTTCTTTTAAATAAAATTGTTACCTTATGTGAGACCTGAAGTCTGAAAGATAAAAATTATTTCAATTTTTAATCAGTCTGTGTTTCAATCTGTCTTGAAAGCTGAAGGAAAAGTGACTCAAAATATTTTGTAGTATGTGAAGGAAGTTGAACTCTGCAGATGCTAGTACAGTATGTTTGTGCGCATCTGAAATATGGATGACAAAGAAGAGTATGGACACATCACATTTGGGGGTAGCTAAGATAACCAAGGCTGTCAGTGGTAAGCTGTTCATAATTTCCAGTGAAATCAGAGGTGGTGTCCAGGGTACCTAGTAATGGCGCCATACCATTACTCATTTGGCATCTGTCTATAGTATGGTTTAAATAACGATGAGTTAGATGAGTCCATGCTCAGACTCATTTTTCAAGCAATTCAGACGTCTTTTTCTTACTTATATTTAAGCCTGGTTAGTATGTGCTTATAAACCTACATATTCTAATTTCTTCCCCTTCATTATCTGGATTAATCTGTTTCTAGAAACATATTAAATTTTTAAGTAATGGAAATGCATTTTTGAGAATGTGTCTTTAGCTCTTATTCTGCCTCTGCACATTATCATGCTTTTTTTTTATCTGGGGCTGGTTACAAGGCCCTGAATTCCTTAGTCAGTTCCTTAGTCACAATCCTTTCTACTGTTCTCCTTACTTGCTTTCCCTCCCCATGATTTTCAACTCCATCCTCCTCGCCTGTTTCCCAACACACTGCTCAGTATCTCTCAATCAACGTGAAGAGATGAATTACTTCCTTGGCAAGAAGAGAGCATGAAGCCTGAGCACAGAGCACTCTAATTTGTCTTGTGTCGGAATGTAAAGCAGGCTCTATCACCCAGGCTGCCAGGCCAGGGTGAGGGATGGTGCCTCTGATAGGTTTATCATGTTTTCTCATCTCTGAGAAAGCTAAATGAAAACATAAAGTTCTCAGGGACTGGTTGGGTATGTACTGATAGCATATTACTTCTGGAACTAAAACTTAGGTCCACACTGTGGTGTCAGCATGTCTTTGTTTTAAAAAGGACAAAAACTTTGTACTTATAATCACGAAAAAGGCAATTTCCAGGCATGTGTCATATGTCAATACAACTTAAATTTAATATGCAAAATATATTACTGAACTATTAATTTCTGTTTGGATTAAGGAAAAATAACTTGACTTTCAGGTAAGCATACCAATACACACACTGCCTCACTGGAATTTTAAGTTACATTTTGGTGTATGGGTCAGAAGGACTGATGCTAATGATGACCCAGAATTAAAAGTTCATATATTTATCATGACAGTCAGAGAAGGCTGCATGAGCATTAGATGGGAAAGTGTAACTAATCACTGCAAACAGTGTCTTGTCACCAGACTTCCTAAATTAACTTCTCTCATCTATCTTGTTTGGAATATTTTTCCCATTATATTTTCCTTTAATATGTACTTTCCATGTAATTTTAGTCCATGTCATCTTCTCTCTGCCTTTATGTAGGAATACTTTTCAATCCAGACTGATTCTTTACTCCTTCTAAAAATGTGTTATACCTCCACTTAGGAAAGATCCCTGAAAGATTTAACTACAGTTGAACTTTGGCACTACCAGGGTTTTTACCAACTTTACTGTAGTGAAAAATCATGTAGGAAGTGTATTGGAAAACAGAGGTGTTGCTTAGAATCTAAATGGAGTAGTTTCTACCTTTGTCTATTTTTATTGTACTTCCAAACAAATGGACCAAGACCGATGAGTCATGATGGCTAATTGCACTATTACACCTACAGAAGGGGCTATTTCCCTAATAAATTCTTGACAGTTCTGATGACCTCAGAAATAATTTCTGTACTGCACATTCACCCACAGCAGAACTCCTTTAACATGATGGCTAATACAGTCTCAGCAAATAGAAAAAAGAAGACATCAAGAGAGTTTTCGTGTAGGAAGAATGTTTTCTATGCAGAAAGCAGTCTTTTGTTGAGGGGTAATCTTAATAAAACTGGATTTCCTGTTTCCAACTCTTTAGAGAGTTGGCTTAGTCTGTCCCAGGAATGTACAGTGATCTGGCAGAAAGAAATGCCAACAACACTTCAAATGTAAAGATGATACTCCCTAGAGGTGAGGCTAAAAATACCTTAGGTTGATATTTTTGAATTGAGAAGGATGCCATAGAAGGAGGAACTAAATGGGCTGTGCTGTGCTTATATCTTAATTTGGAATTTTGCTGTTGGTAAAATTTATTTTCCTCTGCATATCTTAGGAGTACACATTCCCTAGAATATATATTTTATACATTATTGAAATGGTCAGTAAATCACAATTAAAATTAAGAAGATGTTCCTTCTGTAAATAATCTGCAAATGAATAGCCAAAAATTTTGCAGAATGGATCTTATTAGTACAATATCAGAATGACAGCTGACAGTTATTCTCTTCCTGAATGTATACCTCTAGGTATCCATTTTCATACTTTCATTTTTACTTAGAGAAGCATTATAGAGTGTAGCACTCCAATTCCTCCCTTGGCCGCAGTAACTTTTATCAGATTAGATAGAATTTGGGCTCTTGCAGCTTTTTCTTTGGAGGTAAGACTAGTGGGTTATAAATTACATCATGTGAGGGGGTTTTTTTCAGTAAAATAAAAAAAAAAATGGAGAAAGAAGAAGGCCTTAAGAACCTTAGCGAAACAACACATTATGTGAATGTTTCTTTACTTTGTTTACCCAAAATCATATTCTCACAGAGATGTGGCCTTCTCTTAGGGTGAAGGAAACTGCTTCTGTTTTCGGAGATTTATTGCATTTCATCCTACCAGTTGTTCATCTGTGTTCATGGGCTTTTCATATTCTGTGCAAAAGTTATTTTATAGCTTGATTGGATGGAAGGCAAAGTCATCAAAGCTAATAATGCTGGTATTGTTCCTTGATACCACTCAATTATTTGGTCAGAAGAGGCTTTTGCCAGTTTATTCTTTCCTGTCTTCCACAGGCAGCTTTATTTTGTCTTAATGTACACAGTTCATGCAATACTTAGTAGTCAGAAAAATAAGACCTTTTTTATAAATTGCTGAGAAGATACTCTAAATTCTTCATCCTGAAGTCATGGGGCTGACACATGTAAGTGTAGGTCCATTGAAATCCCTCAACCTGCCTGCTTGGAATCTTTGATTGGGCACACAGTAGACAACCATGCTTACATTGCCTTCATATTTGTGTCTCCAGTAGGTGAGCAATAGCTACATAATAGAAAATACATGTGGAATAAAGAGAGCAGTGATCTGTGGTGGAAATAAAGAATTTTCTTGGCAGAGTGAATTTGCTGTCATTTAATCTTACTGAAAAGGTTATATGTAATTAACTGATTTCATTTTTAGAAAGCAGCTAATTAGGTGATTCATTGAGATGCAAATGCATCATCCGTTGATTTCTTGCTCAATCAGCATGGAGTAAAACTAGTCTGTAGCCTTTGTAAACTGAATCAGAGAAAGTTCTTCTGGCACTGAAGAAAATGGGTGATGAAATAAAAGTTGTGATATTAGTGAAGGTGAGACGGTTCATTCTCACATTATTAAATAGTGCAGGGAAGATGAATGAGCGCTCAACTTTTTAACAAAATAAGGAAGAAAGCCTCCAGTGTAGGATTCAATAAATCAAGTGAAAAAGTCAGAGTCCTGCAGCTGTTTAAGTGCTCATCTTCTGATATGCTTTTTGAGCTTGTATTTTACTCTTTTCTGTGTTCCTAATTATCTTTGTGAGCTTATTCTCTTTCCTGTGCTGAGAGCATTAGCTCATTTTTTAACTTTTCCAGTTCAATTTCTTGAGAAAAGACAATATCGAGATACAAGCAAGGAAAAGAGCAGATATCAGGATTTCACAAAAGTGTTGCCAACATTTCCTTTTATTCAGAATTTGGGACTACAGTGCTCTGAAACTCTAAATTAATCATTGCTCTTTACTTACTGGGCTCTGCAGTTTCTTGGTTGCAGTCTGATGGAACATTTTCCCAACTGCAGTCCTAGAATATTTGCTTTTCTTCTCTATCCTGCATCTCTCAGTAGTTAGGGCTGCAAAAGGAGATGTGAAGAATTAGGCTTCTCAGTTAAGTCTGAATATAGTGAGGATGGCCCAAGAAACTTAAAATATATTTGACTAATAAAATAAATTATTCCTAAGTGTGCTACCAGCTTAATTTGGATTTGATTAATTTAAATAACCCTTTGCATTATGTATAACTGATTTTATGTTCATGTTTCTTGACAAAACATCCTGGTGTTCTGACACCAGACTGTTTCAAAATGGTAAAATTGTTCTTTGAAGAAAAGAAATATATTATTTAAAACTCCAGGAAAGGATCAGATTCCCTGAGCTGTGACCGTGTGTGAAAGAGGTGCTCCCTATGGGTAGCTAACAATAACACAAACCAAGCCTCAGGCTCTTATCATTCTGTTCCAGAGTATTTACTTCCTTTGAAATCATTGAGAATATATTTTCAGTATATTTTCAGTAAAGGTGCTTGTCATATCTCTTCTGGATTAAAGGTTAGCCATGTAAAAGGGCATTTTTAGTCATAGTTATGAAAAGAGTTTTTTGTTGTTTTTTTGTTTGTTTGTTTTTTGGGTGGGTTTTTTTGTTTGGTTTTTTTTTTGTTGTTTTTTTTTGTGGAGGGGTTAATGTATTTCTGTTCTCTGGTTAGACCTCTGCTGGGACCTTGGTCTAATGTTTCTTTAGCTCATGAATATTAGCCTTTCTTTTGAATAGACCCAAGACATATGGAAAATCATCTCAGCTACATGTCTCTTGTGGGAAAAAGTCTAAATGTCAAGCAGTAGCACTGAAAGCCTTTAAAATTGGATCATGTTCTGCGAAGAAACATGTTTATAACCACAGCAATGGTTCTTTCCCAGAAGCGCCTTGCAGCCTGTATTGCTGAAATGAATGCAGATTTCTTCTAGCCTGTGCTAGATCTGTTCAGCTACCAGGAACCTGTGAATTGTTTCTTGGATCTCAGATCTATTATTTCCACAAAATACCATGTCTTTTGGCACCGCAATTTGCACTTGTGTCAGCTTCACAATTTGACACAGGTATTTTGGTATTCTGGAATCACTGTTTAGCAGGCAGCAAAACCAGGAATACATGGAGACACCTCAGACAACTGATGCTTCATCTCATGTAACAGAAGATCTTGAAAATTAAGCATATAGGAATGCTGCAAAATATTTTCATGATATGAAGAGAATGTTGGTTTTTATTGTCACTGTCCTGCCTTTTTTAAACTTCCACAAATTCAGGGGAGGATCATATGGAAACCACATTTGATCCTTTCGGCAAGTAAGAGGAAGAAATAGATGCTTCTTTCATCATTTTGTGTGCCCACTTTCTCTTTCACCCACCACTTGCCCTCACTCATTATAGTTTCAGGGTCTTTCTTTTCACCATCCTCTCCTCTGGAGCTGATGACTAATCTCTGGACTGGAGAAGGAGATGGAGTGCCCTTCTGAGCTCCACTCTTGGGCTGCATCAGTGTAAACTGCATGGCAGGAGATCAGATGGACAGAGATCTTCTCTATAAGTTTAACTTCTCTGAAGTCCCAGTTTCACTGTGATTTTGCTCAGTACATTACTAGGTATCCACATGTTAAAGTAAAGCAGTAGTAGATGGTTGAATTGGACAGGACATGAATGGCAGCAGCAGAAACTTTCTAAACCACCATCAGCCTGGAATAGTTCTGATGAATTGTGCAGAGCAAAACAATCTGGTAAGATTACTGCTCTGCATTACCATTACTCTACTTTCTCTGTAAGTGAAATTCTTATGTTTCTAATGACTTTTTTGGGGGAGTGTGACAATTTTGATCTGCTTTAAATTGTATTAAGTAGTTGAACATGAAGGTGAATTTGTCAAAAACTTTGGAAGTGATGTAGGAAGTATAAAGAAAGCAGAAAGATCTTAGGTTGTGTTACTCTGATCTCATAATTGAAATAGCTCTTTGGTTTTGTTTCCTCCTGGTTTTTCTGGATCAGATGTATCTTAGACTATGTTCTGTCAAACTAAACCAATCAAATGTATTTAAAATTGGATTTCAGGAACATATATTGTCCTCCCATGTACCTCTGCCCTATAGATTTTGTTCATATGTTTTAAAGTTTATCCTCAAGAGCTGTTTCCTTTGTATATTTTAGATCTCCATTAGCAGTTTTCAGTCTTTTGTGGAAGAAAGCTTGTAGACAATATGTTTGTATATATTGAAAGTGTTTGCATCATCTCTGGAAATGAATATAAATTCTGCTGATTTATCTTGACATTCTTTCATTTACAGGTTAAATGAAAAGTTCTTAATAATGTCTGTAGTCTGCCACAGACTACTAAAGACCAAGTCCTGAATAAACATTTATTTTTGCTGAAGACAATTACTTTTTATCAGGAATAAACGCAAGTAGCATCTGGAAGGTGACATGAAAAATAGTAATCTATCTTAGGTTTATTTGAGAGTTAGATTAAGAAATTAGCTATATCTACTTGTGCACACATGAAGTTTATCTTCATTACTCTGATTTGCATGAAGGAAAAACATTTACAGATTAATGTTTCCTGAGTGTACTTTCTACTTTATTGTAACCTACATGTTTACAAGTGGGTTTTCAGTAATCGTGACAACTTTCCACCTTTGTTTGTTAACAATGCATTTTGGCATTTTTATTACAGTACTTAACAAGACATTGACTCTTTTGCTCAGTTTTTGGAGTACTTTTGGTAAAAAAGGAAACATTCCAACTGGACTCAGGTGTCTCACAGACAAGATAATGTTACCTTTATTTTAAAAAGAAAAAAAGTATACCACTGTAAGTAAAAATACAGTGGCTAAAGTTACATGTTTTGCAATGGTATCAAGTTACTAATTTTTCCTTACTCATTCAATGGGTGAAGAGCATCATACTTTAAAATCTAGTGATTTCAATAGCAAGTACTCTGTAAAACTAGAGCAAACAGAAAAAATTATCTTAACAGCTCTGATTTGGTTGCTTTCTTACTTTGACTGTCTATTATTATGCTTTTAGAGAGTTAAACTTCAAAGCATCTTTGGCATATTCAGCCATATCAAGTATTTGTACTAAACCTCAAACCAGGTTTACCGAGTGGTTTTCATGAAAACCTGTCATTAAAAGAAAAACACTAGGTCTGTCTGATTTCAAGGATTTGGGATTTCCATAACACAGATCCTTTTCACTGAAGAGGGACGGTTACTATAAAGTTTCTCCATGATTATGCTGGGAAGAATCAGATGCACCTCAACAATACCTATGAATTTCACTGAGACAGTAGTCTTCTTTAGAGAAGTCTTGTATGTGGACGTGTGCAAACAAGAGTTTAAATAAAGATACTCCTACAGTCCAGGGTATATGAACCCATTGAATTTTATGTATGAACAGCTTGCCCCTTACAAACCTGGATAGTCCTAAAATGTAATGCAAGAGAGGGTGTAAACTCAACTTACCTGGTTATGTGCTTGATGTCAGAATTGGCGCAATAGCATTTTTAGGAATTGAAAACAAGAAGGAGCCAAGAGGACCTCCATTTTGCACCTACACTTTGCAAAAACTTTGAAGAGGAAAGTCTTTTTGTTAGTGCATTTACTAGCTTTTCATGACACCAGATGCAGTCCTGCATAAAGTTTGGTGAAATGCACTGCCTTAGTTCCATTTTAGTCTACCACCTTTGTTGCCATGTGTATCAGCTTCTCTAACATCACAAGGTGCTAAATGATATCGCTCGTACCTGGGAGTGACAATATACATCTAGGGATCAGAATGCTCAAAACATTTATCACAGCATATGCTTTCTGTGGAAATTTTCCATGCAAAAATACCCAATTTAGCTCTGAACAGAGCAGCAAAAGAAAACTCCACAGCTGGCAGCCTTCATCTCTGCTAATCCCAAGTGGCAGGCTAAACAAACAGGAAAAAAAGCCCTTCTGTTCACTATTCTCCCCCTCCATTCAGTGTAAGGATTGTAATAAATACATGACAAGATGCAGGAATAGATTCTGGCCAGTACTATTTCTTACTTATTCAAGACATCTAATTATATCCAAGAACACCAAAATAGTCTCAGCTCTATAGGCACTGGAAGGATTATACATTGGGTGGCCTAGCTGAACGCTTTACAGACTGAATGAACATATATTTTTCTTTTGCTGGCCATGCAGTAAAATCTTCATCATGCTACTTGGTGTTGAGGTTTCTAACTTTCCCAGTCATCTTGGTTATATTTAATTTATTTTTCAATTTTCTAGGGACAAGGTGATCTTTAATAGTACATGCAAGTGTTAACCTGGATTCTCCAAATCTGGGTCCTCCTTAAGCTATTTTTATTTCTCTGTGACTTTGTTGTTAACAAATGGGGTTTTTTGTTATTTCTAGTAGGAAGAGTATTTATTATTTAACAGGATACTGCCCACCTCTGCTGTGTTCTGATGTACACAGCAGCTGGTATAATACATGTCACGACTGGGGGCCTCAGATGCTGTCAGCATTGCTTACAGGGCACTAAGTACTAATGTATCTGCCTTGTGTAGGTAGCAGGAAAGACACAGTAGGAACACGTGGTCACTGCTATGGTGGGAGGAGATTGTTAGTGTAGTTTTGATAGAACTCTGTACTGAGAACTTTTAAGTTTGCTAAAAAAAAATGAATTCACAAGTTGAGTGAATAAAAGACCATGAATTTTGCTTTTGGTACTGTTACATTTTAGGTAGTGATATAGTTAAAAAACTAACAATGAAGAGTTTCAGAAGGATTGATGAAATAATAAAGGGCTGCATTTCAGCTTGGAGAAGGCTCTGGTTCTCTTATAGCAACCTCCCAGTACTTAAAGGACAAGTGGAAATGGATTTAAGTTAAAGAAGGGTAAATTTAGATTAGCTGTTAGGAACAAAGTCTTTACTGTGAAGAGTTTGTTGAGACCCTGGGAAAGGTTGCCCAGAGACATTGTGGATACGCCATCATTGAAAGTGTTCAAGATCAGGCTGGATGGGATTTTGAGCAGCCTTGTCTAGTGGAAGGTGTCCCTTCCCATGTCAAGGGGTTGGAAATACATATTCTCTAAGACTATGTAGTAATGTAAGCCTTCCAATCCAAATCATTTTGTGATGAAACACAGATAAAACTTGATGCAGAGGAAAGTTGAATGATGCACAAAAAAACCAATTTGAAAATAGATTTGCAAATGAATTCATGGGCATTAAGGCGGCTTGCCACTTAGAATCTAGTTATTGATGTAACAGTAGAAAAATTCTGTAGCAGTTAAAAAAGTATTTTACATGATCATTCTGGAAAAGCACAAAAAACAAATTAGAGAACATCTTTACATAAATCTATAGAATACCTGTATCTTCAAAACAGAAGGTGACACAATCCTTTCCACACAAGGAGAAATAAACATGGACTAAAGCTCAAGAATGTGACGGATATGAGAGATATCTTTAAAATCAGAAGTGTCAGGGTGAAAACAAATTGGTTGCATTTTCTTTCAGTACAAAAAGTTGGAGACATCACATGAGATTAGCAGGTTTTTGCCTCAAAATTCAGAAATGGAGGTGATCATTCATATGTTCTGTAGTCAAGCTATAACATTCCATGCCATGAAGTGCTGGGGATGATAAAATGTGACCAAAAAAGCAATTGTATTTTTTTTTCTTTTTATTCCCACCGAGAGCTATTAAAAAATAGGCAGCATTTCTGCCTCAAGAATTCTCCAGTCAGCAACTTTCTGAAGGTCAAGAGGGGTTTATGGAGAGGTGTCATTGCACAGCTAAACATTGCCAAAGAAGGGGGTTTGGGATGGGAAGACCAATATGGAGCTCCTTGCCTATGTAAAAATTTCAGTGGAAAAAAACCAAATGGTTGTGTTCTGTAAGCTTACTGGAAATGATGTGACAGTGGTGTGCTCACAATCAGGAATGATCTAGTATGTCCTTCTCAGAGGCACTCTATTAGTCTAAATTGCCGTATATGCTAAGTGTCTTCATTTTTCTTCGCTCTAAAATATTAGCAGAGCAAAAATGCATATTTTCAGAGCGTTTTAAAATTATTTGAGTTTAAGATTTTGAATGTGCTTACAGTCCTCTTCTGTAAGACTTCAGTGGAAAATTATTTCCTTCTTCTAAAGAGAGAATCTGTCATGTTTCATTTCTGTTACATCGAAAATACCAGATTAAAATGTTTGATATGGCTGAGAAAAAAAGTCTGACAAAAGAAAAATAAACATATCCCCATGGTTTATGCTTTGTAAGAATAGCTAATATTGCCACTATTGTCAGCAGATTTAAGGATGCCAAGTATTTCATAATCTGAATTGCATGTGATAGACTCTACTTAAAACATATGAATGAAAGAGAAAGCTCCTGGTCACACCATCTGGCACACGGCGTTTGCCCGAGTAAGAAAGATCCAAATAAATAGGCAATGAGGCCAACTCCAAGTACTAAAAATATATTTTTGTCCAAATAAGCAGCATAGCAAACACCGTGGGTTCTGTATACTTATGGAAATACAGAAGGTGGAAAGAGAATGCACCATTCAGAGAGAACAGCTGTTGTGAAAGTCATGCTATATAAAGACAGGGACTGGAGTCCTGGTATTCTTCCAGGGCTGTTTTTCGAGGCAAAACCAAATAAAGATAGCAATATGTAACCATTAGCCAGGTATCGCAGTTTTTGTTTTCTGCTTCATCAACATGTGGCCCTGTAGAACACTAGTTCTGTCTCCCTGGCTGGCCTTGGAGGTTCAGTGTGGTGCGGCACTGTGCCTCTGTAATGCTCTGGAGTCTGTCAGGTTTTTGAGCTTTTTTTTTATCAGTGAAGAGTATGGCCTCCAGGAAGAAAATAATTAGATTGGACTGAATATGGGTGCTCCAGAATTTCTGTAGTGTTTTTACAAGTATCTTGTTGCCTATCTGCCTCCATACTTCTTCTAAGCAAGCGGTCTTCATCAGAATTTGAGGATCACAGGCAAGAGTTTGAGAGTCAAGTAGAATTTGACATTTTTGTAGGGCTTTTTTTCTTTTACCCGCCCAGCATCCTGTACCATGATTTCCAGGGCATATATATACATTGTCTGAAAAAACACAAGCTGTTTGCTTTTTATCCTTCCATCTTACATTCAGCTCCACATCTCTTACTTTGGGAAAAAAATACTGCAAGGGAATCATTAAAAAACGCAAGAAACCTGTTTTCAGACTACCTGGAAAAGCATTAGCCATCAGCTACACGGGGTCTGGATTGATACACATATTTTGCCCAGCTTTTGTGCTATGGGAGGTTGCCTGTTCTGTTTTAGCAAAGCAACAGATGAGCTACCCAGCAAGTAGTCAGGCTGGGGAACTAGCCCAGCATGGCCTAAGAATTTGCTTGTTTATGCAAGGGAAAAAAGTAGATGTGGGGGCTTACTGCTAAAAGCACCTGATTTTTATGTTGTCGTAGTTTGTCTGCTACTGTTAGAGGAGCTGACTTATTTATAGCAGTAATTGCAGTGTAGATTAGCTTTGTGCCTCTGGATGTGATTTGGTGATTCCAGAGGAAGGCCATCTCTTTGAACCTCCTCACTCTAGTTTTGATGGTTTCTTGCACAAACAAGCACTTTAAAATGTCCTTGGAGGATTTCTGGGGAAGGATGTCTGTCAGACCTATTTACCTGACGTACCTGCCTTGCACTCAGACAAGCTTAGCACTAGAAGGAGAGGTAGGATCATTCTTTTGGAACTCTATAACACACAGCAAATGTCAATTTAATTCTTCACAGCATCCATGTTTTTAAAGTCCTGCATCTGTCACACTACTGGAAACAGCTATTAGCTTTGGATACCAGATGCAAAAAATTTGTCTGTAAAAAATGTAATATGTACAGCTGTGCTCTGACTGATATCTCCCTCTGCTCCCAGCATCATAAAAAAAGCAAGCCCTGTACATATTCTCATGTCAGCTTCCCAGTTTTGCTGTATAGGAAAGCCAGTGGAGGCAGGCTGAACAGAAACACTTTGATGTGTGCACTTCTCTGTTCATAAATATTTCTCAATGCATATTTTGAAGGCAAAATAAAATAGTTGGATTCCCAGCTTTCGAATAAGTCTGAGTGAGTAGAAAACATATGTATATGTGTGCTTCTTAATGGAAGAAAGCTTGGTAATGAAGAATGACCAGATTTTTATATGGTGTATACAGTAATTGTTTTCTTTATATTGCAAAATTATGCCTTACATTTTATTTTGGAGAAATCACACTTTTCTCCTTTATATTTTACATATAAAAATGGGGTACAAAAGTATAATTTAAACATGTGAGGTAGTTTCCTCACAGAAACTGAATTGCTTCTGTATTTGCAGTTACCTCCAAAATAATTGGGTCTCAGCTAATGTAGTTCCTTAGATCACCCTGTGCAGACCATTATCCACAGGAATACAAAATAATGACCTGAGCAAATTACCTCCATTAAAGCCTTTTTGAGATGTGATATGCATTCCCAAAGTCTGGAAAATGGATTTCTTTCCCCAAATAGCAAGCTTGATGAAAGAAATTAATATTTTCCTTTTTTTGGTTTTTTTGGTTTTTTTTTTCCAGACAGAAAGAAAGAAATACAGTAGCATGCACTTAAAACAATTTATTCATAACAGATAAAAGTATGGCTAAATTCTGTCTAAAAAAGTGTTTAGATGTTACCTCACAAGTAGTTAAGAGTAGCTAGCTTTTTTTTTTTTTTTTTTAATATTTGGTATGGCAACAAACCACTTAGTGAATAGTTCTGAAATAAAATAAACCCTTCCATCATGGGTGACAAAAGCAAGTAAATATATAACTAAGCACACAAATTGCTAGATATCCCAGTCACTTGTTTCCATGTGAGCTGCTGGTTTCTCTGTGTTGCTCTGGCCAGTCCTTTGGCTATTAAGACTTGTTCATGTGCTGGCCTCTCCCGTCATACTGGCCACTGACCTGTGAAGGTGCATAACATTAAGGATCAGTGAAACATTTTTTTTTCAGTTGCCTGTTTTAATCACTTTCCACTGCAAAGTTTAGTTAGCTGTGTGTTGTTATCCCAGATGTGATACCATGTGTCTCTGGATATAAGGACTCATTAGTAAAATCTCTCTGTGTGGGATCTGGGTTTCTTGGCAATGATTTTTTTTTTTAATCTCTGATTCAGAAAGCTGTTTGAAAACAAATGCCAAAAAGGAGCCTAGTCATTTGTATTGCAAAATTTTTGACATTTCTGGATAGATGCCATGTCAGAGGCATTTTAAAAATCTAAGAAGCCTGTAAGATAACCAGAGCTAAGAGGACACTGTTCTTTTCTGCTTTTCTTGGGAAAGGCATCCACTTCTTTTCCTTTCACTTCTCTCTTCTTTTTCCTTAAAACTCTCTCTTTACTTAAAGAAGTAGTCTTTATTCTGTCATTTCATGGCAATTCTGGAATTCTAGGCAAAGAACAAGACTTAAATTTCTGTCTGACAGGTAAAAAGCACTTTATTTAACATACATCAGGACCCGTATTTATTTTGGGTTTAGAGAAGGTTAACATTCCTGCATTTCTCATGAAGCAGCAAGGTTTGCTGGAACTTAATATTTTGTTTTGAATGCACAGTAGCCTGGTCTTTCACTTGTTTATTAGCCTTGTATCACACTCCTATAAGAGACTGTTATGACATTTAGAGTTCAAAGACAAACTGGGTTATTCGGTATTGAAATGTAAGTCAGCACCCCTAAACCTGTGTTATGGGATACATTTGTTAAAACTGGCATCTCTCCAGAGGCCTTAGTTGGAAAAGATGTCATCACAGCAATTATACTTTCCTTTATTAATTGGGTAACCAAATTATGAATATGGTAAAAGTCAGGGACTACTTACATAATAACAGTAAATCTAAGTAAAGAAGTATATAGTGACATTTGAGGGATAAGGAGCCTGATAAGACAAGTTCATAGAAAGATATATGTCACAAATTCAAAGTTTATTTAAAAATCTGTAACTCTGTGAAAGGCTCACTCAGTGTGAATTCCAGAGGGGCTTTTCACTTTAAGTTAGTGACTTTTCTACTTCTGTTTTTCCTTAAATTCAATGTACCTTAATAATTTTTATTTGTTGCCCTTTATGCTAACAGCAAGTTAACAGGAAATAGAAATAAATTAAACTGCATTCAAAGCAGTTTTTTAACATTCTAATAATGTGCAGAAATGCAATTGGAAATCCTGTTGTGTTTAAAATTAAAAAAAAAAAAAAAGGATTTTTTTATTGAGAAATTCCATAAAATGATTGTATGACTGATTGAATAATAGTCTCCAATCCCTAACCAGTCAGCTGTGTTTCAATTAATGTGTAAAAATAATAATACAAAAGAAAGTATTCTAAAACCAAGAGCTCAGTTAGGATAATAAAGTTATGTGCATACATTTCAGTAGAGCAGTATTTCAGCATTTTTCTAATATAGTGTAGAGAAAAATCGGTCTTTGGAGGTAATCTGAAATCTTAGTTTCCTAGGTGATTTCCTTAAAGTAGTTCTGAAGCCCACAGTAAGTCTTTCTAATCTTCACATACAGGTAAACTTATGATCTGCCAAAAATTTCATGTATGAAATACTCAGATTAAAGAAAGTTCCATGCTCAGACTGGATCTAGAACTGTGCCCAGCCTCTGTTTGTGTAACTCTGTCCTTTAGATCACCTGTAATTAATTATAAATTAAAATTTGTAGGTCAAATTGTATCAGGCAGAGGTTTTTCAATCATACTGTTCTTAACATGAATTCAGGTTATTTAGATTTAACATGCAAGGAAATTTAAGAAAAGTGCTTTGAGATTTTATTTGTAAATGTCCCTTTTAAGCAGGGCTTAAGGGCAATCATCTCACTATAACAGGCTACTAAATCAGCTCACTTTTGCAAAAGTTTTATGTTCATTCAGATATTTTCAGTTCAGATAAACAGCCTTATGAAAGATAATCAGCCTAAATATCTCATGATTAATCTGTCTGTAAACTGAAAGTTCATTGATTATGGCTTTTAAAAACCATCATTAGCCTTAAAATTATTGATGGTAAGATTCTAAAAGTTTGAATAAATTCTTGGCAATCCCAAACCTTATCTGGATTCACTAAACTAATTTAAATCAGGTTAAAATCTAACCCAGAAAAAGGCTTTGTGCATGGTTTCTCAGAGTTCTGAAAATGGTCTTCTGTAAGCTTCTGACCAATACCAGTGGATTTATATGATTTTGAACTAAAACCATTAAATTTATTTCTGTTAGCACAATATTGATCTTGATCTTACTTTAAAGGTTTTAGACTTCTAGCAGATCTTGCACTGGGCATGGACTGAGTTCATAATGAAATCCAAACCACAAAGAAGGCCTTGATTTTTGCTGCAGACATTAACAGAGTGCTAGCTGGAGTCCCTGCAAACAAAGCAGATTGTTTCTTTTTTTGTTGTTAGCCTCATGATAAATTGTAGTGCCATGAACAAGTAGCATAGCAAAAAAATTGTAACAGTTTTAAACTGTTCGCTGATGGTTGGTAACATTCAGCTGGTTAAAACACTTTATTTATCAGGAAAATATTTCCTGGTAAAATAATGACAATGGATTAAAGAAATAGTGGGATTTTGACTATTATGTCATTTTGTCCTGCTGGTTATTAGTATCTTATTCTATATTTGCTTTAGTTTGATCAAATTACAACTTCCAGAGGAGTCAATAAGATTCTTTGGTCCAATACTACAAATTCCTCCCTATTTGCAACAGCTGGAAGCAATGGCAAATGCAGAGACTGCATTGTGCACCCAATTGGACAGTTATGACTTCAGTTAAGTACCTTAGCCTGTAAATACAACTATTCCAAAAGAGCAGAAGGAATTTCTGTGTGAGAGTATAATTTAAATATGTCTGATTCTTTCAGATTGAAACCCCTGAAAGCTATGGTGACTTCATGTTTAGCACACATGGGAGAAAAAAGTAGGCAGAAAGACCATCCTGAAATAGGAATTTGATCTCTTTTTAGGGAAAGAAGTATTTCCCTAAAGAATTAGGAGTAATTCAACATCCTGCTTTGATAATAGGATATTTTGTCAAACTTTTTGCAATATAATAATGCAAACGGTAGCAATGAGTGTTAATTATGTATTTCTCAACCCAAAGTTGGATTTCAAATACAGAAAACTAGAGTTTGCTTCATAACTAACATATAAGCTTGTTCCAGTGGCAACAAATTTGGTCTTATGGATGTGGTTAAGATTCAATAAACATAAATCAAAATTATACAAATAGAATATATTTAAATTTTCTATGCATGTATAAATAGATGAATGTGGT
This sequence comes from Pyrgilauda ruficollis, assembly GCF_017590135.1. Lineage (NCBI taxonomy): Eukaryota > Metazoa > Chordata > Aves > Passeriformes > Passeridae > Pyrgilauda > Pyrgilauda ruficollis. Next base: position 28,656,331 of record NW_024519206.1, on the reverse strand, counting down.
CAGGCAGAGATGAAAATAAAGTGATAAGTGGTTGAAGTATGTTTTCCTGTGGTTCAAAATTATTCTTGATTTAGCTGGCCAATCAAAAATTTTAAAGTTCGGCTTCCAAGGGTGTATTTCTTCAGCAAAGACAAGAGATGGCTTGAAATTTGCTGTCCTTCTGTCATTATTGCTGTCACAAAAGTAATTTGACTTAATGATTTTAGGGAAGGAACATATTCTGAGGCCTCACTCCCAGAAGGTGCGCCTAGCTGCTGTTAACTAGTCAAATTGGAGATTGACTAAGCATTAAGGGCCTATTCGTTATAACTGACAGTAAAAGAATCAAGAAACTGACACCTGCATGTTTCCCAAAAAATAGCAAAGCTAAAAGCTGATCATTCATTACTGAAAAATAATAAATTAGGATGTGTAAGCTTTTATAATGAGAAATATTTCAGTAAGTAGTATTCCTCAAAGAAGACAGAAATAATAGCCTACTAATGTCTATTTCTAGAACTTTTTAGTAATTTGCAATAGATTCTAATATTCAGTATTTCTTCCATTGCCAAATGTTGGATTCCAGGTTTTACTTTGCTGTTTGTCATTGCTGAGCGATCCATTTCATCACCAGAATATGCTACTTTATATCCTCTGAATCTGCATCTTTTCAGGCATTCCAAATTCAAAATTTGCATTATGAAGTTTGACTTGTGCATAAAGTCATGGAATAATTTCATTGGAAGTGGCCTTTTGAGGTCATGTGGTGTGCTAACTTCCCTGCTTACACCAGTGCTAAATTTGAGTTAAATCAGTTGTGGGATTACTAGTTTATTTTTACAATATGATAGGTCCAAAGTCAGTAGAGGACTTGGTTTCAAAGACAGAAAATGCTATTACTGTGTTTTTCATTGCTTATCTTTTGTGGCTTTTTTTATGCACTGATGCTGTAAGAATGAATGCTGTAATGGCAGTGAAATGCAAATAGTGATCCCTGAATGTCTGACTAAGACATTCTGCTAAGAACATTCCAAAATCAAACTGCACTGTATTTCCAGAAAAGCATTGTCAATATTAAACTGTTTCTTAGGTCCTTGGAGTCAGTAAAACCTTTACCTAATAAAAGACTTTAGGTTTTCACTTCTGCGTAAATCGTTGTTGGTGAGATAATTTAAAGAACTTCACTGAAAACTGCATACTCAGAGTAATGTCTGTAGATTTTTGCATGTAGTTTACTTGAATATGAAATAACTCTATTAAGTGAGTGGCTTGGTTTGGTCATTGCAACAGCAGTTCCCTCCTCTGTCTCTAAAACAAGGAACATTCCCCTGCAGATTTTCAATTTTCAAAGTAATAGAACTTGTGAAGAAAACATTATAGATTCAATTAAATAGTATTCAGGAAGAAATCTCCCTGTTGTATTCAGGAATAATGACAGGGAAGCATATGTTTATAGAAGATAAGGTAGTGGCTCAGACTGTTGCGCAGCCAGTCAGTGGAAGCAATGGGTCCAGCCTCTTGTTCAGCCCAATGCCACTGGATATTTTTTAGTTTCCTTTCCCTTCCTCTGCTTCCTCATGCTATCAAGGTCACAGTTGCCAGTAGTAATGTTTCCTGCAATCTGTCCCCCTTTGCAACTTTGTCTAAATTCATTTAAAAGAATTGCCTACATTTCAAGGTCACAGAAGCACAGTGAGTCTCATGTTTAGTTGGAGTTTTGAGTGGCACGCTGCTACTAAGCTATTTTAAGTACTCTGAAAATGTTTTTCACTCTCAGACTGACCTGGCAGACACCTGCGTTAGTAAACTGCCTTTCAAAATTAAAAGCTTGTGAAGAGGTACATTTAAGGTAACTATTAAACCTTCATGCTTCTTACAGTTATGAACTAGTCACTGGGTATGTGAACTCAATTTATCTTTTACCTATTCTCACTTGATAGAAACTCTTGTAAGCTGTTATAATAGAACAAAATGCAAGCTAGTCAGCATTTGAGATGTCCAACCCAAAAGGAGACCTCTACATTCAAGTACCTTCTAATGTATGATTCAACATCAACACAAATATTTTATTTACAAACTGCAAATAAAAGCCATACTGCTTTTGGTGTTACTGAAGTAGATAAACATCAAAGCCTTTTTGCTTTGCTCACTGGAAGCAAACTTGTACACATACTGTATAAAATACAATGTGCATACCTTGTATAAAATATGCAGATTTAACAGGTTAATTAGAAAGTGAAATATGAAATTTTCCCAAAAAAGTTATGATAATAGAATTATGTGTTCATTCTCTGAAATAATTTGCTATGAATTCATGGCAAAATCTAAATGGTTCTGTATTATTAAGCAAACAGACTCAAAGCAATTTCCAGGAAGATCTTACATTAAAGGCTCTTCCTTTAATGCATTAAGGGCAACTATAGAAAAGGGATTGAAGGGAAAATAGCAGTAATGTAGTTACTATTTTAATGACAGTTAATTTCCATTTGAAATTAAGTTTTTTAAGACTAAGTCCAGTTATCAAACCTTCCAGATTGATGTCCTTGACCATGACAGTTTTGCAAACTTGAAACCTTCTGTTTGCCACTGTTTGCATCTCTCTCCTAGTTTCAGTTCAAAGTGGAAGTTATGACGTTGACACTGATGGACACGCATCACATGGCACAGGGCATACATTACTGCATTCTATTTATCTATCTGCATTTTAGTGGAGACCAAAGCTTTGTTTACCTCTGCCACTACAGTATTGTGAGCACCTACAGCACCGAGAGAAATTACAGAAATCTGGTTCCTTGCTGTATTTCAAAGACCCTCGTCTCTTGTTTCCAGGGCAGAAAAAGAACTGAAACCTAAATGAGCTCTTGATTTTTGTCTTCACCCTATAGATTAATATTAGACAACCAAGACACTTTTTAAATGCAAGTTTGAATGAGATTAAAAAGAAATTAGAGCTGTTGTGGGGTGCTTTTAAAGAAACCTAAATGCTTGCATAACAGAAGACCCAAAGTCCTTATATAGCTAAAAGCCATTTTATCCATATTTTAGTTTTATTTACCTGTGACTTTCTTTTTTTCCCCTCTCATTCTTAACATGGTCCTTAAGTGTAAAATACTGCTAAAATATAACTTTACAAATTTGGCCATCATCTGTTTTGTCTACTGTAAGGTTGTCTGCTTAAAAAAATTCTAACAATATTTCAAATGTAAAACTCAAACCAACATTATTTTATAGAACTTCTTTTGGACTGTACATTGAAAACTGGCTAAATATTTTCTTCTGGGGTATTTTTATAGTAAATGAATGAGAGAGTATCCTCTTTTATCATCAAAGGGAATAAATTAATATTGGTAAGATAAGAAACTTTCATGTATTTTGATGCATCTCTGGCCTGGAGATACCTGGGACTCAGGAGACTTAGACAGCAGCTGGGCTAGCAGAACTCAGATTTCAAACTAGAATCTGTCAGATAACAAGTAAAAAGATGGAAGTTTGGATATGCACCAACCAGAAGGATTGTGTTGAATCAAGGAGGAACTGAGAGATCCAGCAATACCCAGTTGGTGCAGTGAAGGGACATTTTGAGTATCTAAGTGGAGAAATATTGACAGAAATCTCTTCACCAGAGAGTTCTAAAGGCAGTCAAATATGAAAAATAAGTTACTATTAACTGATTACTTATCTCTCTTTTCAACCTAGATTCTAGAAGTATGGAAACTGGGAAAAGTGACGACACTTATTAAAGGTTAACAGGAAGAATCTGAGAACAAATCTGATTTCTGAAGCAAGTAAATAAAAATCTGATCAAGTGTACAAGTAATTTATGCAGGAAAATAAAGCATCTATGTGGTTCTTGTAGAGGGCTCACAGCTGTTCATAGCAGTCAGTAAACATATGGATAAACTGCTGGCCAGATGATTTATCTGAATTTCAAAAAAAGCTTAGACTAAGATCCTTATCACAGGTTCTTAAAGAAATTGAGCTGACAAGGAATAAAAATGGGAGCTAGTACCTTTACATAAAGGAGTTATGTCCCCTCCCCGCCCCTTGTGAATGTTGTGTCCATTTTGATATGATCAACTCATCTCAGAAAGATGTATTAGAAGTAGAACAGGCTTATGAAAAGTGTGATAAAGCGGATCACGAATTCTGTATGAGAAGAGATTAAGAACAGAAAAGGCTCCTCATCTTGCTCGTGGAGGAGGAAGGATGTGATCTGGTTTTGCAGTCATAAATGGCATGGAAAATGTGTATAGGAAATGACTATTCAGTGTTTCTCACAAGCCAAGCATTATTAGCACATGTAATTTGAATGTGAGTATATTCAAATGCAAAACTCTGCTGGAGGTGAGACCAGTGTAGCTGCCTTTAGAGAACAGTTATGTCACTTCACAGAAGAAAGTCCATCAACACTATTAAATACAAATAGGGTGGGCAAACTGGTTCAGGGTGGCTGCTTTTTTGCACAGCGCAGGAATTCATGGAAGTATATCATTGGATGCATCACCCTGTCCTTGCTGTCTGTGTTCATATATTTTTTCCTGAGAATTTACTCTGGTCTTAGAGACCATATGCTTGTTTTTATATTCGTAAAGGAATATGAAAGTTGGGGGAAAAAAGGTTGATATTAGACAAAAGGGGAAGTAACAAACAGAAGGAAAAGGAATCAGTGAACCATGGGAACTGGATGCTTGATAAAGCAACGAAGAAAGATACAAATGGGTAGAAAGCAAGATTGTGGCAGAAAATGGAGTGAAAAACTGGAAGTGGAGAGTTTGCAAAAAGGGAAATATTAACAGAAAAGTGGAGCTTCAAAGAATGGAAAGTGGGAGCTTCAAAGAATGGTGAATGAATACATGATAATGGAAATGGGAGAAAACCCTGTATATCTGAATAATGGAGATTCATAGCGGTGGGGAAAAGGTTTCATTGCTTTTTCTTTTTAATAAAATGCAATGTCTTTGCAGGTGACCTGGGTGTGGTAGCACATTATACATGTCTTAATAAGAGACTATGACACTTTGGTGATTGCTTTCTCATGTGCTCAGGGGTATAATCTCCAGTCAGAGCTATTCATTTATATGCAGGGAACTCTGCTTGTAGCATGATGTCAATCAAACAGCTGTGTTTCTGGACAGCTAGAGACACGTCTAAAGTTCAGATTCTGCCAAATTTAATAAGACAGTGTCAAATGTATTCAGATCAAAGCTGATTACTTTTAATCTTTCTGTTCCTAGATTTAACGTGAGTCTCAGGACAGAGTAGCTCATCTGAAACCAAAAATTCCATCTATCTCTTTCCATAGGGTAAATCCTTAGAAAATTATCTGTAATAAAACCTTGAATATTAAATTTGAGAAGGACCTTTATTCTAAAATTCTTATTAATTCCTACATCGCTTGCTATTCACATTATCAAAGTGCGTAAGGGAGTAGCTCTTATTACCATGTGAAGTTCTTCACCATTTAGTGTCAATTGTAATCAGAAGTCAACATAAACTTTCTAACTTCAAGGAGAAAAAAACAAGTCCTCATGTGGTAAACAGATATTCCTCTGCTAAAGTTAATGTACTAGGCCAATTAACTCTAACCAAAGGTGCAATGTCAGTATACTTTTCCTTTTTACAGATCAGTAATTTGCCTTGATAGTGTGCTCTTTATGCAAATATGTAAACACGATTAATTATTAAAAATCATTTTTAAAAGAGCCTGAATGACAAACTTTCAACAGAACGTCTAAAGAAGATAAGAGCTATAAAAATTGTTCCCAAGAACACAAGAATTCCATAAATTAGGGTAACAATGTGCAAGTAATTAAACACCAAATATGCTAGAGTTGCTTTTCCAACCCAATGTGCAAATGCCCTTAAATGCAACTATGCACACACCTTGACAGTAAAATTTGCCACTGCTTATGCAGAAAATCCCAGAACAGGAATTTGACAGGTTATGGAAAAGGTGAGTTGAGGGAAAAAACTTCCAAAAAGCTAGAAGTTTTGCTTTAGTCTTAGCAATGCCCATGTTTGCTAACAGATATCAGAAGTTTCAAGACTTGCCTGTGTAAGAAAACAGGCAGAGATTCAATATTCATTCAGTGGTTTCTGCAGAGTCCAGTCAGCAGACATCCCACAATGATGCCTGCTAACACCATCCTGTGAAATATATTAAAATAAAACAACCCAGATAAAGCAGTGCATATTATTTGTCCTGAGAGTAATATTACAATTTTTTATTGGAATAATTAATTTAATTAACTGTTCATGTTGTGACTTTTCTTCCCTCCCCTGGACCTAATCATTAAACAATATTTTCAATTATATTTTTAAATATACAGTGTTAGAATTCAATACTAGTGTCAAGTCAGAAGTCTGCATGCTTTACAACCTTTTCTGTATAATTTTACAATAGTTGCAGTGTAGACTCCTGAGGAAGGAACTCAATAAAAAGAGCAACTAGAAATGTGGCTAACAGATTGGTTGTGCATGTTGACATTCTTTACACATTCAAGTTAATGGGCAAAAGTACACAATTTCCTGCAGGAAGAGACAGCAGAGTCAGTGCCAGTGTCAAATTCCCAGTGTTAATTAGGAATAAAACATCTGCAGTTATTTGGAAATAGAAGTAATCAAACTTAATTATGGAAATTTATTTAGACTTCTTGCATATTTTACCATGTTTTGCTGTATCAAAGAACTGCTAGTAGAATGCCAGAGAAGAAAAGGGATATAACTGGTCATTTTTTGCAATCTAGCATCATCAGCAAAAATGTTAGACATGTTTTCCTAAGTTTTATGAGTTGCCAAGACACGGCTCCAAAGCTACAATGTTAAAATTCACCTTGAAAACCTCCCCCATGCTCTGCTAACTTTGCTAAAAAATATTAAACTTCACAGAAGTATACATTTTAGACTTTTTGATCTACATACTGTGATTCTGAATGGAAGGAAAAATTTAAGCCATTAAATGTATATTTTTTGTTGAATATTCCCTGCACTTTCAAATGCTATATCTGAGACATGGCTTAGAAACACAAGGTTGAGGAGTTGTGTCTTCTGTTTCCCTCAATCCATGAATTAGATATATAAACCAATGGATTTTGGGCCTTTTTTTCTACATACACCCTCCTAACACAAGCACCCTAAGCCTGACTTTTGATGACAGGGAAAATTAAAGAAAAACCTCTGAATATTTGTAACCACAGGAAAAGAATCGAAAAGTTCATGTGGCAGCACCAGTAGTCTAATCCTGCAGGAACCACTGTTATATTTGAAATTTCCTATGCATCCAGGTAAAAGGATCCTACTCACAAGGTAATACCTTGAGCCTCTTCAGAAATATCTGCCACTCCAGTTAGATGAGCATGCTAAATGAGCAGGTCAAGGGGAGTCACTCAAGTATTTAAAACCTCTGGGAGCACTGCCCGTCCTTGTGTAAGATTCAGTCTTGCTATGGCAATTCAGTACTTTACAAAAGAGTGAAAACATATCAAAAGACTATTGATGCATCAAGAATCAAAAAAACCCAAATCAAACCAAAAACAAACAAAAACCCAAACCAAACAAACCAAAAAAAGTAACACCAAACAACCCCACCAAATATGCTCTTGCAGGTTACCAACAGAAGCCCTGAGTCACAGTATTAGTGCAATAGAAGTGATGAACATACAGCAATCCTCCTTTTTCAATTCTACTTAGAAATATCAAGCATTTACACACCAAATCTCATATCACAATCTTGATTTATTACTTGAAAATTCCGCTAAGCTGCCATATGATTTCTTCCATTCATTTGTCAAACAACATTTTAAAACACTATAAATCTCTTTCCCCTATTATCTACTTGCTAAATCCAAAATCCAATCTTTCCCCTGAAAGATTGAGAAATATAATCTCTTTCTAATTTACTGGAAATAGAGAATGAAAAAGAGAAGGGACACAATAAATATATGCAAATGTATATTGGGTGTACATCTGTGACACTGAATTTAAAAGCAGCCCTTGTGAAAAAGAGGAATATGAGTAATGTTTTGGGTGGCAGTATTGACATTGAAATCTGTATTCAATAATTTGATTGAATACTCTCAAGGTAAACATTGCCTATAGCTTTTCTGCCTTGCAGATATTTGTGAAGGCAGTGGAGTTGGAAAAAAATGTAGGGAACATCTCTGCTCATTTTTCTCTAAAAGCTGATGCTTGTATTCTATAAATACAATTCTGATTTCATTATGGTATGAAAAGGCAATATTGTAGTAAATTTGATACTTTTGAGGTTTTGCTGTAGTTACCTATGTTTGTCAGAACACATGGTAAAATTTACATTACTAAATTGGGGTAGTTGGTTTAGGTAAGTTTCGTAGTTTTTAAATATTTATATTTTCCAGGGTTTTTCTTTTCTTAAGTAGTAGCTATCCTGTTCTTTTAATGCATTTTTTGCTGTCTGTGGAAAATCTACGTCTAACTCTCCAGCGAAATGTTCCTCATTTTGTGTGTACCAGAATATTTGTGAGTTAAGTGACAGAATTGAATGGTGTGACTCCTTACCTCATGATAACATGAGTTAAGAATGTAGTGATGCAGTGAAAAAGCAGGTTCTGCTTATAAATCTTCAGTGGTAGCTCTGATAGCTCTGGTGGGCTTACAAATGAGCAGGTTGTGCCTCTCCATCCATATCACCATGTTTACTGTTCCCATAAGTAAATTAGATTTTTATTTGGGATCATTGCTATCCAGTATTTTGCCTATAATGCCTTATTTGATAGACTTCAATGTCTATCAAAATTACAGAAGTAGCTGCTTTTTATGATTACCAATCAGATCAATTCAGTGCAATCTAGGTGACATGACTTATATAAATGCATCCTGACAAAGCTCTCTTCTCTTTCCTGAAGACTGACACTGCCATAATTTTGTACATATTTTCAGCATTTTCCAGTTATGAACATCTGTCTATTCTAAAATGGGTATTGGAAAGGTCTCTGACAATAAATGAAAAATCACTTAAACATTATAATCTGATCATTCTAAACTGGATACCAGGTCAAGAAATTTCTGGCTTTCTGTTCCTATAAGTGCCTTTCTCTGCCCTTGCTGTCTTAAAGAAAGACCTCTGGTAACATGTCTTCACTGTGCTAGAGTGTCCTTGGATTTCAGTGTTAAACACTAAGGATTGGTTCATCATATTTCTTTCTGGAGGTGCATTTTGCTCAGATGTACTGCACAATCAAACTTAGAGAATTATCATCTTCTAATAATTGCTGTACATACAGTTGATTGATTCTAGCAATATCCTGCTTTGTCTCACTTTATCCCTCCTTTTTACTCCTGTCATGCATGTATGTGAAGGCAAGTGGAGAGCATATATTCCCAAGGGTGTCTCCCAGATTAGACCTGGACTTAATATGGTTCTTTTCTTTTGTGATTACAGAGAATATCAAAATTTACCAGAATATTCCTGCTTACAGAGCATGACCCACACACAGAAATCACAGTTTTGTGAGTGTTGACTTCTGCAGATTGCCAGAATGGAAATTAAATATGCCACATGTGGACATGCAGAAATAGGACATGGCTGTGATTGGTACTCTACAGAAGCACATTGATTTCTAGTGGTGAGAAAATGAAGAGTGAAATGTAAATAATGTGTTTCTATAAGTATCAGCATTATGTGGTTGTTGTCATTTCTCACCTGATCTCTGACTACAATAAGAGACAACTTCTTTTTATTTCTCAGGAATCCAGGAAATGTTACATATCCAGTTTTTCACTTGCGTTTCAAATTCGCCTTACAAAACATTTAAGTGAAAAGGCAAAATAGAGGCAAGAAAAAATTTAGAATTCAGGGTATGTGATGTGACAGAGCTTAGAAATTATATGCATAGTCATTTGCCACCTGTCTGGGTAATTTATCTAGGTATTGTTTGAGTCATTATGTTCGAGGCTAGTTTTCAATCACATGTGCTACAAAGACTTCACTTCTTAGCACCTTCTCAACACAGACAAAATTTGTTGATAATAAAGTTAGATAGGATGTAGCAATGGGTCTCCTCTGCTCGGTTGCCTTGCTATTTAAAGCTGTATGATCAAAATAATGCTACCAACAAGATAAGATAAATCTTTTGAGAGAATAATTCTTTTTTATTGAACTTCTGTATACGTTGACTGATATGATTTCTTGAAAAAGAAATCATGGACTTAAACTACAAATGTAAATTTTTTTTTTTTTTTTTTTTTGAAGTCAGTAGTGTAGTTCAGGTTATCTAAGCATCTTTATTAGTTTACCAAGAGGAGCTAAGTGATGATTTTGTTTCCCTTTTTGCTTGTTTGGTTGCATATTCTTGCTGTTCTGGTCACTTAAGACACAAAATTCAGAAGGCTTTCACTTTTAGCAAATTCAGACCATCCAAGCCATAATCAGAGAAAATCCTTGTGGTATCTATCTATTTTCTAAACCGAGTGAATCTTTAAGTGTTATTTCACTAAATACAAAATTATGAATTTGATGGGTGTGCACAGTCAATGAACAAGTTAGCAATACTTAATATCCTTGTAAAATTCCTAGTTCCCTCTCAGCTGTATTTTATTTTAGTATAATAGCTTTCTGGAATATTTTGGTCCCTCTTCTCATCCAAAGGCATTAATTTGCTGGTTTATCCAATTCCAGTATCCCTGTAATAACTTTTATGGTTTTTTTCTTTCCCTTATCTCTTCTGCAAAAACTCCTTTTGGTCCAAATGACAACAAAATCACCCTGGTGTAACACAGCATAACTCTCCTGGTAACTTCTGTGCTATACCTTTTAGCAGAGTTCATCCAGAGTCAAATCCCTTATCTTTTTCAGAGCTTCCCCAAAATGCCTGTATTTCATAGACAAGAGCAAAAAATATCATCCACAGTTCTTGCATCCCCTGCTTCAATTTCCACAAAGATCTACCAAAGCAACACTGTGAGGTGTCACTCTAACAGCCAGCAAAGGACACAATACAAAGGGAGTGGACCATAGGGCAATTTACATTATAATCGATTTTCCTGTTCTTTCCCAGGAAACAATAAAGAGTGTTTGTACATAAATAGCTGGAGCTTAGTGCCATACATACAGCTCTGGGCTTTCTGCACAGTTAAACACATCTGTTTCAATAACTTGTATTGTTTAAAAGAAGCTATCAGTAGCTATAGGGAAAAAGAGAATACCCAAAAGAGTTCAAATGCAAGAAGGAAACAACACACCAGGCAGAAGCAGAGATTGGCTACCCAAGAGGAATATGGAGTCATTGCCCATAGCTCAGAGCTGAAACTGGGAAAGCCAAAGCACAGCTGGAGCTGAAACTCCAAGGGTTTAGAGAAGAAGGATCCAGTCTTTTCTTGGAGGAGCATGATAAGAAAATAAAAGGTAACAGATACTGATTAAATACAAGGACACATTTCTTAGTTATGAGAGTGATTTAATATACATACAGTTTGTCCACAGAAGTTCTGAAATCTCCATCTTCATAGACAGTGAACTGTACACATCCCTAAGCAACCTGCCCTAATTTGGTTTTTCCTGAAGAGCAATTTGGATCACCTAAAATGAAATTTGTTTGTGATTTTATAGTTTTATTTTTCATAAATGACTGTAATTTTTATTTTTTATTTTCATGGTCTCTGAGGTCTCACTGAAGAAGGACACTTCCAGTGTCCATAACAATGGAAGGTAATTTCCTGATACCTTCTAAAGACTTTAGTTAAATTCCCAGTGAAAACAAATATTTTTAATTTCATACATCATAACTTCTCTGATTTCTTTATACATAACAAAATAAAACCCACAAATCCCTTAAGAAAATCTTTAAAAGTTAAGATTTTTTTTATACTTGGGTAGCTGTAATATTCTTTGCATAGCTTGCCTTGACTCATTGCTGCAGTCATTTTGGTAGGAGTCATTCAGCATTACAGTGGGAGGAAATCCATCGTGGAGGCAGTATATCAATAACATTATTTTTCCGGAGTACTTTACAGTGTATGTTTCCAAGAAAAGAAAAGAAAAAAAAATCTTTCTTTCAAGTGAATAACATAATTCCTTTGCATGTCAGTCAATCAATATCATGCATCCTAAAGCACTTTCAAGAGAAGATTTAATAAGGCTAGAGCAATTTATCACAGTTAAGTCCTGGAACTTGCTATTCAAAAACACTCTCATTGACTTTATGTTGAGTCACTACTGTATGAGGCTTTGCTGCTGTGCCTGCGGTGCTTTTGAACAGTCAGCCATGGTGTTTAAGAAATCTCCTTTGTGTCTTTGGACTTGATATTTCTCTTGGGAAGAAAAAAGAAGGATTATTTAGTGGTTTAAGCTTGATGTTTCATTCAATTTCTTCGAAAACATATTGCCTGATGGTTTTTCCATCATTATTAAAAAAGACAAAATATTGAAGTTAAATTAATTTTTGTATTGTACTTTCCAAAATTCTGTACTGTATACGTTCCTTCTTTTGAGTGAGCAGACTTGTAATAGAGTAAAGGCTGCTTGAGCTGAGAAAGAAGAAATGCAACATAAGAAGAAATGCAACAGCTGGAAACTTTTCATTAATTTCTTAATTGTACAAGATTAACAATCAGTTTCTATTTTTTTTTCCTTCAGAGAGAGAGAGAAATAGCAATTTAGAAAAAAAAAAGTTAAAGAAAATGTGACAGAATATTAGTGCTTTCCAACATTCAAGTCCTAGGGGTAAGAGAGAAATACACTCTTGTTTCTTTCTGCTTAGTGAAATGTTCCCATTCTTAAGAGTTTTAAATAACTATGGAGATAACAGAAAATAAATTTTCTTGTTATTATTTTTCCCAGAGTTCATTCTGATTAATTTTATGGATTTCTTTATAATAATAAATTGAATATGCACTGCTATGTGAGTGGTTTCCACATACTTTACATTTAAGCATTGATAACTTTTCACTTGGAATAGTTACAAATTATGTGCTACAGATAAATTAGTTCAAATTCAGAAAGGAAGCAATGTATGTATTTACATTGTAGGGTTTCTCTGATATTTTCCTTTAAATTTGGAAAGACGATTTACTGGCAATCTATTTCTATACTTGCGTACACTTGTGTTCTAAATAGGGATAAAAAAGCTAAATATCTTTAGCTAATGATGAACACCTGAAAAGGAAACAAAAAGGAAAAGCCAAAAACCAAAATTAAAAAAAAAAAAAAAAAACACCACAAAAAAGCCATAACCCCTCCCCCTATAAAAACCCCAAAACAAAAAACACAGATATAAAGTTTTCTTCTACCACCGAGTTAAACACTTTATTAAGTTAAACCAGCCACTCTGCCCAATTGCGTCTGTAATTTAAACAGTTTATATTTTGAACGGAGCATACCATTTAAATAAAATGGAATACAACATTTATAAATATCTCATAATACAAGAAAATGGCATAGCTAGTCTATTAAAAAGAGCAGGGAGTAATAATCACTGCTAATCGCTGTGTTTACATTTTAAGTGTCAGAATGATCATGCAATTTTCTCTCTTTGCCTTTCCTTTCTTTCCTCTAATGCATATAAAAAATGCAACTGATAAGAAAAGAATAATTTTCACTCTTTTGATTCATATGTCTTTACAGTTATTATAAGTCTTTAAGGTTATTATGAACTGAAAATGTAGAAGAGCAGAAACTTGTTAATCAGTTCTGTAGTGTGCAATGCTAAGATTTTGCATTTAATTTCTATATCTATTGTACAATATTCTAATAAGCATAAGGACAGCCTTTACATTTAATTTGGTGACATTTTATAGAAGTTTCATTAAACACCACATAATGTACTTACTTAGATTATATAATTTTATATGAATATGTTTACAAAAATATGATTAATCAAGGAAAATCTAAGCTTAGCCCAAAAAAAAAAAAAGTGAAGATTATTATGGTGACTTTAAATATTCCCCTTTTTTAAAGTTTTTCTCAGTTTTCCCCTTAAGAATCAACAGTGTTGTTCTTCAAAGCCACTTGGCCTATTTAATGGACATCCTTAGATTTGACCTATAGAGACCATCTATTGGGTGATATACCAAATAGATGAATGTGAAAGTACATAAATAGAATGTAAAATTGATTGATAAGCTTAATGTAGTTTTGGGAGTCTGAAAAATTAATTCTGTAAATTAAAATGCTGTCAGATACTGTTAACAAAAGTGTCAGAGTAGACATTTAAGATGCACTGAATATCTGAATTCACTTCTAATCTGATCACTTTTCCAGTGTTAAATACACATCAGAAATTATTAACAACCAAGATCCAAGCAATTCTTTGTAATCAAAAGAGAATTCTATTATCTTGGTAAATCTCTGGGGAGGTTGGTACTTTCTGTAGTTATGGTTGACCCAGGATAACAGGAGCTCACTGAGAAAATTGGGAATACTGGAGAATGTCCAGTGGATGCCCTGAAACTAGAAATAGTGGCTAAGGTACCTAAACCAAATCTCAATTCTAAACTGGTGCAGTTCACCTCAAAGTGACACACTGTGGTCATACAAACCAGAGCTCAAAGGATTTGGCTTGGGTGGTTAGCTACTCATCACTAAATGCTTTCATTTTGACACCTTTGCTAACTGTACTGAAATAATAATTGTTGATTAAAATATAAATCTCTTAGGTGGAAGTAAATTATGTTAATCTGTTAGCTGAATTGATTCAATGCCTTCTATACCACTACTTTCATTTGAAGCAAATTCACGTTAGTGATATTGTAGCTACTACTTTGCAGTGCATAAAAATACCAAATAAGTTCATGTAGCAGCAACAAATAAGATTAAAAAATTAATGCCAACTGTGCAATATCCACACTCTACAGCTCTTAAAGGCGGTAAATAGGGAGAGAGTATTTTATGCTGCTTCTATCTCCCAAACTGTAATTATCTCTGGCAATATCTAGATTTTCTTTTTCTACATCGGGTATTTTTGGCCTAAGTAAAAAAAGTAACGGTAACTTTCAAAACATAGTGTACATGTATTTTCTTTGTTATACAATAGAAAGTCTATGATAGATGTATTATATGAGTAATGTAATGTACAAATTTCCTTCAATTTAATCATTAAGTGGCTTTCTGTATTTTCTATCATATCCTATAAAATGAGACGGAAATTGCAGTAAAGTGTTAGATTGACTTAAATTAGCCAAGACTGGTAATAGTATCATTCTTTCTTCTTCTCTGCAAGTCAGTAAGTGATAATTGAAACTTGCTGCCATTACTCTTATTTGCAAGTTATTTGAAGAATTATCTAAAAAGAAATATCAGGATATCTTCTGAGTTTACTCCAAAGCAGACCTCTTGCTGCTTTCATATTTTAGATTTTCAGCCATGCATGCAAATTTTTATTAATGAACACTGACATATAAATGTAATAAAACCTTCATCTTAAAACAACAGAATACATTTTTATTGGTTTTAATTTTTCAGATGATATATAAAAATTGTTTTATTAATTTATTTACATGTTACTCTGCCAGGAAGCAGAATTGGCTTTGTACTAAGTATAAAGCTGTGCTTAAAGGCCTCATAGTAAGTGAATTATTTCAAACAATATGGGCTGTTTTCCATTTGTCTTCCATTTAATGGTGTTATTTATATTAACTTTATTGCTATCTCAGTGTCCTAATTTATTTTCTTCACTGCCATTTTCTAAGTAAAGGATTAAATATATGCCAAATTTTCTCTTTTAAGTTAGTTGTTTGTCTTTTTATTGTACTTTTCCTGAGAACTCTTTATTTATGTCTTTAGTGGCTGACTACTCTCAAGCTCTGTTGAAGCAGGCAGGAATTAGAGTGACTTTGAGAAAAAGAAAAAAAAAAAAAAAACAGAACACAAGGGAAGTAGAACAGCAAGTCAAACAAAAGCTGGAAATTATTTGTGCATTGAGTAGATAAATACCTGATCTATTTCTGTTGTGTTTTGGACAAGTATCAATTTTAACACCTATGTGCATTATTGATGCTATTTTACCTAGTTCTTTACCTTTATGCCCCCCATTTTTAGATGCTACCATAAAGTGATAGTAATATTTTGTATTTTTTTTTTCTTGGTAGACAAGAATGTTTTGTTTTAACTCTCAAATGCCTGGGCAAAAGTATGGTTTTATCCAAACTACAGAAAAACAGAAAAACTTCAGAAACAACCATGAAGAGGAAGAACTCATGAAATTTCTCACAGTCATGAAGCTGGGAGAGATAGGCTCATCTTCTCCATCTCTAAAATCATTAAAACTAGTTTCATGCAATAATTGTATTTGTTCTCATCTACCACCGAGTAGTGGTTCATCTTATATTTTGGTGACTGTTGGTATAAGCTTGTGTTTGTAAGGTTTATGGCTCTGAGAGAACAAAAGTCTGCAGCAGCAATTTTCAAATAGACTATTATCATACCTGGTTTGCAACAGGTCTTTCTCCAGGAAACATTTTTACATAAGAACACTAATAGGTAGTTTATTTTCTGAATCTAAAAGCATTCTGGATTATCAGAAAATATTTCTTTTCCATATTAGTATTATTTGAACTAGCATATAGAGTTTTTCCACTTAAACAAACAGCAATTTAAGATGTCTTGGGGTATTTGTTAAGACTGAAATAATTTCCCATTAATAAAAATCATGCTTGTGTTCTGCTAGATTATTTAAATTTTCTCCCACTAACAATATAGCACATGGGTTTTTTAACATGTAGTCCAGTTCCTATGTGATCTGGGAACAGATCTGTGCTTGGATACAATCTTCCAGACAATCTCTTTATTTGGAAATGACGTGGTCTACATATTTTGCAGGAAACAACTTTGAAAATAGGAGAGCTACCATATTTATAGTTACCTAAGTTTAATAATAATAGAGTTCTTTTGGCATGGAAAAATAAAGGAAAATGAAAGAGATATCAAACTTTAAGATGAGATATACTTTAGTGACCACTGCAGTTCATTTCCAACTGAACTGGTACCACTACCATCAACATGGGTTACAAGCCTGCTATTTTCCAACAGTATTTGGAAGCCCCAAACATATTTGAATATTAATTTTGTGGCAAGATATTTGGAAAATTCTCTGAAAACAGTTCTTCTTGAAAGAAGAACTTGAACTCTCTTGAAAGGAGGGAAGAAAGAAGTTCTTCTCTCCTTTGTTCACACTAAGGTCCACAGCAATCTGAGAGAAGCACAGAATCAACAAAGCTGGCAAAAGAGACAGTTATACTGTAGTCATACCCTTCCTTGTTACTGTCAGCAATTTTCCTGTTTGCTACCAAAAACAGTATGCCTGGGTTTTGTTTATGCTTTTGTCAGTGCTTTCAAAATTGTATTCCTCCATTTTTTTTTCTGGGCTGTCATCCTAGGCATTTAATATCTTCTAAAATATTATTTGTACAAGTTGTGTTGTGGCTTGAAGACAGTCTGTTCACAGCTGGTTGCTCAGCTGTTATCATCTGAGTATCTTTTGGATGTTTTCTTATCTGCCTGTTTCTTTCTTCGATGACTACTTATAAACAATACCAGTATAATCACGTGTTCAGATAACCTCTTATTGCTCTGCATGACCTATATCTACGGCTTGGTCACATAACCCTAGAATTTCTCTGGCACACAATAAAGGAAGTCTGTGGTGCTGTATTGGTATTCTTCATACCTCAAGTAGAGAGGTCTTAGAAGCTTCTTTTTAAAAAATCTGTATCAAGAACTTGCAAGGAAATACAGCTGGGAGTAAAGGAATGATAGTGTAGAGAGAGACTGAAAAATGTCAATACTTCTCCAGACCTGGCTCCAATTAATAAGCATAAAATTGGTGATAAAATATTCTCAGAGAATAGGTATGGCTGAAGAGCAGATTTCCAAGGGAGACAAAAATATCAGGAATCACACCACTGGTAGAAAGTGCTGCCAATTCTTGTGAGATTGAGTTAAATTTTTCATCATACTACAAATGACATGAACAGAGAAGATTCTGGGAAGTCCACCAGAGACTTCATTAACGCTAGCTTGTTTTTACCAAGAGGCTCGTGTGTGCCCCAGGAGTGCTAGAAGCACATCATCATCTTGTTCTAAACTCTAGCTTTAGTCAACTCTGTTTTTCTCTCTGTATAGTCATATTTGGGCTTCTTAGGTTAGTAATTTAGATTTTTTTGGGGTTAGAATGCACTGCCTTGTTGTCAGCTTCTGTATTTCCATAAACAAAACAATGAGGGCAAAATAAAGATTAATTTATTAGAAAATTACTTTTTCAAGAAGTTGGTGACCTTCTAACACACAGAGACAAATTGTAGTACCTATTCTTGTTTGTCTTTCTATATTCTACCAAGATGAAAGATGCTAAAGTCATGTTTATTTTCATCTTTATTTTCATGATTATATGATTCTGTGATTATCAGAACAGTTCTTACAGTTGCTAAATGTGGGATCCAATGTGAGTTGCAAACTCCATCCTTAGTCCTTATATTCCCTAATACAGAAAGACAATTACAATTTAGAAAAAAATCTTTATAGAAATTGAAAAAATATGTTCTATTTTAATTCATGCTGTTCATCCCATTTGCATTTTGTTTGGTTTATTTCATGCTCTTGGAGTAGGACTCTTCTAGTTTTCCAAAGTTCCTGCCTGTAATACCCTTGAGACTTAAGGCTCCATTCTGATCTGACTGAAATAGGGATAAAATACAGTGAATCTGGATTGGTAGGTGGATCAAGCTTTTCTTTCAGTGTCTTTTCCTATTTATTAACATGTGCAACATCAGCTGTATCTTCAGTCTAAGTACATTGCTAAGCACTGAGTTTGGGGTCTGTTCTGTGGATCAGAAAAACATCTTTTAACTCTGTTTGATATATATATAAAATTTGATTACTTGACCCTTCAATGAGAATGTGCTGCTATTTATCCTGACAGATAAAGAGCTTTGTTTCCTTTCTCTGGTTCTACATAGCAGAAGTCCTGAGCATATTCTTGAAAACCCTACCAACAAAAATCACTGTCAGACTTGAAATCAGTCAGTTTTTTATTGATTATCCTCCAGCTACCCATGCAACTAGTTGACGATAATATGCATTACTGGTTAGATATCAAAGATACCAGTTACTGTTTTTTAAACTAAGTGTATTTATTGTATTAAAGAAGTAAAATATCAAGTGCCATCTGTATACAGTCATTGGCCCATCATTAACTTACAAATAACATAAAAGGGGAAGAAAACATAATACCATAAAGAAAAACTGCCTTCTTATTACAATAGAATTTGCATTACATTTCAAAGAAAATCTGAGTGCTTAATATAGGAGTACAAAATAATCTCTGATTGTACATCCAGAGTCTATTATGATATTTCATTCTTAGATCAAATCTCAGCAATGAGTAGTGCATCAAGTGTTCTGACTATATATACATTCCTCTGTTATTATAACATGGACCTGAATGTATTCTTCCTTCAACTTCATTTTTAAGAATGCCTTTGGTGAAATGTTACTCAGCTGATTCGAAAAGAGACATAATAGACCTTGACACTGGAAAAGGAATATGTTTTTAATATTATTTTATTATATTAGATTATTTATTTAGATTATTTATTTATTTAGATGTTTTATTGTGCTCATTACAGTTTATTTAATTTGTTTATTTTATTATAGTAAAGTGACTTAACAAAAGAAGTAGCATTCATTTAAATTCTAGCTTTTCTAATTTTTCTTGAAAGTTTGAACTAAAATCCAGAACTGTATCTAGAATTTGGCTATTCTGGTTTTAGTACATCAGAATGAAGTCCTGGAAACAATTTTTCTTGAACATTGGAAAATTCAGATTTAATCCATGTCTGACATTTGCAGTATAATCCCTCCCTTTGTGGTCTTTAAATATGAAAAATAAAATGGAAATGTACAGATTCTTTATGTCAGAAATCACAGGATAATAAAGTCTACTTGACTTAGAGATGTGTTTGTAAGCATAAGCATGAACATTGTTTTGGACTGTGCAAATTGAATTTTATGTGCGTTTTGGAAATGTACATAGTTTCTTGTCAACAAGAAGATCAATGAAGTGCTGTTCAAATTGTTCATCCATTACTTAGCCTTCCTAGTGTCAGCATTACTGTCAGCTTTAGTTAGAGAACTTAATTTCTTTAAAATTTCATTCACTGTGGGAAGGATGAGGAAGTGAATCATGTCTCAGTAATGGGAATTTGGAAGGGAAAGGCATTTTCTTGTGTATTGAATTAAAACCACAAGGTACTAGGTCATTTTGAGGTTTGCATTTAAGGCAGAAGCTTTGCCCCACATGATTCTGACCAGAAAAATCTTGTCCATGTCTCAACAAAATGTCCATGTCTCAACAAAATTAATGGATATTAGACTGTATACCTGGTAGTTCAAAAACAATGTTGGTAAGGCTTATTTAGTAGCTTTTCTTCTTTTTTTATGGGAAGCATATAGTTGAAAAAATTCATTCTTCCATTCCCTGTGGAATAGGAATTATTTTCTGAAATTATCTCTTAGCATAACTACCTGTTAGAGTATAGCATGACTGAAATGCTTTGACACCCAGTCAGCCCCACAGACTTATTATGAAATGTGTTGTACTAGTGCGTAAAACTCCTACCTCTTCCAGTTTCTTACATGACTAGAAACAGCAAAGGGAATGGCAGCAAGACAGGCAAACAAAGACATTTACATGGGAAAATTATAGTCTTCATCCACCAATAGATACAGAAAAATTCAGAATCCTAAGCTGATTAACACTCAGTGTACACCACTCTCTTGGATAATAGAGAAAATCTTGATTTATGTAGTTAGGTTAGGAGCAGCTGCCACTTCCAGCCACTCCATCCCACAACTCCCTCCTGCTCCAGCCAGTAAACCCAAGGACATGGGGTCTCCACCGTGGCTGAGGGAGGGACCCAGCTGCCACTTTTCTGCACACAGGTTCAACCAGTAGCAAACTGCAGAATGTGTCAGAGAGCAATAAAAGCTGTGCAGTAATATAGTGCATACTTCAGATGCAGTGAATCTGAGAATCTCGTATTGAAATACCTCTGTGGTTACTTCTGGAAAGGTCTCAAATTGTTCAATCTAATAATACATTTTAAACTTAGATATTTGGTTCATTCTCTTTTTGATGTGAACAGTGAATTGTGGCTCTCAGTTTTGATCTTATTTTCCAGTTAGTGTTTGTAGGATAGTGGCTAATCTTTCATTATATTCAGATAAATCTGTATAATTTCCTTGGCTTTGCAGGGTTTACACAAATATTACTGCTTACCCCGGTGCTGATAACCTTTGAATTTAATATTTAAATCAAAGAAATGGTGGACATGCTCTGAACATGAAGGTGATATGCAGGTTTCCTACCCTGCTCTGGTACTGCACTAAAGTTCTAAATGAAAATATGCTTTGCATTATTTTGGGGATTCTTGCTTGGGAGGAGTTCTAGGGTTCAGTGACAGTTCAAAAACATATAATTATACTGAAAGAGTAAGCTGTTTAAATATAACTGGGGAAAGAGCCTGGTAGGAATATACAAATATTATGCTTGCATCCACCAAACAACACAGAACCAACTTGCACTTTTGTCTGTCTCTTCTATTGTCTGTAAAACCTCACATAAATCTGTTTAATCAGTCACTAGACAGAACAACTTAAAGGAAGTAGGAGGCAGGTTTCTGAAAGACCTGTCCTCTTTTCATCAGAGAAGTCACTAGCCAAAACCCTGCTGGAAAGACAATATAGGACATGTCCCTACACCTTGATTTTTCTGCCTGTCCAAAATAACAATTTCTACAGTCCATGATTAGTCCACTTTTTTTTCTTTGGTTGGCTGGTTGGTTAGGTTCTTTTTTGGGGGGGTGGCATTTGATCTGATGAAGGTATTATGCACTAGTTGGGCATTTGGGGGATTCCCAAGGAGCTTTTCCTTCTCCATCGAATGTGTGTTAGTGTGACGTTATTATACAGGTGTCTCATAGCAGTTTATGGCTTCCTGTAATATTGTCATAATTCTAGTCCAGAGCTGATACAACCTCAAGAGAAGCCCAGCTTCTTGAAATACTTATCAGAACTAACTTTTAGCATTGTCTCAGCTTAATTACTATAGCATCCCTAATTAATTCTGTGCCACCACTAGTGAACTCTGAAGTGAATGCTTACTGAAGTGAGTCAGGGAAATTTAGAAGCTACCAAAAGCAAATTTAGCTATGGGCGGGATCACTTTAGAAAATTTTAAAAAGTATTCATGATTATATGAAATCTCTGGCAAAGCCTTTTAGTTAAAATGTATCTTAATTAGATTTTGGCAAAGACTTATGTTAGTAATAGGTGCTGTATTAGGCATCATCTGAACTCAAGCACCTGTTGCTTGTTTTTCTGCTTGTTGCCCTCTTTTTCAGCCAATTCAACTATTTCTGTGGCATGTTCCTGTATCCAGGAACAAAATTTAAAATTAGGTTCATCACTTTTTTTCTGTCACTGTTCAAATAATGTCAGTTTGATAATCTTCTATTCTCCTGTCTCCACAAATCCTATTGAAGAGGCCATAAGGCATTGGAGATTGGCAAGGTGGATAGAAAAGTGGGAGAAGGAATGGGAGTTGTAAAATCTGTCTTAGCCACCACAGCAAATGTGTATGATATTTTACTCTTGTCAGAAAAGTACTGTATGGCTGACTGTCTACCTGGGTGAAATCTGCAACAGCTTTATGAATTTTTCAGAATTTTTACCTTCTTTGCCTTCTTTTCTTTTTTCTTTTCAATAAACTCTCCTCCCTCTTCCTTCCTGCTCCCATCTTAAATGAATTGTATTTTTCTTATAAACCTCTCATTGTTGAAGGTTTATAAGTAGTGAATGAGTCTCTCCACTGTGTCATCAAGGACATTTTTCTCAACTAAATTGACATGTTCACTTTTGAAGGGCATTCAGTTAAACAAATGCAAAAAAAAATATGTTCTGTCTCCATGCCTTTTAGCCTGAGCAAGACGCTAAGTCATTCTCATCTTTTGTAAACCACCTTCAAACACACAAGAAAATGAATGTATTCAGAGCAAAATGAAAATACTACATAATGTCCTCGGATTCCTCAGAAGTGATCAAGGATGTTAGATTTTGGGACTATTTTCAAGTTTACATAAAGATTCCAGCACAAATATTCTTTGCCCATGAACACAGTGACAAAGACTGGAACCCTAGTTCTAGAGAAGGCTGAACTGGTAATTCACTTCATGGCTGCATTTGCAGTCAGAAAAATCAGCGAAATTAGAATGCAAGCTCTAAAATATAGCAAGGAGATAAATCCTTTTCCTACTCCAAGAATATTTGTATGAGAGAGAAGGAATGAGGGGCAGCAGCAGAGAATATTGGAGGAAAGGGTAGCAGAAAGCTTCCATCCTTTAGACAAAAATCATCAGCTGTACTGTATAAATACTTCAGGTAGCTGACAATTACTTAAATCAATAACATTGTAATGTAAATTAATAACTTTATAATATTTTCTTACCACAATGCCTTTGTTTTACCCTCATCTAGGAAAACGGTATTTCTTTTCCTTTGAAAATATCCTGGCTTAAGTCATAGTAGATGAGGTTAATAATGCTCTTTATTTTTCTTCTCTGCAGGGTTTCCTGCACAGATGAATGACTCAGATCACTCCCTGTTTGAGCATTCTTTCCAAGGATGCATGCAGAGTATTCATGTGGATGATCAGCTGGTGGATTTGCATGCAGTGGAGCAAGGAGAGCTGGGAAGCTTTGCCAACGTCACCATTGACATGTGTGCCATTATTGACAGGTAAGCTGTGGAGAGATCACCCATACTCTAATATACTGGCACATCCTTCATATCCTGAAAATATACAGTGATCCAGAAAAGATGGTCCTGACACTGCCAGTGATCATGTCAAGGCTACCTTTTTAGCAGTGGCAACCAATGCTTAGGTGATGGAGATGGTGGCTTTAAATTGTAGACTGTGTAAGGTGAAGTGGAAAGCAACTCTCAAACCTCTCCATCACCAGCAGAGGAGGAGGCGAAAAGTTCTTGGAAGTCAGGCTCAGCCTATATGTCAATAATATGGCTGCCTTGAATAGAGAAAACTCCTCACACTTTTTGTCTGTATCTTAGATGACTGTTAGGAGACCTTTTTGCAACTAGAAGTTGTGGCTTCTGGCTTCAGCCCCTTCTGTCTTCTCTGTGTTCCTCAGAGAAGTAAAGCAGGTCCGCATGCTTGCACATCAGTGAATGTAAGAAATGCTCAAACTTAATTAAAGTAATGCTTACTGGGTTTGGGTTTTTTCCAGTCTAAGAAGAGTAATTGAAAATTAGGGCAGCCTTTTGCTTTGGCACTACCTTTTCAACTGCTTACCTGTATTCATTTTTATTGCTTCTGATTAATGGTTTCTTTATTGGTGAATAAAAGAAAATACCAGGAAAGACAGAAAGAACAAGTAGCCCAACTCCTGAATGCAGGCAGCTTGGCTTATTATAAAAATTACCTTACATTAAAGCCATTGCAATCCTGCTGGAAAGCTGAAAATGGCTTTTTCAAATAGTGCTCTGAAAGAAGCAAGGATCAGAGAACCCTGGAATAATTTGAGTAATAACCAACTACTGGAGCTCACATCGCCTTCTAAAAGTAGAGCCAACTTCAAAGCAATATCAGGTTACTCAGGACCAGTTGAGCTTTGTATATCTCCAATGATAGATATTCTCCTGACTCAATGATTTTGGATATCATCAACAAATATCTACATAGTTGTGGTAAAGAAATGCATTCTTTTAATTTCCTGCTTTATTTTAAGAGCCTCTCAGACATAGATGCAACTGTTAAAAACCCAAAATATAACATACTGCTTTGGTTTTGCAAAATGCCTTCTCTTCCTGAAATGTAGACATCCATTTGCACTAAATGAGTTGTGGTAGGTTGGCCACGGCCAGCAGCCAAACACTGTCCCTACCTTTAGCTCTCTCCCCTGTCCTGAGAGATGGGGAGAAAAACAGGAGAAAGGCAAAAAGACTGGTGGATAAAGAAGACCATTTCATAAGAAAAGAAAAAGCTGCACACATAAACAAAGCAAAAAGAGAAATTTCTTCACTGCTTTGCATCAGCAAGCAAATGTCCAGCTCCCTGGAAAGCAGAGCCTCACCTCAGCACATGTAGTGGTTGTTTTGGAAGAGAAGTTCCACAGCACTAAACATACTCCTTGCCTTTTCCATCCCCTGAGGTTTTATTGCTGGGCATGCTGTTGTACCATATGGAATTTCCCATGGAAAACTGCTTCCAAAGTCCCTGCTTCCAAAGTCTCAGTCTGGCTCAGCTACCCCAGCTATGTCCTTGTCCAGCCTCTTACCCACTCCCTCCTCCTGGCCTTTAAGGGGAAGGGAGTGCAGAGAAGCCTTGGTGCTTCTGCGCAGGCGCTGTCCAGCAGCAGCCAAAAGAGTGCTCTGGTGCCAGCATGGTTTAGCTACAGCTGGGGAGCACAACACCCATGGAGTTCTGGGAAAAAGATTAATTTAGTGACTCCATCTCAGCCAGACCCAGTATCCCACTGCAGTAATCTCAAGGTCACAGGACATGCTTTGGGCTGTATCAGAGAGTTGCTCTGGCATGTCAGGCCACTTTATATTGATTCTCCTCATGGACCTGTTGAAGGTTGAAGTCATAATGAAAGGAGCATGTGACAAGCTGGCATCATAGGGATGAAGTCTGTTCTGTCTCCTCACACATATCTGAAATTAAAAAGAATTTATGTGGTCAGTATTTGTCAGTTTGACTTGGTTTTATTTTTAATATTTGGTTTTGGAAATGCAAACTAACTTGAAAGAAAACACATGAAGATACAGCTAATTAAGTCTCTGCTTTTCCTCCAGTGGATAAATTTAAGCTTATGCCACAATTTGTATTGATCTCAATGATTGAACCCATTTATGCCAGTTTCTATTAGAAAAAAATCCATTATTATAGCAAAGCTAATCAGAATTAAGGTTTTGAAATATATTATAATGTAATTACAAGTAACTTACAGTATAAATTAATTAGTACCAAAGCTTTATGATACACTTATGAAATACAAGACTTAAGGCTTCCTATATGTTGAGCAGCTTATTTTGGAAGTTAAGTTCTCATAGAAGTTACTATTTAGAAGCCATTTCTTTTTATGACACAATATAAATCCAAATATTTCATATAATGCCATGTGCCACATAAAAGTTATATATAGTGGCATTTTATGATACGAAAATATTATTATGCTTTCTATTTTTTTATGTTATATATTAAGTTTATTATATATAATATAGACATCTGTATTCATAATGGAGTTTGGCATAAATTACAGTGTTTTATCTATGCTTACATATGTATGTATTTATATTTTCTTTATATAAGAGAGTATATTCTCAGGCTGTTTCTCTCTTCTACCACCTTGGGCACTGATATCATGCTCATAAAAGTTAAAACCGTATGTCTTACATGTATGCTTTCCAAGCACGGGAAGATTGTGTTGCAAGCAGAGTAGCAGTTGTATAGTCCCATGAAATTAGAATAGTGTCCAAAAAAGTTTCTTAGGGTTGGCTTTGATTTTTTCAGTGATTGAGATGTAATCAAGTTTGTTGTTTTCTCCTGAAAGTTTGTTTCTCCTGTTCTCCCCTGAAAGTAACTTTGCACTTTAGAACAAAACCCTTTGGCTGAGAAGTTTCAGAACCAAGCTTTAGATCTGACTGCATTTTCACGGCTGTCTCATTAACATCTGCAGATAAGAGTTTACAAACCCTTCTGCTACAATATGACATCATACATAACATTTTTATGTGGCTTTCTTTTAAGGAATGCAAGTACCATGTGTGCTATATATCAACTCAATATCACTTCCTTTGAAAGGGGAAAATACTTGTGGCTTGTCATAGTGGGATCCTCCTGCTTTTTTAAACTAGTTTGGATCTGAATCATAAAGGCTTCAGACATCATAATCATCCACATGGAAATTGCATTCATAGCCAAACTTCAGTAAAGTCCCCCACTGGGCAAAAAGATAAGCTGTCACATTGAATTATTCTTACTGCAGGCTTCAGCCATTTGGTTCAGGGGACAAAAGGTGAAGTTGTAAATGGTGGCATTTTTCATCATTAGCCAGATTGGTTAGTAAGGAGGGGAGAGTTTTCAAGGTAAGAACATAACAAAAGTTACTGAAAGTTTGTTGAGATTTTAGGTTGCACTCGCCTGAGGGTATCTGCTCCCAAAGTCCCATGTTCTGCTGAGCTAAACTCTGGCCTGGTATGGAAAAGGTTTTTGCATTTTATTTCCAGCAGTTTTGAAAAATGTAAGAATAATGATTGCAAGAGTATTCTACTTGTCCTTAGGAGACACAAGTGTTGAACCAGTGTATTTTTATTTTGTCTTTCTTTCCTCACATGAGCATTTTTTTATTGCACAGATTGCAAGCTGAGATCTAATTATAGGGAAACACCAAAGCTAAGGAACATTCTCTTTTTACCAGTAGTTAAATAGTATAAATGCATGTAATTTCATGCAGGTATATATAATTATAGATAGTTAAAATGCTACTGAGAAAAAAAAAATCATCTCTATTTCTGTCTCTTAATTACGTATAATTGCATTAGCAATGGAAGTTGCATTGTTGTCAGAGTGATCCACATGCTGCCTTGCTTGTGACAGCACAGGTCGCTTTTCACCTCCTTTTCTTAACATTAACAACCTAAAGTTTTGTTACAGTCCAGGTGGTACTGTTGTACTTTCAGATTTAAGCACAGGATATTGAACAGGAATTATTACTTACAACTAATTTATTGCAGCAGTCTTGGAGAATTCCAAAGCTTTCCTGACTTTATTATAGCTAGAATCATGGATTTCAATCACAAAATCACAACAAGGCACTACTAAAATGATTTCAAAATACAGTGTCAAATCTGCCATTGGAAATTATGCAGCATGTAAGCCAATTTTGATGAAAATTTGTGTTACATGTGAAGAAAATGGAGGAGAAAATGAAAAATTTTCATGTGTTTCTGGTGTTTTATGAATCTGTAAACAGAGTGATTCTCTCTGCAACACAGTGAGATGAATTAGATGCCAGCTTTTGAGAATAATTTCACATTAAAGATTAATTTAAGTAATCAGATACGTGCAGCAGAACATTTCTGGGTGATTATTACTTACCTGCTGTGGGTATACACTCTGTATGACAGAGTGCCAGCATCCAGCTTTAATCCCATACAGTCACATTCTGTCAACGGATTTTTTGATTGCCAATCAAAGTTTGAAATAATTCATCCAAATAACAGAACACAGCAAGCATATTGGTACATAAATATGGCCACAATGTAGCTGGCAGCAAGACAAAATTTCTTTTGGAGTTAAAAATCATCATGCCAAATAGTAATAAAGTTCTTCATTTCTGGATCTATACACAGGCTTAGGATTCTGCCCTTCCTTGCTGCTCTTCCCCTCCCTCTGCCAGTTCAGTGGTTAGACAGACAGACAGACAGACAGACAGATATCATCCAGCAATGCTCTGCATGAGGAACAGATGATATAACAATGTCCTGACTGGAAGCAAAACCTGCTTTGCATCTGAGTTTTTCCAACTCCAATTCACAAAAAAAGGAAGTTATATAGGACTGGGGGAGGGCTGAAAATATACCATGGCATCAACCTGCAGATATTCCTGGCCATACAGCTGGAAGGCACTTCCCACATGTGCCTTCTCCCTCTCCTCTTCTCCCCACAACTCTTTGTAACCATACAAACTTCTTATGTGGAAATGGAGGTGAAAGCTGCTTTTCAATGAGAGAGATTCATGTGCATTTACATAATAATCTATCTCAATCCAGAAAGGTGACTTTGTAGGCAGATATTATACCTCAGATGACAATGCTTTTAATACTGTGTATTATGTTCATTATGTCCATTATGTACCAGAGTACACATTGACAACTGCCGTGTTATTAACATGGATCAGTAGATAGCTAGGAAGTTACAAATTCTACAGAGCTTACCACAGAATAGGAATAGTTGAATTAGCTTTCTTTTTGAAGTATATTTTAGTTTTTTGCAATATTTTTTGTTATGAAAAGCTCCATTCTCAAAAAAAAGGGGGATGGGGGGGAACATTGTAAAAATCAGGGAAAAGAAAGCATGAGAAGTATTAAAAATTGAATAAACTGGGGTTTTCCATGTGCTAACAAACCTTGTCCCTTACACACAGCTGGAAATATTTTAATAAGTTGCAAAATTTAACAGAGTCTATGCAGTACTTTGCTATCATCGGGAACTTGGCTGGACCTTCCAGCTGTCATTAGTTAGAATGGGACTCCCCAAGACAGCAACAGAAAGATAGAACAAGACGGTGATTAAAAAAAACAAACAAACAAAAAAAAACCTGTTAAATAACATAATAGAGCAATGAGTAACAAGTTGGAAAGGTTTGAGATGCAGATGGTTTGAAAGCTATTTTATTGCCTTTGCCATTATTTTATTTTTCATTTTATCCTATATTAAACAGGTTACAATAGTCAATAACATCCTTATAAGACTCTTCCAAATAACTGTGTAGGTTGTACACCATCTTGTAGCTGGATGCTTGAACATTTTGAAATCTCAGAAAATCCTCAGCTGTTCTGTGTCTTGTATTTAATCCTATATAAGCTCAGTACAGAGAGGGGAAAAAAAAAACACCTTTCATTTTAACTCTAAGGAATACTAATGTCTTTGTTTATTATTATTATTTAAAAATGTAGACTACTGAAATAATTTTCTTCAGAAAGTGGATTATTTGTTCATGAAAAACACTTGTTCATGCTACAACAAGAGCTAAGTCAGTAAACATTCAGGTATGCTTTGGAGGAGGAGTATGTAATGCAGAGCTCTGCATAACTGGACAGATAATAGAGGTAGCTTTTGAGCTGTAGGATTGTTTTTCTCCACAGTCTGAAAGAAAGGTAACAGCATAGGGTTTGTTCTTGGGAGCCAAGTGGCAGAGAACGTGTCATTGTCACCCAGCAGCTGTGCCAAGTGCATGGTCACCAAGGGCAGGGACAGCACGCTGGGCCCCCTGGCACAGGGACTGCCTTGGGGCCAGCATCCCAGAGATCCTCCTATGAAGATGGTGGGTCGAGGATAAGGCTGTTGCAAGTGGAATTGTGAATGGAGCTCACCATCACCCTTGTGGCACAGTGCCACCATCCTGCAACACCACAGTCACAGTGCCCTGGAACAGGACAAAAGAGAGCACCCTCCCCTCTCCCACTGCTGGAATACATCAGAATATCCTTAAGAAGCTGGTAGAATCACTTGAAGCTGAGAGAGAAGAACTGAAAGCAGGACAGGCCTTCTGGAGGTGCTCCATTGTAAAACCAGTTCCCAGCAGGGTCCCTTCAAAGCTCATCTGAGGGAATTAAATCTTTTTTCAGCTGGATAGCCATGGCAACGCAAAGGGAATGTACTTAAGGAGTACTCCAGAGCTCCCTGTCCTCATACTCCGTGTGGAGCCTGGGGCAGCAGTCATAAGAAAAGAGGTGCAGAGGTGTTGCAAGGGATCCCAGTGCTTGGAGCGCACACAGAAGTGAGTTTCCACTATGTGTGCTCCATATAGTGCTTGGAGCAGAACAGAAGTCAGGCTCCTCCTGGGAAATATGCCCACTGTATGGGATGAGGAGGCAGGTCTTGTATAGTTCAGGAAATAGCTGATTCCACCTTTGGGGTCAGGAAGGAATTTTCCACTAGCCCTTGGCAGGTTTTTGCCTTCCTCTGCAGCATCAAGCATGTGATGTTAAGGTTTTCTCTGGGCACTCTTGGTCAGGTTGCTGCCTACTGCTCATGCCCCATGAAGATGGGCAGCCTCTTGTCCCCTGCAGCAGCTTTTGCCTTCCTCTGCAGCACTGAGCACAGCCCTTGGCCTCCTTTGGGCCATTTTGCCAGATGCCTCCCATCTAGTGGCAGGAGGCTTTCCAAACTTCCAGGGTGGACGCAGGGGTTGCTCCCATGGGTTGCTTCCTGTCCTTGGTGACATTGAGCACAGCCCTAGTCAGGGCTCCTCAGGGCCCCTGTGGCTCTGTTCCTTCCTACTGCATTGAACCTCCAAGGCACCACT
Organism: Pyrgilauda ruficollis; assembly: GCF_017590135.1. Classification (NCBI taxonomy): domain Eukaryota; kingdom Metazoa; phylum Chordata; class Aves; order Passeriformes; family Passeridae; genus Pyrgilauda; species Pyrgilauda ruficollis. Next base: position 28,625,278 of record NW_024519206.1, on the reverse strand, counting down.
CATACTCTGGATCTTTCTGGCTGTCTCCATTCCCTTCACCGTCTTTGATGCCCGTCTTGGGATGTATTCAAGTACTTTAGCATAGTTTTTTTAAAAGGTGAGGCCACAGTTACAGTGGTTCCTTCCATCAAGGCACACAGCTGCTAACGTTTACTAATCTGGTAAAACTAGCAGGGAAAGGATTTGAAGAAAGTTGATAATAGTGGCAAACTTTTAAAACATTATTTAAATAACGTTGCAAGTTGTTTTGGCAAAACCTTTGCTTTTTTTTTTTTTTTTTTTGCTGTCTGCTACAACATGACTAATATAGGAACAGCTTAATCAAGTGGAGTAATCTATAATTTATAAAAGTCGTGAGCAAAATCTTTGTGTGGAAATTAATTTCTTGGTTTTTCTTACATGCATTAGTTTGCTCAGGGGACTTGATTGAATGTGCAGCTTGTATTACAGCCATACGTAATTATTATTTTATTATCATTCTCATGTGGGGAAGATGAGAGCACTGAGCAAAGATCCAGAAAGCGGTCTCTTGGACATGAAATTTATACTCTCCCATGATTAAATGCTAAATATTTACCTGATCCCTTAATAAAACCATTGAAACTAGCTCCCTGGTTACTCAGCTGTGCTCTACTGCTTTGATGACTGTGTCAAGTTATTCATCGCTTTTTGCTCCTCATCAGTTCATAACTGAAAAAGTTAATATATTATGCAGATTGCTTATTTTTATGTGATTAGGATATCTTCTCCTGGATGAACAGTGCTGTTATTCTTAATGAAACTGTCTCTATACATTCATTCTTCAAAATAAAGGAAACCAGGTTGTTGTCTCAGTTTTAAAGTTTATGAAAAATTTAACTAATGCAAAGAAGTTTCAGGTACTGTCTGTATTACTACTGATCTTTAAATAAGACTAAAAGTGCATCATCTTCTCTCTTGTATTTGTTAACAAACTATAAATCTCTCAGATATGAATGTCAATATTTCTACTATTTTTTCCCAGTAAAAGAAAGTTGATAATCATTATGCAAACAAGTAGACTGTCTGTCTACTACTGACAGTAATAGATTTGATTATATTCTCTAATTAGTAGACATGCTAATATTTGATATGTATGACAACATGTTGTAATAAGTAATAATGTCATATGCTCTACATATTTTCCAGATACTAGAAAAAAAATCTTGTAGGCATTTTCTTTCTGTACAGTACAATTATGATTATGACCAGTTTTATGACTGCAGCTCTGAATTTGTAATTAGGTATCAAGCTATGAGCAAATTTAACCCATTCATTAGAAGTATGTGCATCTGGAGGACAGCCAGTCCTGTCAGATTACTAGAATTTTTACTGGATATGTTATGAAGAAATTAAACCATAGAATAGCCATTTCATAATCTGGCAATATCTTTTGGTACTAATAATTCTGAGCAAATGTCTGTCTTACTAAAATATTGTGCCCATCTCTTGTTCATACAAGCAAGCAATAAAGTCTCCAAAATAAGTATCTTGCATGAAACACTGCTACAAACAAGTATAACTATTGGTGGATGGAGCCTGACTTTTAGCAGAAATTGACTTACTGTACAGTTCCTGCTGGATTTACATTCTTTCTCTTTTTTTCAGAAATCATTATAATTTTAAAATTAGCATATTGAACTCATGCAGAATATTCACACTGAATATTCTGGTGAGAGAATGGTGAGAGCCTAAAGAAATAGAGTTATAAGTCTAATAGATTAGAAGTGGTCTTGTAGTAGTTATAGGTTGCTCTTTAAAACATGAAAAAAATAGATTACTATGCCATCATTGGAAATCATTAGTAATAGTAATAATGTCTAGATATGTGCATTAGGCTTAATACTGTCTCTGTATATCTCCCGCTTCCTTTTCTCAAAAAGAAGTGCTTATTTCAGTATTTCTGCTGGCAGTGAGTGTTTGCTAGTGATTAGATTCTTTCAACTGTCTGTCCATCAAGGAAGGTGTTATTTCCTGTTCTAAATAATATTTCTCAGATACTGATTTCCCAGATCTTTTGCAGAACAATACAGTGCCACCTAAAAGTAAATAATTGTGATAAAGTTAATTTTTGCTTCTAGCACATTAGATACAACGGGTTCACCTTACTTGTTTTATGGTTTTCTCTAGCCAGCAATATTAAATTCCTGAGTATCCTAGTATTTCTGTTGTGCTTTTCATGACCTCTTCCTTTAAAGAAAATGCAGCTAGAGAAGCGTTAAGGCCTAGATTCTTTACATTATTTACATGTGCTAATGCTCCCTAAGCTTTGTGGCTGCCTGTGTGAATGGCATGGAGTCACAAGGGAGGGACTTGAATTCTGCATAACCTAAATAAGCAGACATGAGATTTGAAGAATGGGACTAACCACAGACAAAATACTGAGCAAGGTATTGAGATGAATGTAGGCAGAATTTTATGGCCTAGAAATATCTCAAATGAGAACATCCATGTATGACATAGCGAGGGAAGAACTTAACGCACAACCCTTGTATTCTACTTCAGCACGAGATGTGATTAGTTGGAGGATGCAGAAGGGTTTGACAACAAAGAGAGTGAAGAGAGGTTTGTTTTTTCCCTTGCTTGTTATATAAACTTTAGGTGGTGAAGCAGCCAGATGGTGTTTTTCTGCATAACTTTCTCTGTAGACACATACATAGTTTTGGGACCACATGATGGTTGACCAGGATGACATATAAACATTGAGGCTGACCACAGATTTGAACTCTGCCTCTCCAGTTCCACATCAAACCTATTTTCCAGTTAAACTGATCTTCCTTCCTGCATTAAGTTGAATAGATTTAAAGCTAATGCACAAAAAGTTTATGATGCATTTTAGTATTTGTGAGTCTGCAGATTTCAGTTGTGCATCAAATTAAAAGCAGGTGGCAATTCTTGATGAGAAATTGAGTTAAAACCTAACCAGATTTCTTCTAAGAAATTGGAAAGAACAGAAGTCCTTGGAGGAATATGTGTCAGATGCTACTTGCTTAATCCTTGATATCTTCCTGGAAGGATAGTTTAAATGAACTAACTAATATAAGGTTTCAGTAAACAGGTCTTCATTCATTCCCAGTAAATGTCACCAGTAGATTAGATTATATTAGCTGTTTTTAAAAGGAAATTAATATTGAATAGACATCTAGATTTGGAGAGATATGAAGAGAACTGGATTTCACCAGAAGAAAAGAAACTTAATCAGCGCTGTAACTGTGTTGTATTTTTCCTGTTATTATGTTAAAAAAAAAGGATTAAAAGTAAAATAAGGCAGAGCCTTACCTGAGTGATCCCAAAAGTTAAGTTGTTTTTACAGGCCTGTTAATTTAGAGGAATGCTTGATGGTGCCATACTTCATTTATAACTGTAGAATAAGTATGTTTTATATTTACTATTTCAAAGACCTTTTTATCACCAAAAAAAAAAAGTCATAGCGATAACATTTTTTCCAGAATTTCATATCAAATCTATACTTGTACATTTGCAACAAAATTTTTATTGGCACTTAGTTCTTTCAATTTCTGCTACAAAAATTCTCAATTTTGAGGAATAAGATTACATTCTTTGGAACTTTCTTATAAAACAATAATGAAAATAAAAAGATGGGAATATGCCTATTCCTACCCAAGCCATTCTGTAATGCTATTCTTTTGTTATTAGGCTGTGGTTTTTGCTGTTTCATCAGAGCTCTGAAGTTTTTAATTGAGATAACATTCTGATGCACCAGTAAAATTGGCCGTTCTGTCATTATGAGAGACTAAGAAATTCAGATGTTTTATGACAAATAAAGCTATATTAAATAATGTATATAATGAGAGATATAAACAGGAGACCTATTTATTAGAATATTCTCAGTGAAGACAAAGCCAGTTTGATTGCTTAGCACCTCTGGAATTCCTCCCATGTGTGCTTGTGTGTTCAAGTGAGTGTCCCTCATCTGTGGTGGGTCCCAGGTTGGTGATCAATATTGTCAATCAGGCAGGTAGCAGAAGGAGAGCAACATGCAAGGCTTCTCATGTTCTCCTTTCCATCTTTGTTGACTGTGGTAGGAGAAACAAGTTTGTTTCTGTCTCAGGGAATATATTCAGAAAGAAATGTCTGTCTGGTCAAGCTCTATTAATTGGTTGTCATTCGTTAGTTGCCTGGTTACTGCTTAGGAGAATGTAAAAGCTCTGCAGAAGCATCTTTCAGGCCAGCTTCAGCCACAGCCTGTAAGCTGGACTTAACATTGTTGAGTGTAGGTACCCTATACTAACTTGCACACCAATTTTGCAAAATTTGGCATATTTATTCAAAACAATGTGTAAATTACCCAAAACAGAAGCCAAATGCAGCTGGTTTGTTATTAGGTTTAAGACAAGTGAGGGACATAAACTATCATAGTCTACTTTCTGATTTCTAGAAAAAGCATACAAATTATGCCTACACATTTTACATTGGTAGGGTTTTTTTCAGTGGAATACTCATTATACATTTTTCTTATTAGAAACAATTCTGGTGAATAAGAAACTTGGTGTTCCAATGCCAATTACTACAAAACTTTTCCCCTGGGGGAGTTGAAGAAGAGATTTTAATCCCATAGTATAAATAAGTGCTTAGATATGAAAAACATCATGTGTTTGTAATTGTACCTAGGATTCAAAAGCCTTTGCAACTGCCTGCAAGGTCCTTTGGATCCAGAATTTGAATCAAATTGACATGATATAACAATAGCAGATAATTTCTCTAGGGTGTTATAGATGTCAGACCTATGGAGATAATTTTGTGCCTTGGAAAAAAATCTGATTCTTATTTCTTGAAAAAATAACTGTTGCTTGTACATTTGTTACATTATCATGCATTGTCATGCATGCTGCCAATAACATCTCTATTTTTCTGCCATTGTGATAAGTTTTATTATTAAGACAGACTTGATACAGAGCAGCAGTTCATTTGACATTAACGTTCTATTTTGGCAAAAAAATAGTTACTCTATCAGCCAGGAGTTTTTTTTAATCGAAACAGAAGCTTTCATTGGTCCTTCTTACAATTTTTCATGCCACAACATTGAGATTGTTGCGATTAATCTGTATGACCCTGTATTTCATATCACCAGTGTTAGCTTTTGTAGATCATAGTTCAGAGATTGATTCAAACAAGTTTGTATAAGGATTTATTTGGTTTATTTATATCTGCTTATCCTTATTTTCTCACAGATTTACATGGTCATTTCTAAAGCAACATTGTGAAATGTGATTCAGAAATATTAACTCAACTGTGATTGATAGATTAACTACTGCTTACTATACTGTAATTGCAGGGGAAATGCTTTCAGAGTTTTTGAGAAGCACTGGTGCATAATATGTAATATAATATAGTTTGATTTTCAAAGTTTAAATCATTAAATAACCCATCCATTAAATGCATTATATGGAAAGTTATCATCTAAAGGGAAAATTTATTCCACTTTGAAATATCATGCAAAATTTTCTTTACTTTGTTCATTTCAGACAGTTAATGAACAAGCATACAAAGGAAATTAATCCTAAATAAATACAGAACAAGTCACATGTGATGTGAGTCAAATAACAATGCTGTCTTACTCTCAGTGCTCATTTCACTCAGCCTCACAGTTTTTAAGGGATTCTAATTTTTTCAATTGAGGTTTGCTTGCTGTGTAAGGATGTTACTCGTCCATCTTCCTCGATTTCTATTAAATGCTGGATTCCTGCCAGATCAAATTCCTAAAACTTAAGAGACTGAAAAGTTTTCTAGACATTATAAAGCTGATGGTGCTAGTCAGTTTGTACACAAGCACAAGGAGAGTCTTTGATACACCTTATCTGTTAAATTCCTATTCTTCAAAAGAAAGCTGGAGATCCACTGTCACTTTTAGTGAAGGTAGTTGTTACTTTCACCTGTCTTTTCATTTTTCTAGTAAAAAGAATACCAACCTACAGAGAATTCTGGGGGAAAGAAAAAACCCAACTCGTATAATGTTTCTTTTCAATTCAACATGAAAGGCAATATGTGCTCTTTTCCCCTTTTATATCAAGGGGTTGATCTGCCTTTTCAATAGCACAATTTCTGCAGTTTTTACAGTACTGTACACCTTTGTTCTGACTGTTCCTCTGTGGGTGCTCAATAAACTCCAGACAGACATAACTTGGTGCTATTACACAAACTGACCTCAAAATCATTAACTCAACAAACAAAATTATTCCTTTCCCTGATTCAACAGTGCTCATTGTAGAATTTATTGATGTTTCTTTCTTCTTAATTCTCTCTTAAGGACTAGTTACCTTTTAAAATTATATTTTGTACTAATACTATCATAAGATTTCTCCTGCATGGTATGGTGCCCGTCGTATTAAATTTTCTTATCTGAAGCATTGCTCAAGGGGTCAGTAGTTATAATATCTGTTCTTTTATTAATATCTGATTCTTCCATTCAGGACCTCCACAAACAGTAACAAGTTTTTCAGGATACTGGCTTTTCTCTGGTGGTTTCTTATTTTCACCCAAGACCAATCAAAGGTTAACTATGCCAGCGTTTAGTCAAATAACACCCCTGACATTTATTTTGTATGTTTAGTATTGACAGCACTTACTTGGGCTTGTCTTGCCAGTTTTTCCTACTTTTACATTGGTGGTTGTCAGCATGTTTCAACTTTCTAATGTTTCACTGGCCATATGAACATTAGTCAGAAAATGGCAGAAAATAAATGATGACTTTAACTCTGCAGCTGTAACTCGCTCTCCTTCATCTGCTTACATAGTAGCAACGTTGTGTATCTTATTTATGCAGTCTTACTTTTGCTGTTCTGAAAACCTTCATTTTAGTATTGTTGCCTCCTAGAAATGCCTCTATATCTGTCTTACTGACTCTATCTTCCTTTCAAATTTTATAGACTTTATTCTTCTCCATCTCTCGTAACTTAATGCATTTCTCACTGCTATTGTTTGTTATTTGACTGTGTAACTATTATTTGTCTCTGTGGTACATTTCATGATGCAGTTTGTATGAAATGTTCTCTGCATAGTATAGTTGCATTGTATCATTTCATAAAAGTACATAGTAGTTTCAGTAGTTTTCTTTGAACAGTATAATTATGTTTTTAAAGAAGTAAAGTTCCTGATTTCAGTGTATAATGTTAGTATTTGATGTTAGAAATAGATTTGAACACACAGTATTTTGTCCTTGAAAAATATGCTTTCTTCTTTTTTAATGCTACCAGTCACTTTCATGTATTATTTAAACCTAACAGATGTATACCTATGGGCTCATTTATTTTATCCTACCAAAGTACAAGCAGTCAAGGAAAATGAAGTTGCTAATCACTGTAATGTGAAATACTTTTTGAAATGTCTGTGCCTCTGTTGAAAGAGGTAATTTATTATCCTAGAATATGAAAGAAAGGAGGAAAGAAAGGAAGAAAGAAAGAAAGGAAGAAAGAAAGGAAGAAAGAAAGGAAGAAAGAAAGGAAGAAAGAAAGGAAGAAAGAAAGAAAGAAAGAAAGAAAGAAAGAAAGAAAGAAAGAAAGAAAGTTTTTAGTGAAGGAGTTTAGGAAGGAGTTTTAAAGTTGAGAACTTTAAAAAGTGAAGTGTTTGCAGGCTTAAAAAGCAGAATTGGAACCTGTAAGCATTGCTTTACAAAAGATTTGAAGGGCTTGAACAGTGCTTTATCTTGCCTTGGCAGAACTGCTACTTTTATTACAAAGTGTACTGGTTTTGCTGTAAAAAGTGACAGTGGGTTGTAGCTACAGAAATCTTAGTTCAGGATGAACAGTAAATTGACTTAAAAATAGGAAACTAGATTTTTAAACCAGACAGACATATAAGCCACATAGCTGTTTAAATGGTTTAAGCACAAGCTAAATCCTTGGGGCAGAGGGCAAAGAGTTGTACACAGACAAAAAAAAAGGGCTTTCTGCATTAATGAATCCTATATGATCAATAATTGTGCTCTTTTAAGGGAGGAAAAAGGACCAGATACCAAAGCCAAATATTGCTCCTGGACCTCTACACAGCTCCTAGGCTTTTATAAGGGAATATGTTTCTTTAGATTTGGTGCATGTCAAAAATTTTCTACTCTATAAGTCCATGTTGTTTTGACTACAGTTTTAGTTGGGTAGAGCATATGGACAAATTGTGAGTGCTATATCAAAGAAGAAAGTACTTAGAGCTCCAGTGCTGATATGAAATCTGTCTTTCTTTTTTTTTTTTTTTTTTTTTCCTTTTTATGAAGGGAACCTTTAGATCAACTTCTCCCTCCTTCGGGAGTAATTGATTGGTGGTGGGGGCTACAAAGTGTTTTGTCTGTGTTGTTGAATATGCTTCTGCATGCTAGTTGGTTATATGATCAGTGGTCATAGAGTATTCATTAGTCATTTTCAGCTCCTTTGGGAATGAATTCTAAATATTTTAATTTTATGGTAATTATAGACCAATAGTAGGCTTGGGTCAGAAAAGTTTAAGAAGGAAGCCCCTTTACTCAGAGAGAAAATATAAAGGCCAAATACACTATGAAATGATTTTTTTTAATGATATGTTTTTGCCTTCAAAATGACTGGCAGGAATTGAAATAATGGAATAGTGATGTGTCAGAACTTCTACATAATGCATACTTGTCATGATTCTTGCCATGGTATTCTGGAAATACTGGATAAAAACACACATTTATAGAAAGACAGAAAAAACTGCATCTAGGCTATGCATCAATATTTTTTTTAAGGTCCCAGATACTCTATTGTATTATAAAATGGGAACTCAAATATAAATGTAAACTTGAGATGGTTTATGTTAATTTTCAATGTTTACTTTTACCTTGGTGTTCAGAAGACAGAAAAAACTAACATTTCGACAAATACTCATGACATAGTCCAGTCATCCTCTGGGTCATTATTTTCTTCATGTTCTGATTATTCAGCCATTTGCTCTAATTCCTTTGAACTATAGTGGTGTAATTGATAAAGTAGCATAAAATTCTTCCTGCTAAAATGTACTGATGATACCACTAAATGGAAAAAAATTATGACAAAAGTCTCTCCTAGGGAAGTACACAGGTATCTTCATGAGATCTTTGAATAAAACAAGAAAATTTGTAATTAAGCTAAAAATAACCTACCTGTCACTAGTAGCTTTTAGTGCATAGCATTTTGGCTTTTAGGGCAATTATTATTTCTTGCAGGTTTTGAAAACTGTGAATGGCTAATTACCAGAGCAAGCATTGTGCTATCCAGCAGTGCATTAGAATATTCATGCTATAGTCCCTTCTGTCTGTGTTTCTAAGGTTTTCAACCTGTACTTTAGAAATCCTGAGTAGGGATACTATTAATTGAAGACTTTGTTTTTGCTAAATTTTCTGAGACATCTCTGGCTATAATTGTAGGCAAATTAAATCACTCTGTGGGAATCAAAGAAAATATTGCCGTGGATTACAGTCAGAACAACCCAGTAAAACCACTTAGCTGATGCATCTTGCATTACAGAAAAGAAATAATTTTACTACATGAATACTTCAAAAGTGGTATCATCTCCTATTTAGCTTTTCTCTTCTTGTTTTTCTTTTTTTTAAAGACAATTTTCATATATTTATTTCAAGATATAGAAAGTTGCTAAATCTTCAGAAAATTGCTCACTATTGCTTAACTTTCTTCTGAGTTAAAAATATATATCTTATTTCAATCCTGAATTTGTCTACCTTCAACTTGGAGCTTTCAGTTCTCAGTACCAGTTTTCTATCAAAAGAAAAAAAAGTCATCCTCAAAAATTTCTTCATTATGCACACAAGAAGATTCTGTGATTGAACGGGTGAATTTACTAAACTCTTATAGTTCTTTCTTTTGGAATTAATCAATGTTATTTTTTCTAAAAGCAAACTTGTATCTCAGACACATGATTTTTGCCATTACTAGTAACAGAAATCATGATAGAAGTTTTGTGCTGGCCTGAGGGTCCCAGGGCACGTCTGGGTTTGCCTTGGCCTGACCTTGGATAACAGTTTCCAGTGGCCATGTGTGGAGTGGTGCCTGCTCCAGATGGATTTCCTCTTGGTGAATTCCACAGATGAAGCCCCCATGTAGCACACACTAGCCCTTTGTGCGACCTGCAGCTGTGGGTGGTTGTTGTGCAGATTTCATCCTCCAGGTTGGGAATAAAGAAAAATGACTGTGATTGGAAATGTATAAAAGTAGCCACAAGGGGATACAAACTTTATTCTTCATAGACTTTTTTCTCTACTAATTAAACAATTAGAATTGTTATACTGTTAGTATTAACTGGACTGACATGGAAATTTTGCCTCCACTTGCCATATATGTTCTTTTTGCTCATGGCAAGATTTTGAGTGTAGTAGACAGAACTAGGAGCAGGACTGTAAATAAAGGTCTCACTAATTCTGTATGATTAAGCACATGGTTTTCTGTTTATAGTCTTCTGTTATGTACATGGGACTCACATTGCTTTCCTTACACGAAACATCAGTTTTCAAGTATAGACTTTTCCATTTCTGGAGTCCACAGTACTGTCCTTTTATCTAAAGATTTTATTCCAAGAACTTGCATTCAGTTGTATGAGAATGTAAACTGACAATCTTCTCAGCTAATTCTTTTGGCGTTCTCGGATACAATTTACCTCACCCTAAAAAGTTTGGAAGATCACTAAAATAGTTGCTACTTCACATCACTGAAGCTGTTACTCAATAGAATATATTTTGTTATTGTTTTAGCATGAGTGATTCTCCTTCTGTGTAAGTAGTGAAGAATAATGATAATTCAATAATTCACATTTTTCTGTATTATAGTTTAGTTTTACCCTTCTAGTCTGGTCTCAGATGTTCAATAGCATTAAGATTTCATTTACCACAATATGTCTTCCTAAGTTAGTAAAGAAAAGCTTGTTTGTTTGTTTGTTTATAATTGATGTCCTTAATTTCATATTAGTGCAGGTAATAAGTAAAACAACCCGTGCTCTCTCCCAACAATTATGCAAGCATTCTGACACTTCCCAGTGCCATTTTTCTGTATTTCTTGGGAGTGTCCTGTGATGTAAGATACAGACTCTCCTTTGCCCTTTACCTTAAATAATCTTGTAAATACTTGCTTGATGCTTAGATGTGTTCATAATTTTCTTCCTAGTTTAGAATCAGGACTTTTTACGCCACAGTTTGCATTTAGCCAGAATGGTATTGTATTATCAGTTGGCACTGTAAAGTCTTTGCTAGAAGCTCATGAAATTGTGCTATAATCACTCATACTTGTGAAAAATCATCAGTTTCAGCCCAGGGACCCATTTATCTTTCAACCTGCTGTCACATGTAGGACTGCCTTAAGCAGTGTGTTTCTACTAGCAAGTTCTTATGTAGAATTCATAGGAACATTTAGGCTGTTTTACCAATAGCAGCTTTAGACCTCCAGCATGTGTCTTACAGGTTGAAATACCACCAAATGACAGATTTTTTTTGTACATATATATTATAGATTTTGCAGCTTTGTATGGCACTACTTTTTTCCAAAGCCTCAAGCAGTAGCTAAGCAAGATGCCTGTGGGTATTTTGAAACTGCCCGTGGGTAGATAATGACAATTTTAATATCCACAGAATTTTGCTGAAACAGAAAGCAAAGAAAATGTACAATGGGATTTGTCCATATGAGTTAAGTCAATGGATGATCATTGCATTCTACATAACCTCAGAGCAGTGAAAGCTATTAAACATGTAGGTTACTACACGTGTAATTTTTGAATGAAGTGATAATGTTCTTCCTTACTCATAGTCCAAGGAAAAAAAGGCAAATAATGTGAAAACAATAGTACCTTCCAATTTAATCTATACCACTACTCCACTGTGTGTAAGAATTTTGATGTTATCAGTGATAAGATATATTACAATATTCACATGTAAAAGAGTAGGATGGAAGCCTAGCAAGCGACAAATTGCAGTAACAGAAAAAAAATTATATGCCATAAACAAACAACAGGAGAATAACGGGGAATTAGTAGGTTGTTTTATCTCAACAAAATAGTAAAGTCAAGGAAGCTGAGATACGCTCAGTGAAATTCTGACCTTTATAACTTTGCTGAATTCAGCAATGTTAGCCATTCTCAACATCAGCCTGTTACCCATTTTCCCTCTTAGTAATTAGGTGTAATATTTTTTGTTTGTTTGTTTGGTTGGTTTTGTTTTGTTTTGTTTTTTTTTTTTGGTTCTATGAGAACAAAATACATCCTGGTATTTGAAGGCAACATTTTATCTAAAGTAGCATGTGCTATGCATAAGCAATTGTGATAAGATCCTTAAAATTTTCTTACTAAATGTGTCCATTGGAAGCAAAGTACCTCCTTTAGAGGTTAGTGGATGCAAAGCTATAGTGGTTAGCACATTTGCTTATTTTTTCCCCTCTGCTTGGGAGCCTTTGTCAGTTTGCAGTGATACTCAATAACATAGTTTCCAACATGGAAACGTTTAGAAAAACCTGATGATTGTCTTTCAATACACAAGTGATGGGAAGAGTGTACATAACCACCACTTATAGATAATATATGCTAGTATCACTGCAGTGGAATCACAGTTCTCTGTTCTGTGTATGACTAAATCTCCTTACCTGAAATATTCTCATGGTATTCCCAGCCAATCTTGTGATCTGTAAAGACTCTGTGGGATCCAGTCATCCTCTGGACTGCTTTTCCTGTCAACTACCTCTTTCTTTGCCCTCAGATCTCCACTTTTCTACAGATACTTTAACACTGACTAAGCTGCCTCTCAGCAAAATACTGGAGTAGAGAACAGGGCACACAGAGACCCAGTCTGGTTCAGCAGAGAAGCAGTGAAGTCTTCTGAAGGAGGTCTTTCAGCTGGCTACAGCCCTGGGCACTCCAAGATCATGTCAGCACTTTTTGTATCTCCTAACTAAAGCATACAGCTATGACTCCCTGCCTCCTTGCTCAGGCTTCATTCACTGCTGGATTTAATCTCCAACCCATCCTGCAAGTAGAGCTGGTGAAACTGGGCAAGTTTCACTTGAGAGCTGAAGGTCTCTATGGATCGTTTTTTGTATAGGCAACACTCTCCATCACCACTTTGCAGATATCTGTGCAATGAGGAGTCCCACAGGGGAAGATAGTGATCTCCATGTCCATTAGTGTTGGAGCTATCAGTTGGAAAACAGAGGCTTAGGAATGTGGAAAACATTCCTGAAATCCAGCACACCTTTTTCCCCAAAAGGTTTAGCAGTGTTTTTATTGGTCATGTGTTTGCATGAATGTCCCAAAAGATTTAAACAAAATTGCTGTCATTTATAGAAGTTATCTTTCCAGTGTTTCTTCATATGAATCACTACTTTCCCAAAGTAAGGAATAAAGCCACAATAATGATATAATAATGTTCAGTGCAGACTGTTAACTTAAGAAAACACTTCCTTTAGGCAAAATAATTTTTCTTTTACTAGACTGGTGCATAACTAGATTCTGTTTTGTTGATTACTGTAAAAAGTATTCCTCTTGCTATGTATTTCCACATTCAACCAAATTACTCTTGTTGATTTTGAGATTCCCAAAGATCTCATCATTGTTTTCATATGGTCTCTGTATAATTATTCCAATCTTCCATTAATTCATATGAATTGTAGCATGTCATGGTCTTTGCACAATAGCAAATTGTGTTATTGGATCCTAAATTTTATGAAACATGATCGAAAACTCACATTCAGTCACTAGATAAGTGATGGCTTTTCAATTTAACATACAAAACTAATGTATTTGTAGCTTATAGATTATGCGGTGTAGATACATAGATATCTTAATGTATTTGTCATTTTCTCAGTACTTGTTGCAGGTGGTACTGGTACTCCTTCTATGTGTTCCATCACTTTTGATGCCCAAGGAATCTGGGGAGTACTGTGGTGCAAATGGCATCAGGTGTCAGAGTTGCTAGGGTCTTACATCAATTTGGTAGCATACTGTGAGGGTAGGAAACAGGCAAGCAGGATGTAATTCATGTAATTCATGAAAGATGAGTCAGTATGTGTTTTTAAAGTAAGCTTCAGTCTTTGTTAGGTTTTTGCCACTTTTTTTTCATCTGATTTCTGCTTACTTGGGAATCTGGGAAAAAAATAAAATCTATTGATACCCATAACCCAAACCTGAAAAGCTGGTTGGCAGAACTAAGTTACTGAATTGTAATACTACAAAAAGCTTTAAAATCTTCCCCAAGAAAAAGACAATTAGTAGAACTAGCATGAATAACAGTAAAAGCAAGAATTAAAGCTCAAAAATCAACATGAGAGTTACTATTTTGTTATACAAATAAAAGCTAAACTACCCCACCTGAAGTGCAAAACAAGGTTGAATAATAATAATTAATTTCTGGTGGTACTTAACAGTTCGCAAATGTCAGGAGGAAAATTAAAAGCCAATCTTGACTTCATCTGACAGGACAGTGTATGGCTTCTGTAGAAAATTTATAAAAGTTGTGTGGTGATAACTGCATTATTTTGTACTTTACCCTTTGTGGTGCATTGCTTGAGTGGTTTATCATCCTTGCCCGTCACTTGCAGTTTCTATCAGCTTCATTTGTATTCATGGAAAAAGCTTGGGCAGGGGGTGGTAGACACCTTTTTCCTTTCCTTTTATGATTTCTTTTGATTTGTTTTGTTTTAATCACCTGTTCACGGAGCAATTCTTCTTGTTCCTATCTGACACAGTAAAGAAAATACAGCCAAAGGCAAGGGCATCAACCACCCTTTTGAAGGTCTCAAGTAAACTATTATTTATATGACTTCAGGGAGCCTGCTTCATATTTTAAAGGGCAGAATAACCAAGCTGAGAAACATGCTTATGAAAATACATCATCCATTAACCTTATCAGCTTTCCTGACATGGGGCTGAAAAGGTTTACTGAAACCTGAGGAGCTGCTGTAGTAGAGCAGCTCTCTGTGCTCCTAAGATTTTTCGCCTATATCATTTCACTTTGGGTGTGTCTCCTATTTGAAAAAACAGAGTCATAATAGATTCAGATAACTATCACAAATGATGTTATTTAGAATAGTCTTCAAGGGTCAAGGTAGCATTTTCAAAAATTCTTGCAACTTTGTCTGCCTAAGTTTTTATGTGTACACTGTAAGCTTTCATACTGATGGAATAGTATCTACAGTGGCTGAAGGCATCTTTCCATCATAAAAATGTTGTCAGAAGCACATAGTTAAGAGGCATTTTCCAATCTAATTGATTTTGTCATTCTGTGATTCTGTCTTTCCTGAGGATAGTGATCAAAAACACCCTTTGAACAAAAATTTATTGTGAACAAAGCACCACTTTCTCTAATTTTTGCTTGAAACAGAATTACAGCCTGATTTTTCTGAGGTATGTTTACACACCCTATTCACAATTACTACCACCAATCCTATTTAGAGGCCAGGTTCTAGTGCCTTACAAGTTAAACAGTGTGTGCACTGGTGATTACAAATGAATGCAGCATTTGCTAAAAGCAACCTGCAAAAGAATGGCTGGTTAACAACATTCTGAGGCCATTTGTTAATCAAATCAAGCAGAAATAGTAAGTCATTCAGTAATGTAGCCAGCTCATCTAATTAAATGTCTCTCAGCCCAACATCTGTCTTTATAATGATCTTGGTGCTTTTAGGCAATAACTGCATCATGCTTTTATGTTTGAATTAATGCTGATAACCTGTGGATGACATTTGTAATGTTGACGGTAAAATATCAAGATTTCATCACCTTCATATTTACTGAAATAAAGGTATGTAATCCTCTAGCCATTCCTCCTCTATGATTTAAAAATTACGTGTGCTGAATCTGTAATGTACAATCCCTCCTGTTGTATCCAGCCTAATCTGTGTTCATAGATGAGAAATATAGGATGTATATACTCTATTCCACTCAAATTATTAAAGTGGTAAAATCTACCTGATCTGGTGATGTACACAACTTCCCATAATTTATTTCTAAATCTGATTAAAATGGTAGCTATTCTTTTTGTGATCTGCCCTGAGGCTAGTATATATTTGTCTGTATAAAGGCCTTTCATCACATTTACAAGTTTTAAAATGTTAAAACTTTTAAATGAAGATCCTGAGCAGATTGGTACTCACTAGTTATTTTGAGTGACTAAAATTTCTGAGACTGTTTTAAATGAGAGGAGAAAATACAAATTTCTTATAAACAGTTGACCTCTTTCATCATTTGTCAGGCAGGTGGTTTATAGTAATAGAGTGTATTTTCCTTTCTCAAGTAATTTGTTATAACATTTTTCCCAAAAGTTACTTGCAATTCTCTCTCCACATTTCCATTCTAATTTCTTTCCAGGCTGGTCCAGTGAGATGTGTTTTCACACCAAATATGGCAACTTCTTTTAGATAACCAGATCTGGCAGCTAGTTTCCATGGGCTTTTACAATAGTTTCTGTAGAACAATAGGGCTGAGAAGGCAATTCAGAAACTGCTGCTCTAAATTGCCCTTGACTTATACTCTTCCTTGAAGATGGGGCAACTGAAGATTGCGTAAGAGGCAACAAATGCCACAGGCTGAAGGATGTTACATATTGTATTGACACTGTTCTCTTCAAAGCCTTTAGTTCTTTATCAAATATGAAGAGGTAGAACTTTATTCTTGACCTCTTTGATATGCTAACTATCTCCAACATAATGAGCTCTAGTGGGTTGTTTATCTTCCCTTCAGCCTTGCTGTTCCTGTGACTAAACTGTCTCCTCCATTGCTGTAGCAACAGCTTCACAGAGTGGTGTGCAGCTCCTGCTCATTCTTGTTTCACATTCCTGGGGTAAGAAGAATGTACAGGGTCTTGTTAGATGTTCTTTTTTTCATGAGAAAAATCAAATCAGTGTGAAAAGAGGTGAAGCTAAGGCACAAATAATATAGTTTACTCTGTTTCCAAAGGGAAACCCTCACTGTACTTTTTAAAAAATGCACCAAACACCAAATTGGGGTGTAGAACATGTAAAGAATAAAGCAGTTTCACATGTTAAAACTAAGAAGGCTGTTTTGTTATGAAGAGGAGATTCTGAAAATATTTTGGCACCATAAAAACTCAAGGAAATTTCTTATAAGTGTAAGTATTTAATGAACCATACATCTCTCAAACTCTAGTTCTATGGCTTTTTTTGAAGAAGGCACTTGCTAATAGTAATAGACAGAGTTAATGATGACATCTGGGTGTGAGAATGCTTTCCTGTTTTGAATCTGAACACCAACATGAATGTAATTGCACAGTAAAGGATTTGCTGAGGAAGCCATCATCTCAATAACAGATCTGCTTCTGCCAGCCTAAGATGTAATTAAAATAAAATATATCTCCCAGACAGGAGTAAAAAATAACCAGCAACCTGGTTTTGCTGTTCTTAGATAGAACTAGCAATTAATTATATGTTTGACCAGTGAGAAATGTCATATACTGTGACCTAAATTTTGTTACACTGAATTCTGGCAGTTTTCTGAAAGAAATATATTTCAAAGGTTACACCAACCAACAGTATAGAAGATTGTAACAATAGGCTACAAGTGATAAAAGGAAACACATCAGCCACTATCATAGTGTGCTCTTTCTAAATGAAGTGAAAAGTTCTACTGAAACCAGTGTTATAATGAGAGTGGAGCAGAAATGTGTGCACTGAATGCAAGGAAGATTTACCTAAGTCCTTAGGTAAATGGAGGTCAACCCTTAAAAATACATGGTTTTTTCCTATGGTTGAAATGCATCCCAAAGCTTACAAAGCTGACTGTCAGTGTATTGGTGGAGCAAGCGAACAAATATCAGGGTCGAGTGCAGCCTCTCACCTCTCACTGGCCTTAGTGGTTTGGTTGCCTGGGCAAAGGGTTAGATTTTGGTGCAGATGCCTGTGTTTGTACCAGAGAGGTGTGTGGAGAGCATCATAATATAGAGTTATGAGAAGCTTCTCCACCTCTTTGTTTTCATGCTTCTTGTCTTTGAGCTACACTGTAGCTTGGCCAGTGTCTGGCAATGCACCTCACTAATTCAAGCCCCGACCCACTGATTTCACCTTCTGGCTTGATCTCCTACCTGCCTTATTGCCAGATTGGCTGATGGGACAGAGCAGCAGATGGGCATGGCCAATCTTGCTTGGAATTGTGGGACTTAACAGCAAGTTGCATGCCCTGCCTGCCTTGACTCACTCTAGCTTCCCAGGAAATCTTTCCTTACAGGGCAGCCCATTCTTGCTGTTCCCTGGCAATAGCTTTCTAAAAAGGATGCCATCAAAACCAGGTGAGAACTGCATTGGTCCTCAAGTTTCAGGGCATCCATCAGATGCCTAGGGAAAACATTCAAGAACAGGATAAGTGTAGGAAAATATTTTCTTGGTCTATTTTCCAAACATCAGGAGTTAAAGAAATTCTTGACTGAGAGGGTGCAGTCATGTTTATCTTGCCTGTAGTTTTTCTACTCTGTTTTGAAGTCTCTTCTGCTTTATATTCCCATCTTGTCCTAAAATGCAAAAGTAGTAATCTCTATAGTGGAAAAACACTAGGAAGGACTTCCTTTTGTTTTGGCCCTGTACCTCTGTACTGCAAGAACAATGCCTACTCATTGCTGCTGCCAGTTTACCACACCATTAAAAGCTTGTATTTTACTAGCCCTTAGCTGTCCTCTTCCAAGGCCATGTTAGCCTCTAATTCTTTGAGATGAGATAGGAAGAAATACATGCTCAAGAAGAAATACATATTCAAACACGGGGCAACGTGTATATCTCTAGTGGCAACTGTTGCTTTCAAAATCTTTTATTCTTACTTCATTCTATAATAAGTTTTAGCATTCTTCTTGCCTATTTTGTCTGCTTTTGAACACTGAGCTGTTACCTACAGGAAGTTTTCCAAGACAACCTTCCAAGCAAGTAACTGATTTGTTGCCCTTTATTTTGTAGTCACAGAGCTGTGTTTTTTTCAGAAGCTTTTTAGCACTTGAATAACTTCTCCCACTTACAAAACATGTTCTTCCATTCTGTGCAAATTCTACTTATAATTTTCCAGCAAATCCACTTGACAGCATATTGAAATTAGTTCTATAGCAGAGAAACAGCAAATCACTTGTGGGGTTTAATATTAAAGGAGAAGTGGGCCATTCAGGCATAAATCAGAGAAATCAATTAGAGCTAGGACTCATGTCATTTCAAACTTCAGGAGAACAATGGCTTAGTCATTGCACTGAGAGGGTGATCTTCACTGATAAGGAGGTTTCCTATGTTCCCTGCAGAATTCCACAGTTTTTCTTTAAACACTACCACTGTTTTTTTCATATGAAGACAATTTTTTGTTTGTTTCTCCCTTAGTTTCATCTCTTATCTTCCGTATGTGTTCTGAAATCTGGAGAAGTCAGGGACTGTGTTCATAAGAGAAGATATAAAGGTCATTGTTTTGCATTTTCCCTTATTCATTTGGTCATTAAACAGGAGGATGACAGGAAACATCACAGAAAACACCTTAGGCTGAAGAAATGGTCCTGTCCTCTAAAATGGAAAATATTTATTTACATTAGTACTGGCCTCAAAATTTTTCTGTCAATTTTCAGGTAAGAGGCCAAGGTTCAGCTGTTGTATGGTAGGAAAAAATTTCCAAGCAACACTCTGAAGATTTGAATGAAAGAGCATAAAATTTATCTAGAGGTAGTGCAATCTGTTGTTCTGGTATTGGTTCCTGCAGTACCATTCAAATCCATTGGAATCTAATCATTATCCTTCCACCAAAGGAAAAGATAAATCCTTCATGCTAAGAGAAATGGAGCATCCATGAGGGCTATGTTATATTGTCTTCTGGCTAAATGGCTTCCTAAAGTTGGAGCTAGGTAAAGGATTCATGGGTGTATACTGAGAGCTTGCCTGCCCAGTTTCACCCTGCAGAAAATCCCTTGCAGGTAGAGGTGTCTTTTCACCACATCTGAGTCTATCTCAGGATCAGTTGTTTGCCTCCTCTTCCTCCAGCACTGCTAAGAAGGTACCAAGGCCTATTGGTTTGGTTTCCCTTTTGGTTCCTCAGTCTGTCTGATCTAATCAGCTTCCAGGAGAGAAGTTACTTGAAGTTATTCCTCTGTACGTGTTTTATGCGGTACAGTTTTACAATATCCCTGAAAAAGCCCCACCACATAATGGTTTGCTTTACAGTTTAAAAAAAATAAATTAAGGTGGCAGTTTAATTTTCCCCACTAAGTAAAGCACTTAGCATGATCTCACTTGCTTAAGGTAATTATAGACATGGTGCCTATTCAGCTCCTTGCTTCTTTAGAAAGACTATAAATTAATGCAACGATAAAAATCTACTGCAGTTACATGGATAGACACTTAATGCAGAATCCTTTAGTACATTTTTACATTTTTCTAGTTCTATGGCTAACTCTCAACCTTCCGTTCCAATGTCTTATCCTATATCTAGCAAACATTGCAAAGGGATCATGGTAGCTGAAAATGCTCATAATGTGATGTGGTCTTAGGATACTCATCTATCTCAGCTCACGATATTCTGTGTGGTGTGCTCTAATGTAAGTCTCAATCTTTCTTCAAAGGAGAGGGTAGCCAAGTGAGGTCTTTCTTTCTTTGCGGAGGAGAGGAAAGAGGAGACCTGATTTCTTGTGTGTGAAGCTATCCTTATTGCTATGCACAAAAAATGGCTCTGACTTACAGTAAGAGATAACCTGGTGAACTAGATTTATATATTGCTGTTAAAAAGCTAACGATATCTGTAGTGTACCAAGATGTAAATGTAAAAAAAGGCAGGGGAGAGTAAAGGAGGAGGGAAGTGCAGGTGGCAAAAAAAAGGTTATTCTCGATCTGTTAATTTCTCAAAGGTGAATTTAACATTTTAGGCTTATACAAAGGTTGCCCCTATTAGCTGCAGATTTTTCTATTTAAAATTCTATTGTTGGAATAAAAATCAGGTTATATGTGAATGTTGTGTACTAGGAACTGAAAAGAAGAGAAAGCTCACCCTTTCAGTTGTAGTGGGGAAGTGTTTGCATAGCCAGCATCTAGAAAACATTGGGTACCTATATACAGGTTTCAGACATTGCAGACTCCAGCTGTGATCAGAGTCTGGGAAAGAGCTGGGTGCTTGGTGTCACAGCTGGTCATCACTCCTCTCTTCCTCCATGCCCTCCTTTGCCCTGCCAGTGCACCATGCCTGTCATCTTGCTTCACCGTGCTGCCGTGCTGGAGTGAATGTCAGCTGAAACGAATGTCAGCTGACCGCTCAAAGTGCTGTATTGCAGTGGGATGTATGTCTCACACGAGGGAAGAATTACCCGCTGGTTTGTTGGTTACATGTGGTGACAGAGGAGACCCTGTTTAAAGTGCAGCATTGGCACACCTTAGACAAGAGTGGGAAATTGAGCCATTTTAAGTGCTTGGTTTGAACACTTGCACCCAGGACACCTACTTAGAGAACCCCACAGCATAAGGCTACTGCAGCAGCAGCACCAGAATGGCCAGTGAGCATCCTTGGCTCCTAATCCTGTTCATAGTTGTAAGATGGAAATAAAACCCATGCCTATGCATCATGTTACATTCCTAAATTTCATTAGAAGAGCATATTTGGGAGTTGATGTGAGATCCTTTGACACCATCTACACTTCACAATTTTGGCAAGTGTTGTGCTGTAGGAAGTTTCCAGAAGATGGCAGAAATTAAAATGTATTAGGATATAAGAGTAACAAATTATGACAGCCCAAGAAGAGGTCAGAATGAGATGCTGACATTTTAAAGCATATGTTCACATATTTTGAATGTTTCTTGTGAGTAATAAAACTGAGATACTTATCCCTGCTGGCTGCTAATGATCTTGCTGCATTTTTTTCCTGAGGATAGCATAATGAAGCTATGTGTCCTAACTTCAGTAACTCTTACCTATCATTCTTATTTCCCTATGTGCATTTCAGTCATCTGAAGCATTTTTTGTACTTTTAGTACTTTTTGTACTTTTAGTTCTTTATCTGTAGTTTTCTTTGCAGGTAAAATTAATCATGCATCCTGGCCTTTACTATGCAGTCAAAACTTGACAGCACATGCTACACTGTTTTCATTCAGTTGAATCCCACTGAGAGCCTTGGTGCTATGTGACCTCATGTTTCACTGCTGGGTAACCCCAGGACTCTCAAATATGAGACCTTTTATGACTCTACCATACTCCTAATCTAGCAGGAATCCTGTCTCACATGAGGCCAATACATTGCAAAAGGCTCACAAATTTTGTTGGCAAAATGGAAGACCCTCACATGAGTGTCTCCCAGTATTTAAAATCAAAGAAAAAACTTCCCTTCCAACCTAGGTCTTAGCAAGTTTTAAAAATCATATGTAGATTTATTTGTGGATATAAACAACAAGGGCAATAAAGTACCTAAACAGCAAAAGGAAGATTATGGAAAATGTAGGCCTACTGCTAAATGGGGCTGGAAAATGAGGGACAAGTAACATGGAACAGGCTGAGGTTCTGCCTGTTCTCCTTTCTGCCTTAATCTTGACCATCAAAACTGGGCTTCAGGAGCCTGAGACCCCTCGGACAAGGGACATGGAACAAGCAAGACTTACTTTTTGTGGAGGAAGATGATGTTTAGGAAGCGCTTCCAATAAGAGGGACATACATAAGTCCATGGAGCCTAATGGGTTTACACCCACAAATGCTGAGGGAATGGGCTAATAACTTTGCAATGCCAGCACCAATCACATTTGAAAAGTTGTGCTAACTGGGAGATGTTCCAGAAGACTGTAAGAGACCAAATTTCCCTCCTATCTGCAAGAAAAACAAGAAAAAAAGATCCATGGGAATACAGGCTGGTGAGCCTCATCTCAGTGCCTGGGAAGGAACCATTTCTAAGTACAGGAAGAACACAAGGCTTATTGGGGATAGTCAGCACGGATTTATGAAGAGGAAGTCAGGCATATTCAACATAAAACCTCCTACAATAAGGTGATTGGCTTGATGGACAAGGGGGTAGGGGTATTGGATGTTCTTTACCTTGCCTTCAAGAAAGCATTTGACACTGTCTCCTGTGTCATCCTCACAGAGCAGCTGAAAAAGTGCATTTGGTAAGTGGATAGTGAGGCTAGTTGAAAACCAGCTGAAGGGCTGAGCCCAGTTCTTGTGATCAGTGGCACAAAGTCCAGTTGAAGGCAAGTGGCTACTGAGACTTGATTGATACCCCAGGTATAAATAATGAAGCCAGTACAGCATAATATTTTACTTAATGACCTGAATGCTGGAACAAAGTGCACCCTGAGCAACTTTGCAGATGATACAACAGTGGGAAGAGTGGTGATACATGGCATATCGGAGTGTTCTACTGACATCAGGAGGAACATGAGAAGACTGGGGAGCATCCTCATGAAGTTCAACAAAGATGAATGAAAAGTCCTGAACCTGGGATAAACTGTCTCATGCACCAATACAAGCTGGAGGCTGACCAGCTGGAGAGCAGCTTGAGAGAAAAGTCCCTGGTGGTGCTGGTGCATACCAAGCCAGCAATATCCTGGGGTGCATTAGGAAAAGCATTGCCAGAAGGATGAGGGACATGATCCTGCCCTTCTTCTCAGCCTTAGTGAAGCCACAACTGAAGTGCTGTGTCCATTTTTAGTTCCCAGTAGAGGAGACAGAGAAACATGGACATGTTGGAGAGAGTTCAGAAAAAGCACCACTAATGTGATTAAGGGACTGGAACATCTCTCCTGTGAGGAGATTCTGAGACAGTTGGGACTGTTTCAGGAAAGAAAGCTTGCAGAAGGTGTGATAAGAAACTTCTTTTAGAACAGAATTCTCTTTGTCTTTTTCTTGTCTTTCACATATTCACTAATATTCTTTCTTCTCTTGTGTGACAAACTTCCTTTTCCTACATCACAGACTTTTTTTTTTTTTAAATTTAAACCAGATAATGCCTAATATATTTTTATGATTTTATGACTCTTCAGAATTCTAGGCAACAGGCTTTTTTTCTGAACTTCTGGTTTTGATTGCTGTTTGTAGCCCACTGGGAACCATGTATTCTTCTGTCTGTAAGGACTGTCATTATCTTGTAAACCACACTCAGTTTTGCACAGAAATTGGTAGCATTTTGTCCTCTTCCACTATAATTCGGGGACAGCTTATTTGTATAGCCCTCCTATTTATAATATATATTGCTTAGAAATAATTTATCTTTGTAGCTGAGCAAATTGCAGTATAATTTCACTGCTCTTGCACAGACCTTTCCCTTGTTTATAACAGTGATTTCTGAGTTACAATCTCTCCAATATAAATAATGCATTAGTTCATAATTTAAATGTGACCTATCTTTGCAAGACTGGTGACTCACTATAAAAGATCTTTTTGGGTAGCTTCAAAACTTCAAGCAGATTTTGGTAGCTGATTTATCTCTTCTGATCTGTAACTTGTTGTGAAGGTTTAGCTTTATACGTTTGACAGTGCTGTGAGGACCAAAACTGCTAGAGTCCCTTAGTATGAAAGGAAGTGGCTCACCAGAGAATCAGACTAACCTGGGCTCTGCTAGAATATCATGCTCTAAAATCAGGAGCCTAGCATTGTAGTTACAAGATAGGTTTTCTTTGGTGGAAAAGATGATTGACATAGTTCATTTCCACTTCTGTAGTCCTGGTGGTGTTGATTCTTACAGTTTGTAAAGTATCAAGATTTAAACCCCATTGTCAACACCAACATCTAAAAACATGGAATCAAAGCCATTTCAGGGGTAAAGGAAGAGCTGCACATTTCTTAAACTGTGTTTGTTATCAAATAACACCAGTAAGGTCATCCTAATTCTCTGCTGTCACTAAATGGGTATTTTTTCACGGAGACCATACTGCACAAAGAGGCAAGTGAAAGGAAGCTAAATCCATTGCATCCTGTTAATACCACTTAAGAGCTCTAAATGATACAGTGAATCTATGTCTCCAGTAATGTTTTCAGGTTTGAAGGAAAGAACTTGCACCCACTTTTCCCCCAAACTGACAAAAGTAAAAGAGGAAGAAGACCAGTGAAAAATGAGATAAATTTAGGGTAAACCCTGATTTTTTTGGAAGATATCTGGACCCTTATTTTTTTAGCAAAATGTAAATCCAGTAAATTCAGGACATGTACTTAAGGGCTTTCAAATTCCTACATACCGGCCCCAAAACCCCCCATGAAGAACCAAAAGGCATTCTGTGGGCTACATTGCATTTATTCTATACCAAACATTCACACTTCAAGTTTTAGCTATACATCTATAGATGAAATGGAAAGACAAAGAATGGTGTTTTCACATAATGGCATTTTTTCCAATTGCGTTTACTTTTTTGTTTATCAGACATACATGAACTTGGTATTTGTGCAATAACTGTATACAGGTGGAATTTTGCCAAGGCCTAAATAATACAAAATGTCTTCTTACTGCATAGTTAAACATATTCTTTAGCATTTGTCTAGAAAAATGTCTCTTTGAATGAATCAAGTAGCATAGTCACAGTGTAAGAGAGCATATGCAGTAGTATTCCTCAGTAAGAAATACACATCTAGCAATCTTGAATTTTCTCCCTTTTTGGATAATTTCCATGACATTTTTTAGTTCTCATTTAAACATTAATAATTGTGCTTTGTACACCATCAAGAGCAGTAGAATTATGTTTTCCAAGTTTTCTAGGCTTAGTGGCAATTTTAGTTTGATGCTGCTTCCATTAAACACTACTGTAGAATACTCTATAAATAAGAGAGAACAATTATTCACTTTTTATATAACCTGAAGAAACATATTGTATATTTAAGGTAATAAGATGGGAATCACTAATGACAAATAAACAGCTAAGACTTTTAAGAGTCTTTCCATTTTTAAGGGAAAAGTCACAAAGTCTTTTAAGTTATGAGAATAAGTGAATTGGGAGTATCATTAAAAGTATTTTGAGAATGTGATTGTATTGTTTGGTAAGTTGGATGTGGCATCTGATAGACTGGAAGAAAAAGTCATGCAGGTTGCCACTTTCATATCTGGTTCACTTTCTATTGCTCCTTATTTTTTGTTTTGAAGTATTAGAGAAATAAATATATTGAGTTGTTAAATCTTAACTTATTGTGTTTCTGAGCTGATGCTTTAAATTTCTTATCCATTGGTGCTGAGCTCCATTAAACTATGACAAATGTTTCTTAACTGCCTTTACATAGCTTGGTCAAATCCTTGATTTCTAAGATGAAGAGCCAAAAATCAGGATTTATGAAAGTCTAATAATTAAGTATAGGATGTTTAGCAGATCTTAATTCATCTGATGCTATCTTAAATATAATTAATTTCATAAATTTATGTGGCAAAATGTAAAGAATGGCTGCACCACACCACTGTATGCTATTACTTTCTATAATCTTGATTCCAGTGCTCCACATCTGAACACTGGAGAGATAAAAATATATTTCCATTAAACACTAAAATGTACAATTTTTAGGAGGAAGATAGTAAGAATTTGTTTTTCAAATTTGGAACATTTCCTTTTGCTTTGGATTTTTTTCTGAGTTATCTTTTAAAAAAAAATTCCCTTTTTGTCTGTTTAGCTTTGTTTTGCAGAGCAGTATGCAGGTCCTTCTTTATCAAAAAAACAGGAGCTATGGATGCCTACCAGTGAACCTGGCTCTTCTGGCAATGCTTTACAGGCTGGCTGTGGATTCCACATGAGGCTTCCAAAGCTTTATTGACTTGTTCCTGTTGGAATAATTCACATAAACTCTAGTTTAATTTCTGCAGATCAGATTTGTAAATGCTGATTCACGGATTTTGCTATATTTCATGATCCAGAAACACTTTTTCTAAATGCAGCAGAGCATTAATATAGAAGCTACAATCTAAGCATTAGCACTGTAAGGGTTACTTGTTCCTTTGCTGCAAGGACATACGTAAATTATACATATCTGACATGAGTATAATCTACATATGACACCCTGTGGATGCAAACATTCAATGACATTATAAAACTCTGGGTTCTGTAAAGGCTTTTATGATATTTTTCAGCATTCTTTTTCTGACCAGTGACAGGTAGAAAGAAGAGATGTGTATCTGAGGGCAAAGCAGACCTAAAGTAACATACCAAGTTGGCAGGTATTGTACGTAAAGTGGGGAAAAAAGTCATGTCTTTGCCTGTGGTTCCTGACCAGAGGTTACTGCAACTGGGACTTTTTTGCTACAGCTCACCATATTTATTATTTTGTAAGTACAGGTCAGCATAATCATGACTGGAATCTGGGATACCGTTTCTCTGCATCAATCACTCTTACATTATCTGTTAAATGCAGATCTTCCAGAAAAGATGGAACAGCTTCAAAGATCTTGATGTCGGCAATATTCAGTAAGAAAATATTTGACCAGAGAAGATGGTTGCTTCAGCATTTCTTTCCAATCTCTCATATAACAGGGAGATGGAGCAGTCAGAATTTTTGACGCGTTTTTAACATGCTAAAGTTAAGGGACAAGCACTAACTAAACAAAGCAAAGTTTTAGAAGAAAAAAATGTATATCATACACCTGGCATTTCAAAATAGTTAAACAATGAAAAGATATATCATTTTTGTAGCAGTGGCCATGTTTGCATTCTTTTGTACATATGGCACCACATCCCTTTGGACATAAGGTAAACAGAAGGCCTTAGCAGATTTCCATGAATCAGTCAAAATAGCTTGAGTTTAAAGAGAATATGTATCAAAAAGAGAGACAATTAGATCTTTTTCAGTGTCAGTATACAAGTGCAAGTATCTTGACATGATGAGTTGATTATATTGTTCCATGCTTCCCAAAACAGTAATTTTATTGGCACTTGAGGTTACAGTAGTTCATCTCTTTCCTGTCCTTGGAGACTGTGTTGTTTCCTTATTTTCTTATTTTAAGCAGCTCTCAATTTCTGTTCCTCAAGTAGTTTGAAATACTTCCACTGACAGTGCTCACACTTGTGATTAAACACTTTTTTTCCCATATTTTTTCTTCTCCTTCACTTTTGTCTTCTACATACAGTGTGTCTCTGTATCTCTTTTTCATTTTTCAGTTTAAGTTCCTTTCTTAACTTTTTTGCAGCCAATGGTGCACAACCAGTTTAGATTGCTCCCATATCAGATCTGCTGAATTTCAGACTAACTTCTTATTCCCAGTTCAGCTGTCAGTGCAGATATCAAAGCTGCAGAGGTTCTTTCAGTATTTTTCTTGCATACCGCCCTACTCAATGGCTCCCAACTCATTTTTCCCTCATGAAAATATTTGGAAGTATACTTTCAATGTGAAACAGAGGGTTGGGATATGTTATTACTTGGCTTGATACAGCCTCATCCACATAGTATATTTTACATTACATTTAAAAATGAAAAAATATTTTAAACTGAAAAAGACACTCTTCATTTTGAACGTGTCAAATGATATGTTTCAAGAACTTCAATGTGTTTTCCAACATTTTTCAAGTTGAGATATTAATCAAATCTGGCCCTTTCCTCTGAAGAATCCGTTTCAAGAAGTGTCAAAGATTTGGTGACAAAATGTCTGGAAAGCAAAAGGAAAATATTGGGTAGGGATTTTTTCCTTATTTTCCTCTTCTATTTAAAGAAAAATCTCTAAAACTATCTATGAGCCTGTTCTTATTCTCCTGGAATACTAAGTGCATGAACTACTTCAGAACCAATGCTGGAAGTATGCTACTATTTTTTTCTGTTCTGGCTTATGCTTTGTTTGCTGAATTTCTGGACTAAAATTTATAACAGAAATATGAACCCTTGAGAAATCAAAGCTTATAATAAACTGAAATACTGACAGACCCTGAACTATGGTTCCCAAATTGCAGTGCTTGAAATGCAAAAAACAGAATCAGGGCCCTTTAAAGTACTCCAAATTATAGTCTATCAATTGTTCTATAGGGCAATCACAAGTCTATTTTGGTAGAATAATAGAATCCCATCAATGAGCTATTTGTAACTAAAATTAGGCATACCAGGGTCATGTCATTACATTTTTTACAGTCAAGTACATGTTATTAGAACTGTTGTATCCTCAGTTACATTTTCCATAAAAACAATTTTGCTCTAAACATGAATTGTTTTCTTGAAAGGACTTCCATTTTCAGAAGCTTGAAATTGCCATCATTCTTGGAAAAAGCATGTGTATATGTTTATACATATTGAATGTAGGTGTAAGAACAGAAAAGCACCTGTGTGCGTGCACACACACCTACTTATTACTTCAACAGGAAGCCTCCTGGCTCCAAAACAGTATATTGCACAAGCCTAAGGTAATAAATGAATTGTTTATTACTTACAGTACATATCTGTTTTCAGCAAATTGGAAATGAATTGAATAATAGGTTGTGAGTAGAGCACTGTATTAGTATATTTATCGCAGAGCTGTGACCGTGCTGCAGCAGAGCTGCAAATTCATTGTGGCACATTCTTGCTTTTCATGTCTTTAGACTACTACACTTATTATATTGCAATTTATAAAATATTTTAGGTCTTCTATAAAAGAATAAAATACTGATGTGCACTAAGAACAGAGATAAAAGACAGGGGAATAATTCAGTTTAACCTGCATGCTTCATGTTTTATAGATGATATTTTAGCTGAGCATATTGCTGTTTCTGGTAGATGGCAGAATTGTCAGAGTACAGGTAAAAAAGCAGATTGTGCAGATTTTAGCATATGCTCCATGTTAATTTGGAGGAGAATAGAGCAGTGCAAAAAGATAACTCATTTCTGTGTTACTGTTTATTGCTATTGTTGCTCATGATGACTGCAATGATAGGGAGGAGGAAATTCCATCATGATAACATCCTATGCAAGTATAAATTAAACCCTTTTTTCTGATCCAAAAATCTTGCAAAGTAAAAAGAGAAATGGGAATAGAGAAGGGGGGAAGGGTTACTAATAAATATGCACATTACATTGCCTCTAACCAATGATGAAATATAATTAAGCTTTGTGACTCTATGGGTCAGCTCAGGGAGAGTGTTCCATGCGAAGTAAATAATGTGTGAATGCTGTCTACAACTGATTCATTAATGATTGATCCAAGTCAAATTTAAATTAATGGCTCAGAGGACCTAGTCTATATGTCCTTGCTGATATTGAGCAAACTAGGAGTTGGCAAGGATGTACTGCAAGAAAAGCATGTTGACCTCAGCTCTTCCTCTATAGTAGAGTGGGATAACTAAAAGTGTTGGGTGGTTTTTTTTTTTCACTCTACCAAGAAATAAGGAAGATCTGAGTTTCTCTCAGAGGCAGGAGAAATTAATGTCCTTGACTTATATGTTCTACTAGGGACTTAATAATGAAACTGGCAGATATACCAGTCATTAATAAATGCTTCAGAAAAAGTTCACATTTTCTTCCGTCTCACATTTGCTTAATGCATAGATTGTGTGTTTTGCTTTACCACCAAGACTATGTTTTTGTTTTGAAGGGGAAAACCTTCACTGCTCAGACAGAAAATATTTTCTACAACATTTGCAGAAAAGACTCCTCTGGTTGCATGGTTACTAGAGCAATCCACTGGAATTAACCATTTATCATCTGAATGGTAATGCAAGATCCACATTTTCTGTCAAGACATTCGGACTTGTATTAACTTTACCATCAAATTAGTATTTGTATGATAAATGGTTCCTAAGAGAAGATTCCAAGTTGTCTCTATCACAGTGAAGAAGATGGCCAGATTCCTAACAGTAATGATAGCAAATAGTAAAATAATAATAATTATAATAATTTTTAAAAGGTGGTTTACATTAATCAAATCAAAATCAAAAGTTAGTCGTACCAGGCAAGTAAAAAGACCACTTGCTGTAGTGATTTTTTTTTAGGACTACCATTATTGTTTAGTATTTTTAGACAAAATCATTAAGGCAATGTGCACTTTTCAAGATTGGCACCATTTTGGTAGTACCAAATAATGTTTTACCTCAAGTTTCCTTTAAATCACAATGCCATAGAAATTGGGACACTTTCAATATGTTAAACTCAAAAAATACAACTCTATCTCATCATGTCATAGCCAGATTAGTAAATTAGAATGCTGAGCCAAGACTGTACCTATATCAATAGTAGCTGATGGCATCTGATAGCTTCATGACCATCGAGGTGATTCATGTGCTCGACATTTGCCAGGCAAGGGATATTTCATGGGCTGTGCTTTTTGCATATGATGCAGCAAAATTTTGTCACCTATTTGAAGATCAACATGAGATCATTTTTGTCCCTCATTAAGAGGCAGGCAATCAAAACAAGTAATGTAAAATATTAGATGCTCTATCTTGTGCACCAAGTAGTGGAGAAGCATCATAGCCAAAGGCTATGACAGTCCACATCCAGGTTTGATTGACACAGAAGAGACTTTCAATACAAAATCATCTGTCAGTATTGTACCCGTCTTTATTACTGAGTAACATTTTACATTATGGGAAGAAACATAAAGGATTCTAATTACCGTTCCTTTAGTCCCCAAAATATAAATTTAGGCATAATCTCATTTAAAACACAGCTCAATAAATTCTGTATTTGTGTGGCGATCCAATGCATGATCAGTTGTGTTTATTAGCAGGGAATATTGTAGTCACTGTTCTGTATTATATAGGTTCTTCACTGGTCCACATGCTCTGATAATTATGTTCTTCTACAAAATAAGAGCAACTTTCTTCAAATGTCTAACTTGGATTATGAAGCTGACATCATAAAATCTCAGGAGCTGTATTTAATTAAAGCTGAAAAAAAGAAGAAATAATAAAGAATTAACAAGATACCAAAGAAACTATTTTATGGTTTGTTCTCAAGCCTAGCCAGTATGTTCTACTTTACCTATTTGAAATAGCAAAAGAGAGGTGATTAGATGAATACAAAACTAATCCAGTCAGATTTTGAACAGGGCAATACTTGGAAAGGTTTAAAAATTTCTTCAGAGACTTAGTAATTAAAACCCGTGAGGTTCTTCTAGACAGTCTCAGTGCTTAAGACATATTCTCATATCCCCGGGAGGTCTGAGTTGTGCCATGGCACAGTTAGGTTAGTGAATAAATGCCACTCCCGCGTGTTTGTTCAAATAATAAACTCAAACACATCAGTCCAAAAATAATTGTTATACAGAGCAGCTTTCATCTGCTCTAGAAAGCCTTAACCTGGTTAATGACTAGGCAAAGGTCTTCACAAGGTAGTGGAAAAGATTAAAAACATACCCCTAGGAGATAAATAATATTTCATAGCTGGCCTTTTATAAAAGTTTATTCTTCCTTTTTTTCAACTCATTTAACTGGCTTAAGATAGATGCAAATGTTCTTATTTACACCAGCTGAAGACCTAAGCCTCAGTTTTCTGACTAAAACATTGTACAACAGATTGTCGTTTTATCTAGCCTGATTAGTTCATTTTATGAATTTCTGTGTTTATCATCTACCTCTGTAAGATTGTCACAGCACACTCTAATTTTCAGCTTTTGGACTACATGCAGCCTATGGGCCATTTACATTCACTTTATCCTGATGTTCCCAGCTCCCTGCCCTGCCCCGCTCCAGAGAAGACAGACAACCCCTGAGTAAGTGCTGCCAAATACACCATTTCCTCTAGCTTCAACTCCACACAGAGCTGGTCTCCTGCTGTCATGATACAATTAGTAGGAACTGACAGAATGGATTCCAGGGCTGTGAAATTCCCTTTTGTTAACTCTTGCTGAGATTCATCCTCCCTTGCTTTGCTTCAGCAGAAGTGGCAACAGTTGGAGTTGGACAAAAGTAGTTTTCCAGCCATCAAGACACCATAGAACCTAGCTTATGCATTACACACAGGTACAGAAAATTGTCTACAACAAATGCAGAAAAATGGCTTATCCAGCTTCTGCAATTGCTAAAGTGGAACCACCATGATTTAATTCTAAGGAACTAATTCATAAACTGTTCTGAAAATTAAGAGCAGTAGAAAAGAAAGGAGAAATCAGTCTCTACATTGTTGTGTACAAAATAAGAACTGCATAAATCCAAGAGAATAATTTAATCTGTATCAGCTAACTGTGGTACTTTATCTATTAAATTCTCCATTAATCATTCTAATGCAAACAGTTTAGCATGGAACCTTACAGATCTGAAGATAACACCAAAAAAACTGTTTGACAACCTTTAGTGCTAATATAGCATAAAGGAACTTTTCTTAATCAAATGTCACTCCATGTTTTAAAATGGATTTTTCCTTTGCAAATCACAGTCTTTAAAAGTACCCCACTTTTTTTTTGATCTTGTGACAGAATAGGTTTGATAATATCCACCAAAGAAACATGAAGGTCTTGTATTGCTGTAAGTGACAAAGAAAGGATAGGTACTTCTTTTTTCAGGTTTATTTAGCTCTGCCATTGTTGATTATATACATGTGTGCACAATTAGCTTAGAAGTCAGCAGCAAGTTAAACAAGTTTGGGAATTATTGTGAATCTAAGTTAATTTTACAGTCCCTTCCATCTGCCCTTTGTGCTGCCCTGCGTAGGAGTTCCAAATCCTATTGCTGAAAATCTCAAGGTCAATTTAATACTTATTACCTTTTAAGAAATAAGACATAATCTTACAGGCAGATCAGCTGGTTTCACTTTCCTTTGGGATACTGTGAAAAACACAGACTCTCTATGGAATGGTTAATTTTAAGCTAATATTGGTACAGTAGAACTCTGCAATAGCACTGTGTCCTTAATTGGATGATTGGGATATCTTATTTTCAGTATGTTTTTACTATGATGAGTGCAATACCTCCTGTTGCATTAAAGAGCAGCATCACTGCAAACAGATATATATGTTTAGAAAGTTTTTGTGATTTGGTTACCAGTTTACAAAATGTCTTTTAAATAAACAAACAGATCTTCAGTGGTTCAAGATACCAGCTGAAAGCATTTATTGCTCCTACAAATTATTTTCCTTATATGTTAATTTTTACATGTAATTTTTCATGGTCTTCTTGAGCAGTCAGGTGATTCTGAAGAGTAAAAAACTTTTAAATTTTCTTAATGTTTTAAAAGTCTTTTTGTTGGTGTGGATAGAGGTAGATGGTGACAGAACAACATGCTCAAAAGGACAGCAGCCTGCATTTTGGAGGACCTTTGCAAAAAATGGTGATAAAAAATACGGATTTGAAGGATATGTTTGGAGGTGTCAAAAAGGGTAACTATTGGGCAAATACTGGAAAAACACTCAAAACAAACCGATAGTAGTTCGTTCTGAAGCAGAGAAAAGGACAAAAAAGCAGAACAGAAGCAATTTGAGAGAGAAATGAGAGGTGAGGTGTGAGCATGAGGAAGATTAGATAGGGATTTGATGATGAGAAGGAAAAGATTGAATTTCATGTTAAGCATAATTCATCCTGGGTTATTTTCCTTTGCAAAAAGCCTTTAACATTTTGTTCTGCTCAACAGAAGTTCTCATGCTGTCATTATTGCTGTAGCATTTGAGTTCTTCTCACTACAGCTGCAGGCAGTACATAGCAAATATTTTGTGGGGTGTGTGTGTTCCTTTTGACCTCTCAGGTGGAGGAGCAGTTGCACAGGTGAATGTTTTCCTTTGGTAATTTCTTGGCTTGATTGTTTTAAATGTATATGTAAAGAGCGTTGGTTTAAGTTGTATCTAAAAGCAAGCTGTATTTTGCACTTATGTGGGAAAGGGAAGCAGGAAGGGAGAAGGCAGGGAAATTAAGGAAAGGTCTGTTTTACAGGAGTGAATTTTAAGATTTTTGATGGTTCTTCAGTACTGAAAGACTTTCACAGTCTGCATGTGGCCATATGGGCATTTGCCTTTCTGCACAAAAGAACTTTTTATGCTCTTGCTCAAATGATCTCTAAACCCCAAAATTGGAGTCAAATACCCTTTGGGCACAATATGTCTAGGCAAGCTAGTTAATGTTTTAAATAACCCTGCCCTGAGGGACATGGTCCTCTAAAAAGACTGAGGCAGTGACCTGTTGACCTACAGAGAATAAATGGCACATGTACAACATTAAGAAATCATAATCACATAATGAGAAAAAAGAGATTGAAAGAAATACTTTCTGTTTCTTATGGAATATGAAAATACCCAGATTAGAAAGGTGTCTGGAGAGACCTCTGAGCTCATTCTCCTGCCTTCAGGCAGACCCAAGCATACTTAAGTCATTCTTGATGTATGTTGAGTTGCTTCTGAAAATACTTTCTACCACTAATGAACCTCATTGCATCTTTGCCCTTCCCCTGTGGACATTTCTAGCAGTTTGTAACCTTCCTGTTTCCAAGAATGTTTGTGCAATTGAAAATCAGCCATTGCTCATTTCTGCTGAATAGGCTCTGAGGATTTCTACATGGGTCTGATATCATTTTCCTGCTGATACTAACATTATGAGATGCCTTTTCTTTGTCTTCTTTTTTTTTTTTTTTCTTGCTGTCAATAGTATGTTGAGCTTATTTAGGATCACATGTAGAACAAATCAAACATAAAACCACAAAAACCTCCAAATAAACAAAAACAAAACAAAAACTAAAACAAACAAACCAACCAAACAAACCACGCCAAACAAAACCAATCAAATAACAGCAGAAAAAACCCTGAACAAATTTTTAAAAAGCTAATGATTTTGTATTATGAGATGACAGAGTTAACCTGATGTAATTAAAAAAATAGAGAAATCCAGATCACTGGACACCTATTAATCTGCCTTTAGTAGTTTTATTATGTTTTTGAGGAAAACAAGGAGTTATCCTGAAGTAAATGCAAGGTAGATAGAATGCAGCAGATGTTTATCAACAGTGGATTATTCAGGATTAATACGATCTCCTTCTCTGGTAAAGCACAGAGCTTTTTGTGTCAGATAGGAGAAA
The DNA here is from genome assembly GCF_017590135.1 of Pyrgilauda ruficollis. NCBI lineage: Eukaryota > Metazoa > Chordata > Aves > Passeriformes > Passeridae > Pyrgilauda > Pyrgilauda ruficollis. The sequence continues at coordinate 28,589,479 of NW_024519206.1, read as the reverse complement.
AGTAATAGATCTATTTTGCCAGATGTCAATAAAATATTTGATATATTGTAATGATGGAAATTATTAGCTAAACCAGGAAAGATGGGGTTTGAGGGAGGAATTGCAAACTAACTTGTGAACTGTCAAATGGAATTGTCTCTCAATTTATACTGATGGGCTAATGGCTGGCTGGGAGATGAGAGTTGCTCAGAGATCAGTGCCAGAGAAAATCCTATTTAATGCTCTAACCTTGGCTCAAAATTAGGAATATCTTGATGAAACATGCTGATGATACAGATTCAGCCCAGAAAAATAACCTGAATGATTTGAATGACACAATGGAATTACAGCACACAGTAATGCTGTTAAAAACAGTAGCAAGATTTTCTGGATGCAATGGAAATCATTGGTTGGAAGTGATGAAAAGAAGAAGGATGGGAATTTAGTGAAGGTCTTTACCATGGTGAGAAATCTCAGGATGACTTTAAGCCACTATTCTTTAGTAGTCAGTAAAATGCTATATATTAAGTAAAATAATTTCAGTAAAGAAATTAAAAAATTCTGATCAACTCTGAAATCACAAAACTGATAAGATCTCCTCTAGAACACTCAGCAGAATGCAAGCACAAACAGGAGCAGAGCTACAAGGAAGAACTGTGAAAAAAATTTTTTCCAACAGGAGACTTCATCTCACAAAACTACAGACTAAAAGAAGTTATGATTGCTCCCTGTAAAGCATGGAGATGTAAATCCAAAAGGAAAACAAACACTGTTTGATAAACAAATCAAAGTCTCCAAATAAAATACCAAACCAAACAGCATTTATCTATGGATAAATTTTGGGGTGGAAATTAAAAGACAGCGTATCATACTTGAAAGGATGAAGTTCTGGACTTGCCTTTCAGAAGGAGCCATAGAGCAAGAAAGTTCTCGAAATAGAGTGCAACATTTTGCAAGTTTTGAAAGACGGGTATCCACACTGGGAGGAGACACAATTTGGTAATGAGGAACTTGCAGTTCTGCTTTGTGATAGTTTCTAACTTCAGAGCCTGGTTTAGGAGGGAGGTGCTGTTTTGAAGGTTTGTTTTGTTTTATGGGGTTTTTTATGTAATGAAGCCTTATTCCTAAAGGAGAAGAAAGAACTGAATTGCTTAGAAACATAGTCTTTTAACACAAATCATCCACAAATCATGCATGCATTGAATTTTTTTGAGGTTTTAAGTGTATAAATTTTGCCCGTCTACAAAATGATGAGCATAAGGTAGATAAATGTAATGATTGTATCTGCTCAAAATACAAATCTCATACCACGATGTTTGTATATTGAAAATTGCAGATTAGTCTCATTCTATAGAAAGAAATGTGTTTGAAAAATAATGGCGATTGCAGTGATGCATGTTATTCTTCATTATATGGTTTACTGAATTAAAACAGGGGTTTTTTGGGTTTTTGGGTTTTTTTGTAATTTCTACATTCTGAATATCTAGCATTTCTTGTAAACTCTATTATAGTAGGTAAGGTTTGTCCAAAATGTGGACAGATGACCACCAGATTATGTTACAGAAGTTTGCTAATGGACTTAATAGAAAATAAATCTTATCATTCTATCTGATAAACTAACAGAAAAGAGGGTGAAGGGAGAATGTCAGGAAATGATCCTATAGTCTGATTTAATCTTCAGTGTGCACTAATGTTAGAATATTGTTTACTCTATTTTTCTATAAGCATCATCTTTAGAACAGCAAAAATCAGATTAAAAAACAAATTTTGCAGATGCAGATCCAACCATCCACTGGAAGCCATTACACTAATCCAACCATCATACTGGAAGCATAAAATTAACATTAAGGAGTTTGCTGAATATCTCTGGTTTTATGACTTAATACACTCCATTAAATGATACAGATAATATCTAGTTTTCATCTTTTTGAAGATTAAGTAATTTACCTCAGTTATATAGTCAGTAATGCAGTCTCTTTACTAGTTATGTTGCAATAAAAGTAAGTTATACTGCACTAAAATGTGAAACTAGTTGCGAGCATTGCGTATGAGAGTTCATATAAATATCTGGTAAAATTCACATAGAAAAATGTTTGGTTTGGTCATTGGGAAATTACTTTTCAAGTAATGCATGTTCAAATGTAAATGAAGAAGAAAATATATAAAAAGAAGTTATTTTGAAAAGCTGAAAAAAATACAAAACCTTATACTGATTTAGGAACTTTTGTAGTTATTTACAGCCTTGAATAAAAGTTACTTTTATGAGATTATTTTTGTAATGCCATTGCTCTTTGCTTTCCCTGCTCTTGTACCCAGGAGCTATGGATTCATGTAAATTGTTAATTATTTGTCTGTTTAGAAATGTGCTATTTTACACTCTCGTTTTTCTTCTGCGGTGTTGAGAACACAACTGGATAGCAGTAATCAGCTCTATCTATTCATTTAGCCTGCCACACTTATAAAACTAAATTAATTCATTTAAACCACGCTGAAGACATAATTTATTGAACTGTGATAATTGCCTCAGGTGGTTTCACTGTATTTTACTATGGAAAGAAGATTTTTAAGTGCTTTGTTTCTTGCTTTAGAAGAGCATTTCTTTCAGAACTATTTTTAACCATGCCAGTATTTTCTGACCTTTTTGGAAAAGAATGGGTAGCCTTGAGTTGTAAAGGCCGATATAGGACATAAGACATCTATATTCCATATATTTTGGGGAACATGTACCGGCATGCACAAAACAAAAAACAATTTCTAAATGAGAGTATAAAATACTCAGTTCTGCAAGGCATATTGTGACAGAAATTATTCTTGGTTGTTGAGCCATGAATGTGAATGCTGTTAACTGGAAACTGAGGAAATAAGAGACTGTAAGCTTATTGAGGAATGGCCCAGATCCTTTCAGTTTCAATGTTTCTACATAGGAAAGCGAAGCTTTCCTTGGATGCTGTTTGTGAGAGAGTTGTTAGCTGTCACAGGAATACAATGAACTTCAGATTTATCTTAGAGATAAGAACACTTATTTTTTTATGCATTACTGAAAAGATCCTCTTTGTCTAATAGGGGCTCTCTTAGTTTTAGTTTTTAATTTAATAATAAAAAAAAAAAATACAGATTTGCCAAAAAAAAAAAAAAAAACATAAAAGGAAAAGTCCTTTGTTTCTTGATCAAAAAGGCAGAGCCCATACTGAGTCTGATTATAACTAATTTAATAAGGAAAAAACATTCTTTGAAATGATATTTCAAAGTCCTTTCAAGGAAAAGAAGTTTAATAGTTTCAGAGGTGAAAGTAAATGGTAATTCCAATTTTTAACTATGTTTGACAGAAAAGAACCTGGCCAAACTCAAATCTCTGAAATCACATTTAGATAATACTTCAAACAATAAAAATATGTTTAGCTATAACTTTGGGGTTTTGCTGTTCCACTTTTTCATTCCTCCCACTCTCCAGCAACAGTGTAGCTGGAGGGAAGAAAAGCAGGCATGTGGGAGAAAGGTGAACAAATCTTGCCATAAACCCCTGTGACAAGAAAAAATTACACAACTATTACAACAAAGCCTATGGTCAGTTTTAATAATGCAGCTTTACTAATTTCCTTCCATCCTAGCCAGCAGGCAACTTGTCTCCCTTTTATCCCATTGATGGCTACAGAAAGATGAAGAGCAAGCCAGTGGCATTTTGTTTTTAACATCCAGTCAGCTGTGGGACTGGGTTCCTTGAGGCGTGACACCACCTGCACAGCAGGAGAAGGTGTGACATGTGATGTTCTTTTGGTTTTGAAAGCTGAGTACCAGTCATATGTTACATAGAACCCCGATTTATGATGATCAATCTGTTCCGCCTTTAATGTGCTTTTTTACTGTCTGTACAAAGGCTTCAGCAAAGCCTTCAGGAATCTTTTATGCAGTTTAATCCAATTGTGTGTTCAGATATAAATTCTGTTAATACACCTAAAATAGCAAGGATTAATTACTAGACGAGGATACACAGCTTGTGCAGCTCAAAATTTTGCTTTGTGTGAATCTTGATGCTCATTTTGGTTTCTCTTTCTGTCTTTGCATCTCATCCTGACAGGTGTGTGCCCAATCACTGTGAACACGATGGTAAATGCACCCAGACGTGGGACAGCTTCAAGTGCACTTGCGACGGAACTAGTTACAGTGGTGCCACTTGTCATAACTGTAAGCTACCCTGCAGTTTCAAAATTTCAATGGAGTAGGGAAGTCTCTCACGTCTTTTGGCTGAGATTTAAAAAAAAAAAAAATCATTCTTCCTTTCTGGTTGTTAAAGATCCTCGTGCCTCTTTTGAAAGAAGGTGTTGGCTTAATCACCTTCTGCATTTCCTGCATTATAACATGTTTATAGAGCACTGTACTGTGCCATGCTATCCACCAGAGCAGTTCAACAGCAGCTGGGTTTACTGAGCAAACACATTCTCAGCAGCTGCACACAAGAAACAGTTTCAAATGGAAACTGAATCTGCCCTAAACTGTTGGGGAGAGCTGCTGACTGCTGCTTGAGATGCTGGTTTAGGTTGCTAATCACAAAGGGTGTTTACACACTGATTATCAGCAGCTTAAAATCTAATTATTTTCTCTGTAGTTATGAGTTTCTGAAATGAGAATATTTCCTATGAGCTCCGCATGCCCTACACTGTAAAAGAACAGAAAGAAGAAAGGTGCTGTTGCCCTTTTATAGGTCCTGAACAATGTATGATGACTCAGTGGTATGCATCTTTTGTTTCTCCCCTCATTTGCTAAAAGGGTGGGATTTTCATCTGCAAAAATACCTAGGACACAGAGAAAATATATCCAGTCCTTAGTTTTGTTCACTTCTTCCTTTTTCCAACAATCTCCTAATATTGAGATGAGAGTAAAAATGCCTTTGAACAGGCAATCAGCTGAAATTGAAGCCAGGATTTATAGAGATACAGGCTTATACTACTTTACTGTTTACATTAAATACAGCTATGCATAATTTTACAAAGATAATTGCAGAATTTTTTGTGCTTTAACCAAAAACCCCGAACCAATGAGAAAATGTTTGACCATTCACGGTTTTATGGATTAAAAAAAAACCTAATTTACAGTTAAAGATTATAGAAAAGTAAGAAGGGATATATTTTATGTAATAACTATTAATACATTGAGTAGCAAAGCTCTCTATGATCTAGCTATTGAAACTGTAAAACTGTAAGAGTTAAATAGCAAATTAATTTTGATTAAAAAGGAATATTTAAGGTACCAATGCCTATAAGAGAGATTGCATGGCAGCCCTTTTTCCACCGAGAGGGAATGTGCACAGTGATGGCATGGTTGCATCTAACTTTAGGAAAGACAGCACAGAATTTATGTCTGACTGTGCTCCTTTGTGGTGTGCAGACCAGCTCTTAAGACATAGCTGAACATAGTTAAGCTTTCTTCTTGAGTTCCAAAGAGAAGTAACAAGGACAAATGGATGCCTTCACTTTTCTGAAATCACATTTATTACAAAGGGAAGAAATTATAATCCAAGGAGACGTGACTTTTTCTTAATAAGATTTTCACCTGCCTTTTATGGATAAAACAGTGCTATAAGGCAAATAAAAGGCATTGCTGAACTGCAGCACCAAAAGAGGGATTTGGAGTATATTGTCCTGTATTTATGGAATGGATAAAGTGGATGGGATTACATAAACTCTCCAGGTCATTTGGAGACACATTGTTCAAGAACTTTTACGTTTCTGGTTCAGACAAAGTTTCTAACTTAGATGTGTAAGCTTTAGTTTTGTTACTTTTTTCGTTTAAATAACAAAATTTTTGTTTTCACCATGCGCTGCTATACTTTAGAGGTCTTTCTTACAAAACAAGGTTGAGCAGAAAGTTATTCACTTGATAGATATCCTGTCAGAATGTGTGAAATCCTATGCCTTTCTAGACTATTGAAGTTAATGGCACAAAAATGGGCAAAAAATAAAAAATTCCACCATCAAGATACAGAGTGAGACAACCTCAACTCTTGCTTTATTGAGCAGGCAATAGCTGTCAGTTTTTACAGGAGCATGTTCCAGATACAGCTGCAAATAATGAGGGGATTTGTTGAAACTTGCCAGAGGTTGCAGTCACAATGTCCGGAGGTCTGGGACTGAGGTCTACTGCACTGATGCTGACCCGACTTTCCTTTTCTACTTGTGCAGTGTGTGTGTGTGTATTCAGACACACTTAGTTGGCTGTCTGTTGCTTTTGAATTCTAAAGTTTGTGGTAGTAGCAGGATGAAAGATATGCTGGGGAAGGGGGGAAGTTGGAATGATAACTGTTGTGTGGTATAAAAATAGCTGTAAGTGATTTTAAACAGCATTGCAGATTTCATGAAAAATATAGCAGATGTCGTGATTCTGTGGAGCTGGAAAGTGTTTAAGTGCAGATAGCACTTGTTCAGTACCATTTTACTTAAAGATAATATTATTTTACAAAGCAAACTCTATTATATGCCACAGTAAAATATGTTTTTCTCTTGTCAATGGATGCTTTTGTGGGGAGTATAACAGCATTTCTCAAAGAGGCTGGAGTCAAGACTGTGTTAGTGGGGATTGTAACTGTAGTTGATTTTTAATGAGTTTGAGTTATGCTGAACTAAAAGGAACAAGATAATTCTGCATTACGGGAGGGGTTTTTTCAGTGAATTGATTTTGCTTTGGTCAGATAATTCAACATTTTCCTGAGCTCTTGACCTGAAACAAGGCAAAGCTTTGCAGCCTTGACTGGATTTCAGATTGCAGTTTTAGGTTCCTTTGAAGTTGAAACTCAAAGAAAAACTCAAGGGATGAACTCCTTGAAGTGAAACAGAGAAAAAGGTTTACATGAAAACCTTATGAATCACAATGACTTTGTTTCACACAGGTCTGGCCATAAAATATCGTATGATAGTGAAAACAACAGTTGGTCTAGAGATATGGAGAAATATGTATTCTGGGAATGAGACATAGTGGGGACTATAAACCAAAAATAAATAGATAGAAAAAGAAAAGTTCCAAATAATTAAATCTGAAATAAAAACTTTACTTCTCCAACTGTGTAAATCAATTACACTTGTTTGCTATTTTAATATTATGAAATAATTTCCTTTTTGAAATATGACACTGTTACAAGAAGGTTCCTCACCTCTCAGAGAAACACCACAATTTCCATGCTCTGTGTCCATTCTCTTGTTATTTCTCAGCAGCTTAAGCTACCATTCAGAGGATATGATAATTTGTTTCATCCATCTACAGCTGGATCCCTCGAGCCCAATGGCAAATTAATGAAAAATACTGGAAAGCTGTACTTCTTATTGCATTATATTAATGTAATATATGCATTATATATATATATTAATTGCAATATATATATTAAATACCCTAGGAATCTACCAGATTTCTTTCAGCTAAGGGATATTCATGCCCAACTATGTTATGGCATAACATAACTATATTATGCTATGGCACAGGAAATATCAGACTAGAGCATTGATTTTACCATGAGGCAAGACTGAAAGATAAATGAATGTATTTACTCAAAAATAATGATTTACAGTGATGCAACATTTACAAAATTATTTAGAAATTAATTGAATTATAATTATCTGCAAGTATCATCCTTACCGGCTTTATTGTATTATCCATATTTTAAGCCCTGACTACTGTATTAACTTTTGCAGCCTGCCAAAGGCTGGCCCATTCATGCAGAGTTCTTAGACCAATACTTTTCTAGAGTTTATTAGTAAATGGTTCCTGGAACCTTAGAGAACAGGAGCTCATTTTCCTGATTACTTCTCATCTCCGTCACCTTGCACCAGTTTATTCATCTAGTTTTATATTCTAATATTATTCCTGCTGTTAGCAGATTCTTTAAAATAGGGTGGTATAATTTTTAAAATTTTGTATTGTGGTAACTGATGGTGATTCAAGCTTCTTTTTCTGAGATTTTTTTATAATAAGTCAAAGCCCATTTTCTCTAGAATCTGTATCTCAGATAAACACAAGAAAGGACTTATGGAATTTACCATGATGGTGATGTATCTACCTTCCACTTCCTGCATAAATTTAATTAGATTTGGGAAAAAGCCTGAAGCACCTTATTTGATGATATTTGCCTTCTCCTAATGATCTTTATTAACAAAAATATTCCATTTTCACTTAACAGATTAATCTTAATGATCATAGAATCATAGAATTGTTTGGGTTAGAAGAGACTATAAAGATCATCTAGCTCCAACCTCTGTGCCACTGACAAGGCCACCTTTCACTAGACCAAGTTTCTCAGAGCCCCTTCCACGCTGGTCTTGAACACCTCCAGGGATGGGACATCCATATCTTCTGTGGGCAAGCTGTTCAGTGCTTCACAATCCTCACAGTAAAGAATGTCTTCCTAATATCCAGTCTAAGCCTGCCCTCTTTCAGTTTAAAACCATTCTCCCTTTTCTTAATACTACATGTTCTTGTAAGAAGTCCCTCTCCAGCTCCCTTGTAGGCTTCTTTGGGAACTGGAAGTTGCTATAAGATCTCTTCAGATTCTCTTATGGAAGACATGTTCTTCCTGATCAAGTTATTTTTCTTTAATTTCATGTTCAAACACTGTCCTTGCTTTTGCAGCTGTACAGATTCCTTTAAGAATACCAGACACAGGAAAAGGTTTTCTTAAAAACCTTCAGTTAGTCCATAGGAGGGACTAGCATCCAGATCACATCTGCTGACTGTTAGTTCTGTAAGACAGTAGGAGAAATACAAACGTATCTACTCCTGCCCCTAGAAGAGACACTAATTGGATCAGAATATACAGAGAATGCAATCTGCTGAGAAAGAACATATAGGATATTTACATTTTTAGATTGGTAGTTTGCTGTAAGTTTTTTTCCAAAAATAATATTGGAAACAATGTAGTGATTCTTAGTTTCCATGTAAAGGAGCTTGACCTCTGAATTCTCTGTCTTCTCCCAGCTTGTTGGAAATAAATGTTATCCTATGCTTTGGAACCTGATTCAAAGCTAATGACTCATAAAATTTCTCTTGAAATGATAAGTACATTAAATATCACTGGAACCTAATGGGCATTGATATTTTTCCAAGCAATATTGACTACCTCCCTAAAACAAAATATTACTTTAATAATGAGTTTAATATTTTCTAGAAACACACTTTGAGTAAGAATGAGTAAGATACCTTGTAAAAGCTGTGATAATTCTCATTGCTGGCTATTGCCAAAAGTAATAGTCATCAACACAAATTTAATCTACATAGGCTCAGGTCTTCATCAAGACTTCCATCAGCAAGTTTGTAATATCTGATTTTCCTGTAAACAGGAGAGCAACACAGAACACTGGGCTTTATACATTCAGAGTCTAGATAGGAAAGAAGGTCATGGCAGGGGTGTTCTCCTGTCAGCAATTTGGGAAATAGTGAGAAAATAAATACATAATTTGGCAAAACAATGCTCTGAAATTTACTTCAGGGGAAAGAAATAAATGAACTCCATAATTTTTCTAGTCATCTCAAAGAAGAGCGTGGGTTTCCATTTCACTGGAGGCTAGAAGAATTACAAGAATAACATTGTTATCTTTGTGATAACAAACTGATTTACTAGAGAAAGCAGATACTTTGCAGTTTCATAAGCATATTCAAGCATTATTTTATCAAGAAAAATTCTATAAATACCTCCATGATCAGCAACTGTGATACATGGGATATTCTTGTGAAAGGATCTTCTAGTACAAAGACAGGAAGAAAGTTGCTTTTTAATACACTTGAAGTAGAAGATACAATGTAATCAGAAATACCCTATATTTTGAGAAGGCTTGGCATAAATTCATCTCCTGTTCAGTTGTCCTGTGGGCATTTATGTGCAGGGCTGTTACGAACTATCACCTTGATATTTCTGAATCTTTGCCAGTGAAGCTTGATGTTTAAGTCACTTAGTTTAGCAGCATTTTGCATAAACAAATCATGGATTCCAAAACTGGCCCTTCTGCAGAAAGCAGAACAGTGATGTATGCTGCAGATTTGTGGATATGCAAGTATCTGATTTTAGTGAGATTTAGCACAAGTCCAGCACCCATATGAGTGAACAGGTAGCACAAGTCTGAATGATTTCCCAGTAGCAAATGAAGAATTTCCATTAGTAAACTTGTAGAAAGAAAACACCAGACAGCATAGAGCACAACAAAAGCATACAAAACGTACAAACATATGAAACAACAACAGAACATTCTGGGTTGAGTTTCTGCAGTGGAAAGCTGACATTTAAGGCATGCAGTGGGACTCCACAATGCTGATTAAACTTGCTCATAGCAGATAGATCGCTTGAATTATGTGAAAGGAAGAAGGGAAAATAATACTGAGAAGCCAGACTGCTTACTTTTAAAAACATGAGAGGAGTTTTCAGTTGGGCAAAATCTGAGTTGCTTCCATTGCCCCCCCTCATGTGTTGGGCATAATTTGCCTCATCTGGGCTGAGGGAGGACAGCACCTCTGGGATGCACTAATGGGAATGAGGAGCTTTGTAGGGAGGTGAACTGTAAAGTTATTCTGAGGAAAGTGAGGTTGGAGAAATGATAAGAATTATTTAGACAAGGCTGCTTGATTTGAGGAGACTGGGGCTAGAGGAAGTATTTATGAAATTAACACTGGGCACAGTGATGAGAAAAAGGTCATCAGCTCTTCTAGCACTGATATTAAAGACTGATTTGTACTAGATCCTGTAAGAATAAGATGCTGTTCCTCACCCTACCACCTCATCCTGTTGTGAGCTGTTGTTTGGGTGTCCCGGATGAAGCCCATGGTTTTTTTAATTGCTCCTTTGAGTCCTTGATTTGGGACTTACTTGAGACCAGAGTCTAAGTAGTTTCCAGAAGGTGAATAATTCCACATTCAAACTCAGCAGTATGCATGTAATGAGTATGTATGAGTAATGCTGATCTTGGAAAAAGAGGGGGTGAAAAATAAGCTAAAATTTCTGAAATCTCTAGAAAGAGGCTTTTGTTTCCTTCTGCTCTTATCCTGAGAAAGCACTTTCAACTACTGACTGTTCTCTGCCAGTTATGTCACTATCAGTTTATTTTTCTCCTCCTCTTGCACACTCTGTATCTGAAGTAATCAAATGTTCAAATGTGATACATGCTCTGCAAAACCTTATTTCTCAGATGTTTGTTTCCTTTGAGAATAGAGATTCTCAAAGCTTGTTTATAAGGACTTCTGTTTACAGTGGTTTATTAAAAGGATCGTATAATCAATATGCAACTTTTCTAAGGAGGCTAATCTTTTTTTCAATAATACTTTTCAAAGAAATTGTCATCATAATTTATAATTGTCCTTGTGGATTCATATTTTTTTATTATGTGTTTTCAAAGGATTTAACATAATGCACGTCTTTTCAAATGTAGAATACTCTATTAAATTACATGTTTTTATTAAAATCTAGATTGAAAACAAGACTGAAGTTTTTGTTTTAGTCTTTAGTAATTTTTCACATGTAACATATAAGCCCAAAATTGTTGCATTTTCATCTATTCCTGCAAAACTGAAAAAGACAGTTACTTTGTCTGTTAGGGTTTTTTTGGTTTTTTCTTGTTTGGGCACATTGCAGTTTTTGGTTTTGAACCCCAATATTTGTTTAAAAATCAGACTGTTCTTAGTTTCAGTGTTATAAACTATAGTTCTTCTACTACTAATTTATTATGGGCTGAGCTGAGAGTGCATTGTTCTGCATGAGGTGTTCACGAAATGCAGAATGTGTAATAAATTGGTAGCAACTTGCATTTTTATTTTAAGTAAATGGATGTGGTCTGTGTTCAGGGCAGAAGGTTCCAATATGTGAAATAGCACCAGGAGTATTTGGTGGAGGTACAGTGGAGAAAATTAACATTAGGATGCAAAGCAGAATATGAATAATCAACCAGCAGTAATTATGGTGAAATTAAAAAATCAGCTGGAAATAACTCTACCAGGTGAGGTTTGAGAGAGACTCTAAGGGCTGAAAGTGGACTTCAGGTTTTAGCTGTTTGTATAGTTGTATAGTTTGTATAGTTATATATAGCTGTACATTAGAATCAAGTGTTATGAGTTTTGAAACTAAACTTCTATCAGGTGGGATCAAGCGGAAGAACTGTATGAAGTCAGGGTCTAATCAGAGCACTTCCTTAATTAATTTGTAGCTAACTCTTGTGAAACTACCTAAGTAACATTCCTAAATTGCAGCCTGCTTTTGAGAAACTTGGGTATTAGTTGAATTTTTTGCAGGCTACTGTAACCATTCTCTATTGTTGTTCACAATGCACAACCAAATATTGTTTCCAAGGGACAGTTAAAAGAGAACGTGTAATTAACAACAGATAATTTTAAAGCAGCTCATTTATACCATAAAATCAAAGTCAGAATTAATTCATAGCCAGAAAACAACTCTGCAAATAAAGACTTCAAAATTAATTAGCTTTTTCTTGAACTTTTCCATTAAGAAAATCTAACATATTGCATACTTCACTGTTAATGCTTTTTTGCAATTAAAGTTTTTTAAGGTGCTGATATTAAAATCCCCTTGACAGCCATTAGACAGAAAAAACATGTTTTGAAGTCACTCTAATCCTATTTTTTCAGATGTGAGAGAATGAAATGAATGCAAATATCAATTGTTAAAGATGTACCATAGTCAAAGAAATGAGAATTTCTTCACTTATGCATGTAGACATATTTTTATCTGTCCACATGAAATTGTTCTTTAAAAATTTTTTAAGAATTCAAAATAGAGGAACATAATGGGTATAATTAGGCTTGCTATTAAAAGACACTATGCACCAATGGATAAGCAGTGAATATGCATTATCCACAGTTTGTAGCATGTTTATGTACATCACCTAGTGCAGAAAGGCTTGATGAATTCTATCTTTAAAATTAATTTTCCAATATCTTGAGGGTTGTATGATCAATCTCATAGGATTGTGGATTGAAGAAAAAATGGAGCGAAACCCTGAGATACTTCTTGTGCATTCTACACCATATTTTGTCTTAGTAACTAGTATAACAATGTTTATAAGAGTAATTGTATGGCTTCTGCAGTAAATAAACATAAAGAATAATTATTGTTAGTTCTCTTATGATACTTCCATGTGAATGATATGTGCTCCACATGGTGGGGGTTCTGATTGAGTTTGGTTCTTGTTGATGGACACCACCTTTCTTGAACATCATTATAATATTTCTTTTGCTATTCTGCAGCATAAATGTATTGCACCTGTAAATGTCTTCCTTAGGAATCAAATGTCTACATTAACCCTTTTCATTCAAGGGTAAGAACTGTAATGCTTCTTTGTAGTCTTAGTCTGGAGGGGGTCTTGAGTTTTATTCTCCATTCCACTGTGCTTTAATTTAAATTGGAGATAAAGCAGGGAAAGTTTTAGGACCAAAGTCTGTTAGCAAAAGCAGATGCTCAGTATCAGTCATGGTCCATAACTATCACTTTAAAATTTCACCTTAGTTAGGACAGCCAATAGTTCTCTTGGCTGGACAAGTCTCTTAGCAGAAGTAATGACACATTACTGGAATTCTTTAAATATTTTTCTGAAGCCAGAGGAATCATCTATGTTTACATAACTTTACAAAAACATGGAAATCACTATTGTTTCATGAATGCAAATACAGTTTGCTAAAATTAGCAAAACTACTGAAATGTGTGGTCTTTGTAGTTTCTCATTTTCTCAGTAGAAGCCTTTACTACTTACAGATACTTAACTGCATATCTAGCAGTATTGATTTTATTTTACTGGAAGCATAGTCTTTCTTTAACTGTCATCTTGCAAATTTTTAAGTTCATGTATCCCTATGTAGCTTTTACACCAGCTCATTCAACCCATCCCTATTCATTAATGGCCTAACCACTTGTGTATAAAACTTTAAATTTACTTCTGTCTGTGGTTGCTGTATTTTATATGATATGTTTTCAGTACACTTTTAGGCTCAGAAGGAGCTAATAGATGCTCTAAAAGAGAGAGGAAAAAATAATGTGTTGTTTGTGACTACCTTTTTTTTTTCCTTTTTATTTTCTACTGCTACTCCAGAGCATGACGAATCTTACTGCATTTCTCAGATTCATGCTCAGGCTAACTGAGCTATGTCTTTCTGAAATTCTTAACTACTCCTCTCCTTTTCAAGCCCTCTTCTGTCCCCTCCCCCCCCCCCCCCCCCCCCATTTTAAGGTTTCTCAATTTCTTTGTGCTTTCCTATCAACTTCAACAGTTTGTTTCCCCCTTCCATCATTATTTCTCTAATCATTGCTCTGATTATTTTCCTCCTCAGTCTGTCGTCACAGCCACATACTCACACATGTGTGCACACAGGAGCGCCATGCCCAGGAAAGATTTGGAAAGGAATTTAACAAGAAAGCAGAATAGACTGTGCTGATCAGATGCAGGACACAACCAGGCAAGCATACTTACCACACCACTATTTATACTTACCCCTCTTTTTTCTCTGCACCTTTTTCCTTCTCCAGAATGTGTAGCCCCCTGCTTTTTCCTGCCTTTAGTTCCATCCCTAAGTACCCTATAAGTCCGTGCAATCCTGAGCTGCTTTTTCCATGCATCCCATGATGCATGGCAGAAACTCTTGGTCACCTTTCAAAGCCGAAACTCCCTTGGTCTGAAAGGTTTTGGGGGGAGCTGCTACCAGTGAATCATGATGATGGGGATGATGGGCTCCATGCTCATTCACTGCAGCTGAGGCTGTGCTGTGACAGCCTCAGACAGGATTTTTGTTACTTGTGCACATCCTTTATTTGAGTCAGATGGGCTTGAATGGTTTGATGGCTCCTGTGGTGGGCCTGGGAGCAGCCTGGCAGGGTATTATTCTGGCTTCTGCCCTGCCATTGGTTCTCTGAGCTCCTCTGTAGGTGTGCAGGTGGGCATATTTTCTCAGAACCTGAAACTTCCTCTATATTCTCATCCCCTCAGTAAATAGTCTAAATTAATACTCTACAGTGCTGCTATTGAAACAAATACTGACAAAGTAGTGTGTGCCAACCAGGGCAGCCCCCAAGATACCCATCTAACATCTCACTAGTCTCACAGCTCATCCATTATGTGAAAAAGATGTAAAAGTGATTTCTAGGAAGTTGCCAGGACACAGACATTTCCATTTGAAAGCATTGAAGGGAAAGAATGAAAAAAAGGGGATTTGGAGAAGAGATAGTTTTATGTCAGTTAAAAAGGTTGAATTCTGTTGGCAGTACAAGTTGCTTTGTGATTAATGGAAATGACAAACATGATGCATTCCCTCTAAATTGGTGTCATGTTGATAGAGGACATTTTGATTGAGATAATGTAAATGCTGATGTGAGGATTTTTTTTCATAATGTTACAGTTCATTGTTGTTCATAGAAATATGTGCTCAGCTCTGCTGAAAAGCCCACTATTTGGTTAGGTGTCTGTTCTGTGGTTTAGTGTTTGAGGTTTTTTCAAGCATAAGTTCTTTAATTGAGATTTTTAAGAAATTTTATTTAACTAGTTGTTGGTTTGTTTGGGATTTTTTCCAATAACTTGTAGTTTCTTTCAAGTAAATATGCCCAGTATTTACTGTATTTACAGCCTGCATTCAGTAAATACAGCCAAGAAAGGTACCATAATTTCCTTCACAGGATTGCTGGTTATGAGAAGGTTGGATGCAAAAAACATCTGAGGTGGGGAAAAGAAATAAAAGGGGCGGGAAATGGTGAGAATTGCAAATATTGAGACTGGTAAAAATAAAACTGGATTACAGTCCTATAAATGAACATGTGCGTAATGAATTTTGGGAACACTAATATTTGTGAACAAACAGAAACTGTCACTACGGTCTCTTTCAAAGCTGGGTAATGAGAATATCGCCGTGTTCATCTGAGCATTATTTAACATTGATTAGGATGTTCAGGTCTGAAGAGAGATCAAATGCTCTGATATCCATGGCAGAAAATAACCAGTATGTACTTAATGAGGGAGACTACTTTGGTTTATTCAGTGTGAATACTTTGGTTTATTCAGTGTCTTTGCTATTTGTAACCACTTACAGATAGCTTGTTTTAAAATAAGATTCCAGATAATTTGTGTCTTTGACCTGACTTTACTGGTGTTATAGCCCCTGCTTTGGCTGTGGTATAATTTGCTGAGGTTTTTCACTTTTCTGTCTGTGTTCACTGTTGAGAGTAACTAAGGATTTGTATCACACAGACAGGAAATTGTAAAGGCAAGTTTTGGCCCTTGTCTCTTCTCTTTTCCATTACACTGCCAATACAAAGTAAATGAGAACTGGAGTAGAACTCTACTTTTTCTTTGAGGATATAGATTTTTCAAAATTTGTTTTTATAACCTTTTATACCTTGAAGCCTTTTTGCATGGAAGAGAGGGATAGGAAGAAGAAAGGAACAAGACGGTATTGGCAGTGTTCCTGTTACCTCCCAGCTGGAGAAGACTCAAACAAGCTCCAGGTAGCTCTGAAGCTTTCTGTGGCTGGGCCCAGCATAAGATCAACACGAGTATGGTGAATATCTGGGTTTCTCTGACAATCCTCTCAGATGCAGGGCCCAGGAATGAGTTACAACTACACAAATGTGCAACACTATCCAGATTTAAAATGAAATTCTGCCATTTCTATCCTGAACAGCGTTTTGTTCAGTCCCTAAACCCATGCTTGGGTTTTGTTTTTTGGGGTTTTTTTTTGATTGGTTGGGTTTTTTGTGTCTGTGCATCCTTGCAAAACATAATTCACAGAAGTATCTTGTTAAAAATTGGTGTCTAATTATACTTTCTTGTGATGTCTGTAGGCTGACACGGTTACAAAGATGCTAATTGTCTAATCTATGGCTTGTAATTTAAAATCACTGCTAAATTTGTTTAAAAATCCATTTTGGTTCAGCTATTTGTATTTAAATTAATTTCTCTCTTCCTCCCCTCTCCCAGCCCAAAGCAAAGAACAAAGTTGAGAGAGAACAGAAGCACCTTTCATTTTGCCATTAATGGCTTGGCTTTTTCTGTATTAGTAGCAAATTCCAGGGTTGAGCTGCTGTGTAGTAGCTCAAATTGCAGTTTTCACCCCTATAGCAATAATTTTCCTTATTATCCCAGTGGCAAATAAACTTGTGCTCTCTTTCTCACTCTGATGGCAAAGCCTTTATTTTGCTCCCTTTTTTACCACAATGGTAATTGTCATGTTTATCACTGACAAAGCTGAGCCTAGAGTAAACTTGACACAAAATCTGCAAATTTCCATATATCTTATTTTTATTTTTACTGCTTTTAATTTAATTTCTCCTTCTATGGGGCATATTTGGATATTGTGCTAATGGCGAGAACACTTTATAAGTTTATTAGTTCACAGTAGAAGGCAGAGAGAGCATATGAGGAAGATATAGAAGTTTTTAGAAGGCTGAAGCTTAGATCAATGGCAGTGTGAAGAAAGTTTATGCTCAGTCACGAAGGAGCTTTGCCTTTTGAAAGTTTTAGTGGCATGAGAGCCGGTGCAGCCATGGACAGATATGAAGACTAAACCAGATAAAAAGTACTAAAATTACCTCTGTTGATTTTACCGTCCATATTAAATACAAAAAAACCCCAACAACTGTGCTATTTATACTATATTTTTTATTTCTATAGTTTATTTCTAGGATTCATATGCATATAATACTATATGTATACTATTCTGTAAATATGCAAAATATAAGAATGTTTCTTCTTTGGGAAGCTATGTTAGGGATTTTGAGTTGCAAATCTACTAAGCATTGGGAAGGACTATGCTTGGGGTGATTAACCAATTGTAGAAGCAATGGTTGAGGAAAACTGCTGACTTGTGTTTCATTTTTTTAATTCAGTTTTGTAGAAGTGATGATTATTGATGGCTGATTTGCCTTGTAGTTCATTGCTTATGATTCTGTGAATGAAGAAAACATCATTTAGGGTTGAATTAACTGAAGTAAAAATTGTGGAATGTGCAAATTAATCTGGTTGTGCTGGCTATTTGCCATTTTCATATGTAAGCTTCATGAAAAGAATGGAGAATCCAGAGAAGAGAGAAAACAATATAGCACCCAGTGATCAAAATGAACAAACTAGGCCATTTTAATGTAGAGAAAAGGTTTGTGTCTGCAAATAGACAAAAGATGGTTGCACGGAGGAGTGCAGTAACTTATCCTCCAAATTTATGATATATAAAAAGATAAATTATAAATTTAGGTTGCAGCAGAACAGCCCCACAGTGTAGAGAATTGAACAAATGCTGATACTGAAGGGACGGTGGAGCTCTAGGATGCCTTGGTGTGTCAAGGAATTTACATCATTTTAAACCAGACTGTGTCAGGAATGATACACGGATGTAATTTAGATTTTTGTTGGGAGGTGGATTAGATTATCTTTGAGGTTCACAACAGCCATGTGATTCTGTTGTTATACTACTTATGACCACAAAATTGTTCTGCTTTTTATCTCAGCGCTTATTTCTTCAAATATAGTTTCAGTAATTGAACTACCTTTTCCAGGAATAATCTTGTAGAATGATGGAGTATTTATTTAATGGGACGTTGAGGGTAACAGAATTGAAGTCTTGGGCTTTACGTTAACTTTGTATAAGAACTGTCATGAGTAAAATTGTTGTGTGGTGTGGAAAAGACTTGCTAATGTCATGTGATGACAGTGAAAGGATGAAACTTTGAGTTCTTAGATTTCATGTTCTTGCCCTAGCTAGCTGTGAGAGTAAACCAAGAGCCCCTAAAATGATGGTAACCTGGAAAAAACAAATCCCAGTTTCACTGGGAAGGTATTTAAAGATGCCTGGGGTTGTTTTCGCTTGTATTTCTGGGACTGCAGAAGCTCAGTTCAACTTCTGGCTGAGGAGGCAACCTAGTCATGGCTGAAAATAGTGCTTGATCTGAGTTTTTCCACAACTGAAAAATCAGTGGCTAAAGCATGGGCCATGTCATACACATCTGCAATTTGGTGGACTTGTTTATGATACCTTCTAAATTTCTCCAATTCTCTTATATACTGTGAAACTTACCAATTGCCTAATGGCACTTATACGTGAAAATTGCATTTTTTCTGAGTGCTGTTCATGTATAGCAACATTTCTTTAGGAACAGAGTAAATTAGTTTTCTTGCAGATGCAACATGAGCACAGAAATTGTTATTACACTCAGGGCTTTAGAGGTTTTATTTTACTCAAATTTTCAGTTATGCATGAAGTCTGGAAAGGCAGGTTTTCTGTTTTCCACTGTCTTTAATAATGAGGTGATATTGCAATGGCAAGGGCATGTCATATTTGGACACTTTCTTAGTCCATGTTTTTTACCTGGAAAGTAATTTGATTGTAACTGAATGAACTGTAACTGCATCTAGAGGAGCTGTATTTCCTCAGAAAGAAATTTCTGGAGTTCCCTTAGGCATCACAGTAGATCCATTTTAGACAAAAAAATTAATCTTTTTATGTCCAGTTTGTGTACACACCATATTTAAAATGTGCATAAAGCTGCAGCTCATTGAGAAGCCAAGTTTTCTTCCTGCACATGAACTTCACTGCAGTTGCTGGCACATCGAGGTGTAATTTCCAAGTGCTCACAGACTGGGCACAGAAATTCAGTATTGCAGCCAGCTGGGTGTGCTGGCCTATTCCTATACTGCTCTGGCCTGTCCAGGTGAGAACGCTGTGAGCAGCCACAGCTGCTTCCTGCACTGAGAGGGCCAGCAGCCTTGAAGGTCTTACAGCTTTGTCCTGCTAGAGCTGTATGTTTTGCTGAAAGTGCTGCTTCCTGTGCTTTTCCTCATCAAGGTAACCTAATTTTACAGGGGCATCCTAGCTGCAAGTACCTGATATTTAGTGTGTGGCTTGTGGTGGTCCACCTTCTGGTCATGCAGAACTTGCTCTCTCTAAGAGTCCATCATAAATTTAACATGAGGAACTACTGCTGAGGTTGCAAGACAATTTTTTTTTCTAGTTAGGATTTTATCTTTGTATCACTGCCACCTTTTATTTAGGAGAGGGTGTTATTTTAGCAAATGTTTTCAAGATACTTTTTAATCAAAAAAGACCTTTTTAAAGGGGTCTTTGGCAGTATGCAGAAAGCAAACCAGGTGTTTCATTACCTTTTGGTTTTTTACATTAAGATTATTGTGTAATAAGTAAAAAATGACAAGAAAAGAATCCTAAAACAAAGGTCTTGGTTACCTTAGAACCTTGTCGTGCAGGATCAGATTGTGTTAGGAATTTTTAATGTTTTGGAGCTCTTTTTCAGATGAGTGTTCATACACTTAGAATGATACGTAGAAATGTATTAAAATAACCCAAAGAATTTTAGATACATACACAATTCTTTATCAGAATTGTGGTGTTTTCTTCCTTGGTTTTTATTTCCTCCTTCTGCCTCTGTTTGCCTAATGAGTTTTTTTGGATGTTGGTAGTGGGTCATTGTCCTTGGGTTTTGATTTGTGGTAAATTTTTGACTTCAGCTCTCACAGCTGAAGGGGTTGAGATTCTGTAAACTGGCATCCTAGAAAGGTGAAGACAGCAAAGCCAGGAATGTTCAGTGGAAGTTTCAAGCACATTTTCTTTTCCAATAGCAAAGGAACAAGAGCACCCTAATATTTGGGAACCTAGTAAATGCTACATCAGAAAAGATTTCTTCTCAAAGTCATATCTGAAAAGGTGACTTCTCACAGTGTGAGATCTAAAAGTTGATACTTGTTCACACTTATTTTTATCTGACTTTAACAGCACATATTCTTATTTTAAGTTAACTATAACTGGAGAATTAATTTTAAAATTTATTTTACTTTTCTTGTTCTTAGACATTATAATGTTGAGTTCCAAACTACAGAATTTTTTAAATCCAGACTTGCAAAAACTGGCAGACATAAGCCTTGGTTCTAATCATTACAGACATTGTCCTACAGAAAGCAGGAATATTGAAGCAGTGTTGCATCATGTTGGCTTTTGGTGGAGCTTTTTTTTCATATACTTAGGTAGTACAGCAACCCAGCAGCTCTATGTATTCTTTCTGTCAGAATACAGAAGGATATTTTTCTCTCATATATAACTTGCTTTGAGTATGATGAAATATCTAGTTCTTTTAACTTACCTTAAAAGAATTGTAAGACATCATTTCTCTACCACATAGCATTGCAATGTGTAAAAGGCTAGTATAGGTTTAATGTAGATGAGCACAGAGAGAAAATTCTGCTGACAGAGCAGGAACTTACAGTGTACATGTATTGATGTATAAAAATTTATTTTTAACATTTTCCAGTTATCTTCTGAATATTTGTTATAATAAGGCAACAAATCTTATTTTATTCTTTTAAAATAAATTTTGGGTATGACATTTCAGTGTACAACTATTTTTTGAGAAAGCTTGGAGTTTTTTTTCCCCTTCATTGTATATTTGTGCTTTTAGGGCTCAAGAGTTGAAACCAGTTTGAGTTACATAAATCCAAACACCTCATAGTCTATTTAGCTTTCAGTATTTTTCCAAGAAGTTGAAAGTCCTGGAGAGACATAGCTGGACTTTGTGGATCTGATGCCTTACCCTTTTTTGTCACTTTTGCTGTCATTTAATTCCATCCATTTTTCTGTATCTACACCTTTGTTATGTTCCTGTAAAGCTGAGATTCACTCCTATATTAGCAGATGTTTAAAGGCGTGTATTCCCTGCAGCAGCCACATTCACTGACAGAAACAAAACATATTGCAACACATTCATTGAGCCACATAGTGCAGACTGTCATGCCAGGTAATCTATTTATAATGAGCTTTGCACTTATAAAAGGAGGCTGTTTGTCAGCTCTAAAATTAAAGCTGCCTTTTCCCAGAGTGATGGAAAAACTGTAGTTCACCAAGGTGCTAATGAAATTTTATGGGAACATTGTATAGGGCCACAGAGTTTCTAAATCCTTTTTGTCATTCAGCTATTCTGCTTTTTGGAGATAGCCAGCAGCTGTGCCACCTGTGCAGGATGACTATCCCTTGATCTTTACACCAGTCAGCAAGTAAAACAGGAGTGAGAACATCTGCTTCCCTCAATCACTTCAGAGCCACTGAAATCTAAGAGGTGTCAATTCTTTCTAACTTTTGACTAAGATTCTTGAGCTGGAAAAAAACTAGTCTGTAAACTCTTTTCTGAACTATTTTCTTTTCCTCTAATGTTTAAAATAGAGGGTCCTGAAAACTCAGAAATAAATGTTGACTTCCCCATCCATCACCACATCCCCTTTGGAGTTCAGAACCCATGAAGAAAGGCAGCAATGAAAATGCTCTTAAAGTCTGTGCAGCTACAAGGTTTGTCATTAGTATTTGTTTCACTCTAGGCTGTTCCCCCTTAGCCTAGTTACCTAAACAAGCTTTTCTAAGAAAATATATTTTTGCCCTCAAGCCATGCTCATTTAAATCCACTGTTGTAAATGTTAGCTTAGTTAATGGTGAACTTCAAAATGCATTCATAGTTGCATTTGTTATCTAATTAAAATGGCTGGGTTTTCTGCCTAGACCAAGAAGCTTAGAGAAGCTTGATGCTTCACACAGAAAGATACAGTGATTTTTTATTTTTTTTAATGGTATTAAAACTTTTTATCTTCATGTTAGAACACAGAAAACCCTTTCAAATTTTATCATGAAATGGATTTGGTGGTCTCAGGTTGATCTGTATTATTCAGGAGATTAAATTTTAAAAAGTCTATTGCATTTTTTGGTGCTCTTCTCTTTTGAGTTATGATTCTTTTTGTACATACTTTCTTCCTCATTCTAAGAGCTTCTATCACTGTTCTGACCAAGTTTTCACCTCCTGCAGCTCGTAGACAATTTTTGATGCAAGGCAAAAGCATGTAAAGGGTGAAAAAGTTGTTTGTTGGGAGGGGTTTTTTCCCCCTATTCTCCTCAGAAAGAATATAAGTGACCTTTGAAAAACCCTAACAAACTGACAGCTGGATTTATTGTGCTAGAAATAGCTTTTCTGGACATCAGAGTGCATGTGAGTTTTACATTCAGCTTGGAAGATTTTGAGGTTTACTACTATTCTGAAGTCCTTTAAGACTACATATGTTGTGTATTTGAACCAGGTACCAAGAAAGCAAATATACATTTTTGGCATTTCACTTCTACTGGCTTGAAAAGAAAAATCTGTTACTCTTATGTCCTCAGTTCTCCCACATTTTTGTTTGTTTATTTTTCTTTCCTATCTTCCAGATGGAATCAGCACTACAAAGCCCTTCCCTCTCTCCCTCTGCCTCCTCTGTGTGTGGATATATGCAACCATTTCTCCTAATTTGCATGTGAACACTGTAAACTTCATATCCAAATCTTGCATTTGGTTTTCTTGTCTTTCCAGCTCAATAAGGTCTTTTGTTGTTTTTTATTGTCACCTTTACCAGTTTTCTCATTTAAGCAGTTTTGATTCTGCCATGTCACTTCCTTGTATTCTGTGTTCATTTTCTTCTCTGTTTTAGCATGTTTGGGTGACTTCTAAAACAGCATTCCTTAAACGTCCGTCCTTTCATCTACTCTAGATTTTCTTTGAGTTTCCTAATTTCTATTTTCACCTGTTCTCTTTCTTACACACTACTGGTTTTTTTTGTGTAGCACTTACAAAAGCAAGTAGTGGCTGATAAAATGATCCTGTGCTGTCTTCCTTTCTATGTCATCATCCACTTCGACATCTTGGTATCATGTCTTACTTTCCTCTGCTTCAGAGTTGCCTTCTGCCTAATGCTTGCTGCTGTTGTTCTTTTCTTTATTCTTTTTTCTTTTATTTTCTTTTAAAGTGGCTACCCTTTGTCATCCAAAGTCAACAATAATATCTCTTTCTGTCATCGTCTTCATACACTGGAACATAACTGCTGTTCCTATTGCACATTTAATTACTGGTTATTTTGTCAGTATGTGAAACTCACTTGTCCCTTCACTTTGTTCCTATGCGCCTGTGAAGTGATTTTTGTTACTGCTCACTGCAGTGTTGCCTGTCTTTACATTTTTATTGATACTCATTTTTAAGATCTTTCTCCATCTACATAAATGGCCTCAAGTTGTGCCAGAGGAGTTCAGAGTCACAGAAAGGGTTCTAAAGCATTGGAACAGACTGCCAGGGAAGTGGTGAAGTCATCATCCCTGGAACTCTTCTACATAAGCTCTAGATTCAGCACCTTGAGGACATGGTTTAGTAGTGAACATGGTGGTGGTGATAGGTTGATTGTTGGACATGTTGATCTTAAAGGTCTTTTCCAACCTTAATTTTAGGATCCTATACATATGCATAATACCTCCCAGAAAACTATCCCACACTCATAACACTTTTCACAAGTTGAATTTGTTTAAAATATCCCATTCTTTTGCCTTCATTTGAAGAACAATCTTAATTTTTATTAGTTAGTGTTCAACATAATGTTGAAGTTTAACAAAGCTGAGTTATTAAAAAGCAGCCTTTTCTGTGCTATAAAACTATACCTACATACCACTTTCTATTTCTCCCATTCCAGAAGAACAGAAAGCAGGATGTTATATCTAAACCCCTAATTTTCTATAAAAAACATTTGAATTCCATATAACATTCTTTAATGTTGTTTTCTGATTTGTAGCAGTATTTCAGCACAAAAATTGGCTTGTGTTTTCAAGGCAGCAAATTTGGATAAAAATCATATGGCTTTGCATAAAGATCTGGTTACTAGAGAGACAAATGTCCCCTGATTTTCTGAAAGAGTTTAGAAAATGAAAACACAAAACTTCATTAAGATCACAAACAATATTTCTTATCTCCTTGACTTGACCTGGAGTGCATCCATTGAAATTTGCCTGTTGGTGTCACAACAATTATACATTGACGGAGTTAGTATTTCATGACCTTTTTAAGATAGTGTGCAGAAAGTGAGGGAAACACTTCTGAACAAAATAGGTTATGAATTCTGCATGAATTCTGCATGAAGTGCCTAAAAACAGACAGAGAGTCTCCTTGATAATGGAAGAATATATTGACCTTTGTTTGCAGAGAAAGGGGAAATGGCTTGAAATGTTTTGCAATTTAATTAAAGTGTCATCTACTTGTATAAAATTTACTTTGTATCCTCTAATGAGCACATAAAACTTTCCAGGAAATTCACTCGCTTGTAGCATCACAAGGAAATTGTAGATAGATAAGAGCCTTTAGCCTTGCATTTCTGCCACATCACAATTTGATTTTTTTTTTAACTGCATTTTCCTTCCCATGTCTTGATATTTGGTTAGAGGCCTTTAAATGTGCGTGTGTGATCAGACACTCATCATCATCAGAGCCCAGCATAACAGCTCGTCCTTATGGGCATTTGAAATAAAGCCAGTCCTAGCAAAGAGATTGCTTGCAAGAATTGCCAACAAATTAGATGAATTTTTAGAGTGGATATGAAGTCTGGTTAAACAAACATTTCATTTCTTTTAGCAGCTGATTGATTGATTCCAAACAAAAAAATCTGTGCCATCTGGTCCTTAAAAACAGCATTACACATTCTTTTTTAAAGAATTGTATAGGAAAATATCTATGTAATTCACCATTTTTATGCATATATACACACAAACAATGTCTATAAATTGTCAGTTTTTCTTTGCATAAAATTATTTCTTCATATTTAATGCACATAATTTTGTAAAAATTCTACATTTGCAAGAATATATGGGAATTACTAGGGAAGGTTCTATCTACAATGCTTCTTATAATGTCTGAGCTATTCATCATACATTTTGACAAACAATTTTATTACTTGAAATAGAAGGCAGTATTCAAGGAAAAACTGAAGCAAACCTGTCTGCTATATCAATTAAACTTATTCCAGCAAATACTGTGACATTTCAGACCTTGCTGGGCTAGAGAATTATTTCTGTATGTATTTAATAGAGTAGTTGCATAGTTGTGTAGAGACAGGTATTGTAGGCTGGGAGAAATTTCACAATTTTGAAATTCAATGTTATTCTGAGTTGTTATAAAACGTGAACAATTTAAAAATGTACAGGGTGAAAACTCATAAACTCTTTTAGTATCTCCTGAAAAAAGCTTAAGGGTAAAAGTATGTTGTATCAATAGAAGTAATGGAAACTTAAACAAGAAAAGAAACAAAGTTATGAACTACATTGTTAAAAACAGTTTAAATAGACCCTTGAAAAAGTATTAATTTTCCTCTCTCTCCCCAGGCCATTAGAATTGTCTTCCTATTCTGGTTTTTCCTCACATTACAAAAGCAGAAATTATGTCCTGCAAGCTTTTAATCACTTCTATAATTTTGGAAAGATGCTTGTTTCTGTGAACCTCAATGATATTGCTTTAATGTCAGAGGTACAATTCTTTGTATATAAACAGGATCCATTAATTGTCCTAAGAATATTTTTCCCCCAAGTTACAACTATTCTTATTGCTCTGTTTTATTTCATTTCAGCTATTTATGAACTCTCTTGTGAAGCATACAAACACTTGGGCAAAACTTCAAATTACTACTGGATAGATCCAGATGGCAGTGGGGCACTGGGACCTTTGAAAGTTTACTGCAACATGACAGGTAACTGCATTCTATTTACTAATTAAGTTGGTTGAAGGGGGGATTTGTTTTTTGGGGCCTTTTTAAATGTAGTTAGGAGAAAGAGGTTGTTCATATTTCATATTTCTTGTTAAAAGAAAAATAATTACCAAGAGCTTTTAGTCAGGGATCACCAAATCTGCAGTCACTATTCAGGATTGACTGAGCATGGCAATAGTTATTCCCTTTAATACGCTTTTTGAATTGCACCTATTAGTGTTAATAGGTCTTCGTATCCTAAGTGTTGCATCATTTTAAAAAAAATTTAAAGATACACACAGGAAAAGTCGATAGATATGGCCATTTACCAAAGCTGTTGTAGATATATAACCTAGTGGAGTTCAGTAGTATCTGTTGTTCATGGGGTATTGCAGAAGGCAGCTTACCACCACAGGCAGGAAATAGAAAAAAATATTTTTTTGTGAACTTAAAACTAAGTAACCTACAAATTTAGCTATACTCATTGGTATGTGGAGTGTACTAAATGAATAAAAATAATATGGGAAGGTAGTGATATTTTATTTTGATGAAGATTCTTAATTATATTTTCTTCTCCAGTCTGAGAGTCAAATCTAAATGTTCCTATTCTTCCACTACGTAAAACAAGCATCTCTATATTAAATTACTACACAAGATACTAATGCACATTTTAAATTCACCTTCTTTCATTCAGGTGAAATTAGCAAGTAGAGAACATCTTAATGACTAAAAATGTGAAGTGCGACTTTCTAGTTCCATTCCCTGAAAAAGCAAGTCCACAAAGGTGGAAAAGTGAATATCAATCTTTGCAAAACAAGGTGGTTTAACAGCTATGTACTACTTTCACAATTAATGTAGTATAGTTTTACTGGAGCAAGATGTTGGGTAATAAGCATCACTCTCACTTGACTGTAAGCCTTCTGGGGTAAGGACAATATCCTGAAAAGCCACTGAAATTATTTGTTGTGAAATTATGTCTTTAGCTCTTTAATATACTGCATCACAAATATGGAGCCACCAAATTCATAATTTCATCATTATATCAGCATTTCACCTACAGAGTCTATAATCAGAAAACATTAGCAAACCCAAATGTGACAAACAATATTAAAAAGAAAAAAAAGAGAGAGAAAATTGTGGTGCAGAAGACAGCTGTCTGGGCATATTTCTGGACATAATCCATATCCAAATTTAGTGTGTCTTAATTTAGTAAACTGGCGACTGTCATGACAAGAACCCCCCTTCACAGATGTTGCTGTGGTAACTAAAAATTTTTCTGGTATCTAAGATATATTGGTGATTCAACAGTGCAGTCAAAGTCAGAAATATGTAATTGCATGTGCTCCGCGCAGCAGCCAATGGTCTCTACAAACATCTCTATTTTCAAAGAAATACCCAAGCTTCTCCTTCCAGTTCTTTTGTCCTTGTCTTCTCCAAATAAATGTTGTACTCAGAGCTGTATTCTGACAGTGAAGAGGAACCAAGCACTTATATTTTATGTCCTCATAGTGGAATGAAGATGATGAGATATTACATTCCAACTATCTATTTCTGATGCAAGAAAATAGCTTTTCAAAATCTAGGGCATTGCTGTTCATGTTATGCAGTTCTCCAAATAGTTTCTGTAGGAACTATGTAAATTTTAGGAAGTTTGTTTTACTTCACCTTTCTTTTTTATTTTTTTTTTTTTTTTTGAAAAACAGTATTGGAAATATTTAGAGGTAAAAAGTTGGAATTTTTCAAATTAAGACACTTATGGAAAAAGTATTTCTTGATGCTGTGTTGTGGCAGCAGTTTAACCATTCGACTGCTTTTCAGTTTAGCCTCTTTTGTGGCTAAGGTCAAGAGGGAACTCTTTCAAAGCTCTGTCGTCTTACCCTCTTTCAGAGGCAGGTCCACAAGACAAAGCTAGACTCTGTATTCAAACTGTTTTTTCCAAAGTTGGAGGGTTTCTCTCTCAGTATCTAGTTTGACCTTTCAGGTTTTCTCCTTAATTGTCATTAGAGCAGCAGCTGTAGTAGAAAGAATTGCTCTTTTAAGGTATTTGTTAGAATATCTTAATATCCCATAATTTTTTGTGCAAAGTTTGAGTATATTGCAGCTTCATTCCATGCTCTGTTTAATATTGCTGAATCTCTAGGCCTGTTTCCTTTTCCTCTGACAGATTTAGTTTTAGTCCCATTGAAAAAGACAAAAGAAATAAATTGATTACTCCCCATTTTTAATGTTTCTCTTTTTCTCTGTTTGGTACAAGGAGGATGGGGAAAAGTGTCAGATGAGTAAGATTATTAAGATCTTAAGATTTGTCCTGCAAGAATTTTTAGAGTGAGGAATAAGTAGAGGAACAATGCAGCGGGACCATAAGGGCCAAATTATTTATCCTAATGGCTGTAAGTGATGTCATCAGGAGAGGCAGATCAGCACTCCTGTAGTTGCTTGAGGCTTTAAGCTGGGGAGAGGAAAATCATAGACTGCTCTTTCTAGCGGTTCATCACTTAGACTACTGATGCAAAGTAGAACAGAAAGGTTTCATAATGTATTTTACCAGAAGATATGTCAGTTAATTATTTCTATTGGTCCTGAAGTCTTTATGCCTCCATGATGCAGCTTTTATCTCATTTCAGGATCCAAATAGCTGCAAGCATAATGGCTCCATTTGAGTGGTACTTAGCCTATCTCCTTTCTAGTACAATTCCTTTGCCTCAAGCTGCTCATCTTCAAACAGTTTGAGAAATCATTATGAGTATTCATAGCCTGCCTCATTAAGGTCAAATGTACGAGGTGACTTCTCTACCCACTCTCCTCCTTTCCTTCTCTCTCTTCATTTTTTTTAACAGAAGTGGCGCGTATGATATTTACTAGAATGACTTTGTGAGCAGACATTAAACAACCACAACAGCTGCATCCTGTGACTTTTCTCTCTTCTCTCTGTAAATAGTGGGTCAATTCAGTGTTTTGTACTATGAAATATGTAGAAACATATGGCATGAATGTAAATGTGCCATCACTACGTCCTAAAGAAAAGTGTCCTAGAAGCAGTAAATGTTTGATTCTATTGCTCATGTCCATATAATCAGTTCTCTCATATGAGAATTCTTACCTGAGAACTGCATTACTGAACTTCCAAGGTACCAGAACCTTTATTCATGCATATATATATATATATATATATATATATAGAGAGAGAGAGAGAGAGAGAGAGGGAGAGAGAGATCTAAAACAAAATGTTGAGCAATGTAATTCAATAAAGTAAAGATTTAGGGAAGAAGTTAATATTTTTTAGTTGTTAACTAGAATAGAATGAATTGACACACATTTAAAGGGAATAAAAAAAATTTTGTCATTGGGCGATGCAAAGTGGTTTAATGATGATTACAGAGACCTTACCTAGTGTAACCTCATTGCTGAAAGCTTTCTATAATAATATTTCAGTCCCTTTCCTAAAACAGAGGAAGAAAAATGGCTTCATTGTCTCAATTCTTACATATGAAGATTTTATTTCTAACAGCATCTCATACACTTTTCTTTCCATTGTAGAGGGGTTTTGGGAGACTTTTTTAATAGTCTGTCATTTTTGCAAGTTAAAATTACATTTGAGATGTAAAAAGAGGAACAAATATTTGAAATGAATTGGGGCTGTTGTTGCAGGGTATCCAAGCTTGTTTCCTTGCAGATGAAACAAGAGAAGAAACAAACAGGAAAAAAAAAAAGGGGGGGGAGGGGAAACTATCAACTCGTTTAGGACACTATTTTTGGTTGTTTTGACATATCAAGCTAGACTCTCTGTGAAAAAAGAAATGAGAAAAAGTACTGAGAAAGAAGAAAATAGTCAAAATAGTCATTGGAGCATCAGCGCATCATGTCTATAGCAGCAACTCTGATGGCAGATTTTCTTGCTAAGGTGAGTTCATCTTCCAAGCATCAGAGTAAAATAATAGACCCATGAGAAACCTGGAAAGAGAGCAGACTATGTTTACATCTTTTCCTGCCAAGCTGGCTGAAGCATCCTGCATCTCAGCTTTGGTTCATTGATTATATTTTTCATCTGCTCTTATTTACAAGGCATGTCCTTTTCATTCTAGGTTTCATGGGTACATATTTTCATTTTTAATCAGCTTTTCTTGTTGTTGTTATTTTTATTTTATGTCAAGTTTGGCTTTCTTGCTCGTTGTGGTACTTTAATGTATCTCAACAAATTTGGCTAGTGTATTTTTTTCCCTTGCTGTGGAACATTGTACTGGCTTGCTACAAAAGTGATCATGGTTGTTTTTCCATCTGGATACAACTTTCCACTCAGCCTCTATCAGTTGACAGACTGTAATTATTAGCCTTTACCTGGACTCACCTTGATTAGATGAAGCTTGCTGTCTGGGGTCCTTGTGAAATAAATCAGGACATTTTTCTGTTTGGTTTGTTGGGTGTGCCTCAGGTTATCACTAAAAAGTGATGTTGTTGGGCACCCTTGTGCTTGGCAGTTACTTGAGTTTGACTGGTTAACGCCACTATCTAGATGGCAAGGAATGAGTGAGAGCAGTCTGTTACTGTGTTCTGTGACAGCATGTCAAGTTTTTCATATTGTCAGGCTTTTAAGGATGTCAGAGTAAAGGACTGCAGCCTGGTATTAAGGGCTGTGGGATTGTAACGATTGTTTTTACTTAGCTTTTATAATGTTCACAACTGAAACATACACTGCCATAGAAACAGCCCCCACAAAGAGATGAAGGTTCTAATAATCTCAGGGCTCTTCATAATATAAAATCATAGAATTTGGCAGTGGGGGGAGGTTGTGAATCAACACCTGGTGACTTGATTAAGCAAAAATGTTTAATAATGAAAATGTGATGCCACGACTTTAGGATTTGAGTAAATAAATCATGTTAAACTCACATGACCCTAAATAATGTTGGAATATCTCTAGATGTTTTCTGCAGTTACCCTTGCATGTGTAGAAAGTGAAAAGCTACCCCAGTTTGCAAATGCTGAGAAAATATCTGAACCATAAAACAAAAAATATCATGTGAAGTCTGCCTTCAGGACAAAAGTTCTTGATTTGCTCTCTTTCAGAAGCTTTATCATTGACACACAAGGTGGGTTCTTAAGTCACCCACCAAGCAATAGAAACATTTCTGGTTGTCTGACTACATTCCTGTAATTCTTCCCCCTTTTTTTCTGCCCCATTTCAAACTCTGAAGAATAATATAAGAATATACATGAATAAAAGTATGTCATGTCATGTCATCATCTTAATGCATTTCAGGTGCTCAAAGTTGGAGCAAATTATGTCAGGCATAAGATGACTAAAGGTGTAATGACCTCAAAGCAGGAGAACAAATTGGCTTTTGAGAGTGATGCAGCAGACTTAGTTGAAAATAAAGCAGAGTCTTTGTTTTGCTGAATTATTTGGTCTAGGAGAAGCAAAAAATCCTCACATCACCTGCAATCAGAAAATATTCCTCATTTGTTGGAAACCAAGCTCTCAGAAATTAGAATACAACAATTATTTTTAGAATTCTGTGCATTGTAGGATCCCACAAGCCCATATTTCAAGAAATATGTCTATAACTGGGGGAGCAGATAAAAGGGATGGTTGGAAATAAAATGATGAGGAGTACCATCTACCTCAAACTGTTACTGTGAATGCTAGAAGCAAATATTTGGCTCTGGATTCACTCCCACACACTTGTTCCCTACTGGGGATGTAAGGAACTTGGCACAAGCTGCTTCAGGCCAGTGATATGCTTCAGTTATCCCTAGAAAATTGTTCCTGTAGAGAATATTATTGAAAGGCCAAACAAAACTTGTGTTTTCTGTAGAACTTTTATTATTGCTTTTAGTCAGAAAATTAAGGTCAAGTTAAGGCTAGACAGTTAAATTACCCCTGAAATAGCGGGAGTTGATAGTGGTGTTTTGCAAATTTTATTTTATTTTATTGTGATGATAATATTTTCTGAGACTTCTTCTGTTGTTTGTGGGGGAGGGGTACAGATGGTGTGAGGTATGTGGTTTTGCGTACTCCCTGTATTAGTGGGAAAGCTGCTCTGTGCTTCTGTGGGCTTTTAGCTGTACTGCCTCAAAGCCTGGAAGGTGTGAGTCACTGAGTTCTTGTGGGACTTGTGGTATACAGAAATGCCTTCCCATATGTGCTCCTCTCTTACCGCTTCCTTGTCCTTAGTCAACAGTGCAAAGACCGACTTCTCATCAATTCCTATCCAGGGCTGCTTTTTATTGACTGCTACTGATGTCTCAGGTTTCAGCTTTTATGTTTTTCAGTTTCTGTACTGCTTTAATGTGTAGTTTTGAATTTCATATAAGGGGATAGTAAGCTTTCTTCACAGAGTAGGTAGAAAAAACCATTCCTTCTCTAGCTGGGGACCAAGGACAAATGATCCTAATCTCAGGCCCAAGAGCATAAACAATGGTGGATTGAAGAGAGATAAACAAGAAGGGTGGGACTTCATAAGCTAAAGCTATAACTGGACAATTAACTCCAATATGCTATTGGACCAAAACTTATAAAACTGAGAGGCCCCGTGACAAGTGGTACATTTTTGTGGACGTTTTGGGTTCATCTTGGGTGTAGCCCTGGCTGGGCTCTTGTGCTGCCCAAGGTGTATCCATTGAGGCCTTTAAATAAATACCTACTTTATTTCTTTAACTGCCTCTAGCCTGTGCTTTATGTCAGTATCAGTACTACTGTCTTGTCTTGCTGACTGTGGGACTAGGAAGAACACCATTTACCTGTGCAGAATGTTGTTCCTGTTGATAATTTCTCTGAGACTGGAACAATGTAGCTAAATGTTCAAAGAGCAGATTAGTTAAAAGGAAATATCTAAAATCCTGTACAGACCACAAATGGTATATTAAGTTCACTTATTTCTGAAACAGATAGACAAGTGATGAAAAAATTACAGGCACCTTCTAGGAGTGGAAAGAGATTCATTCTACTCTAGAATTTCCAACCAGCATTCAGGGTGCAGTGCTGCCACCCTGATGTATAATTTTCTAAATAAATTTCCCTAGAAGGGCAGGTAAACTGTGTTGACACTATTGCTGTTAAAAATTCTCAGGCTTTCTTTTATGCTCTGAAAGGCAAGTTATAATAAGAAATTACTTGGGCAATGAATAAGCTGCAGAAGATATCCATTTTGATCTGTACTTACACATTTAGGGAATGTACTGCTGATGCAGTTCTCCAGGCAGGCAGGAGATTACAGAATGATTCTCCCATGTCTCCCTACCAGGAACTTCCTAATAAGTGAATTAATAAAGATTATGTAAGAATGTGAGTGTACAGTGTTATAAAGTTTTTGTGTGAAGGCTATCTTTGAACACTCCAAGACCCCAAGATTATTTACATGCTTGCATTTTATCACTTAAAATTAGTCTTACTGCTTTTCTACAGAAGACAACAAATTCACAGTAACTATAATGCAAACCTAGAGACAATATTTTTTATTAATTTTGAGTATGGGTGATTAGTACACTTTTTAGGGCAGCACCAGAAGCATGCTGTAGACTCCCCTCCACCACTTCCACAGGGTGGGAAAAAGACTGAAAAGGAATAGCAATGAGGGCAAAAATTACTTAAATCTGATATAATTTCCTGATATCAGGAAACTGGCCTTTTTCATTTCTTTTTAGCTGCAAGGTCACAGAAAGTAGCACTTCCACTAAAAATATCGTAGTCAATCAGAAAATGTTGTGAAGAGACCACTTAGATCCATTAAAACCAATGAAGAAATCTCCTGGAAGAGCCAGACTTGGCTGCAACCTACTGAGATTATCCCTTGCTCCACAGCACCAGAAAGTGAAGATTGGTTGAAATAAACAGGATACAACTCAAGAACAAACTAAGGCTAGAATTCCATATGATTTAGTGAGAACAGTCCGACCAACAGGACCATAGGATGAGCTGTGAAACTTTGTACAGTGAGTAGGGAGCATCTACTTGCAGAGAACTTGCAGAGAAAATGTTTAGATTTGGAATGGAAAGATGCAGTTGCAAACCAGGTCTCTTGTTCAGAAAGTCTTAACTGATAGGTGTAAGGATCTCCTTCCACTTGTGTACTGGAAGCCAAGTGTTTCAATGTTAGGAGTCTGGGTTCATTTTTATTATGATCAAAGTTCCAATTATTAAGAGAATTAACATGCTTTTCATGCTTCCTGCTTTACAGTTTTTTCCATTTGCTAAGCCCAAGTTTTCTTCAGGAGGCCTAGAAATATTCGCCTTATCTAGTATGTTTCAGGATATGCTTCCCTGAGTGAGAGCTATTGAGGTAATAATCTTCCATTACTCTAGATGAGATTTATTAGACTAACTCTGCACACACTGAAGCATTCAATAGTAAGCAAGTTAGGAAAACTGGTGAGAATAAATTATACCTTCCTAATATTATTTTTGTGGGTTTTGCCAAAGCAGTACCCTAAATCTTGAGATTATACTCCTCCAAAGAGAATAGCTTTTTATCTTCGTGTTGGGATGCACTTGTGCATCACAATTGGAAATCACAGTAGATTTTTCTTTCAGACCAGTGTTTGCTGACTACAGCGGAATTAAGCTTCTCAGTAGTGATGAAAAAAAAAAAAAAAAAAAAAGTTTAATGTCATGTCAGTAGTAGTAGGAAAAAATACTGTCACAAAGCAATTTGAAATGGCAGTGTTGTAAATAATTGTGTTGGATACCTAGGACCATCACTACACAATTAGATTCCCTTTTTCTTAGCAATAGCTTGGTGCACAGGAATTGGTATTCTCACAGAGACATGGATATCCTATAGAAGCTGACTTAGTTCTCCAAAGCCTGGGTGTATTATTTGTGGGTGTAGATCAGACACATTTCTGTCAGAAACATTTTTCTACTTGAAGATGCATTATTGCTAATTTTGTTCTAATAACTACCATAGAACTAAGTTGAAATGGTCAATCTTATTTGTGTTGTATGGTGAGCACCTGATGAACAACCAGCTGAGCCAATTGGATGCTCACCAAAAGGTATACTGAGACTATTCAGTCTCAGACTATACATCTCTGCTAGGCAGAGTAGAAACAACAGGCCCAGACTCATAAGTATTTCTGGTCAAGAGTCATTAGCAAAAGGACTGACTTATGAACTTGCTTTGTGCACTGCCATGAGTATTCATGGCTTGTCTATCTCACTGCATAAACCAAATTACTTAGAAAGTACAGATATATGGGAAATGAAAACTACAAAAAAAGGCACTAACCTACTTAATTAATGTTAATATTCAGAGGGGCTGGCTGACATTTCTGCAGTCTTTACCACAGTGTCCTGCAGCTCTGAGTGGTTATTTAATTTCTGCCTGATACTGTTGCAGATTTTTGCTACAATTGTCGGATTAACATAAACACCATGTTACTTAATGTCCAGCTGTATTGCAAACCTATACTTTCAAATGCTTTGCAGGGCTTTGTGGCATCTGCAGTGGACAAGAAGAACTGCAGATGCCAGAGACCAGCAAATCATATTTTTTGTTACATCAGAGACAGAAGAATCAAATTAGAGTAGCTGCTGTTTCAGCCTTCTTCCTAGGTAGAAGTTGCTAATCAATCTTACGGGTTTTAGTATTAAGTGAAATGCCAAACCTAGACAATTTTTCAAGATTAAATTTTAATGTTGTCAAATCACATAATGTTTTTTTGAAAGTGTAGCTGAAACAAAAATAATTTCTCTTGAAATTACTTCTGTTCCTTCCCATCCTTTTTTTTTCCAGGTCTGGGAGATGTCTTCTATTAACTCAGTTGTTAACACTTGGTTGAAATGTATTTTAAACTAATATTTTAATACCAACATCAATATTGTTTCTCTTTCAATTCCCTTTTCAATAATGTTTTCTGCTTTATATGGTCTCTAAGATATTTCTTCAGATTCATGAATGACACTGCATGTGGAGCAATTGTCAGTATTATCTGTATGCTTTTGAGCAAATAATAAAAGTAAACCTAAATCCTGGCCCAGACCTGTGAATGTCTTGAGGTAGTCAGTTCCCTCAAAAGGTCTGTCCTTTTTTCTCTGTAAAAAATCCCAGGGTTTATTTAAGGTTTAGTTTCTTTTAGGTAGGTATGTTTTTTTAGGTTTGGGGTTTTTTTGTTTGCTTGTTCATTTTTTTAAAAGGTAATAGAAGGATTTTTATATTTCATTTATTTGCAATGTATTCTTATGCCGGAGTGAATATCTGCCAAGAGACTGCAATAATATAGATTTTGGAGAAAACAGGGCTGTTCACACCTTTTCTATACAGTGTGAATATTTTTCCATTATTGGGAAATTCTTAAAAGCTTTATTTTGATCTTTTGCTTTTGTTGAATTTAGTGTTCACTGAATTTCCACATTGACATTTTAATGTCAGATATTTTCATAGATGGCTTTGCTTTTGGGATCCAATTTTTTTCATGGGCTAAAAAAATGCTACAAATGAAAGCTGGTTTTATATCTGAAAACTGAGATTAGTTTCGGTTCTTAAATTAATGATGGAAGACTTTTGTTTTGTGATAAATTTCCTGAGCTGTCCAGTCTGCATGTTTAGTAAAATTTTACTAAGTGGGTACTCAGTAGATTACATTATAGTGAAATTTCAGCTCTACTGAAATGTTTGAGTTGCAACATCAGCAACATCAGAACTTTGAAACAGTTCTAGAAATTAGGAAACTCCACTGTAAGCAAATGTATTAGCACTGGGCAGGGAACAGTGTCTGAATCCCACATGCTCTACTCTCTGCACAGTTCATGCAGAGGAAACCAAAAACCTTGCTTTCACCTCTGACATCCCTACACCCAAAGCAATGTACAGCTACAAATCCCCATACTCACATTGCCTGAATGCCCAGATTACTTTAAAGGGACACCCAGCAGCTGCTTTTTGTTTCCTTATGCACCAAAATTTTGTGCATATGTGCATTTTGAATTATTTTAATAATATGGGCGGGATAAATATGCATCGTCAGTTATGCAAGTTTCAGACCTGCATTTGCAAGGAGATTGATTTCTGCAGCTTCTCAGAGTGTAAAAAAGTCAATAGCCTTCATAAAATCTCAGCATTTTGTTCACGAATTTCATCTTCTGTAGTGGGTAATATTTAGAAGTTAAGCAATGAGCATTATCTGCTATAGTGTACACTGAATATACATGTTACATATGTATCTCTGATGGGCAAGAGGAACTTCACAGACTTTTTGAATGTCACTATTTTAATTTGATCCATGGATAGTTTAATTGTTCTTGGAGAACCCTATGGAATTCAGAGGGCTGCCTTAATATTCAAGGGGGTATAATTTATTTGTCTTCTTCAAGGAAATAAACTTCCTATTTGTTAGATATGGAGAAATTAATGAAATAAATAGCAAA
Source organism: Pyrgilauda ruficollis (assembly GCF_017590135.1). NCBI lineage: Eukaryota > Metazoa > Chordata > Aves > Passeriformes > Passeridae > Pyrgilauda > Pyrgilauda ruficollis. Next base: position 28,551,622 of record NW_024519206.1, on the reverse strand, counting down.
GTGGTTAATAATTAGAGAAAGCACCTGAAGACCCCTAAGTAGTTGATTGCTAAATGGTTTCCATCATTGTTGAAAATTTCACTTCAAAAGTAATTATTTTATTCCAGACATCATCTTTTTATACTATGATGGAGAAATCATTTAAATTCTAAATAAAATGTAGTCAAGCAGATCTGTTGCCAGGAAAGTTGTGTGAGGTACACATGTACTTACCAAGAGAAAAGATCATGTATATATAAGGAAGAGTGATTGACAGAGGCCAAAGGGTAGGTCCAGGGCAAGCAAGCTGGAGTACATGAACAAGCTGTAGTTGACTTCTGCAGGTATCAGCTTCACCATATGTGGAATTTGTCTGATCCAATGTAGTATTCTCTATAACCTCTAAATATCAGACTGGTGAATACAAAGAAATGTTTCCTTGCAAATTTCTCTTTGCTCTAGAAAATGTTTTGCTGTTTTAATGGTTGGTTTCCATATGTATTTCATACCTCAGTAGGAATAGAGACAATTTACCTCTTTTTCCAGATAATTATACAACAAAACACTTAGCTATTCAGTTCTGTTGAACCCGAACTACAAAGTTCAATTATGCACAGTTGTGAATTTTCCAGCATCTCAGAATTATTAATTTAAAATATATAATTTCTGCATAATGAGATGTGTTAAATATATTAATAGATTGTGTTATATTTCTCAGTGGTTTTGGAGTATATGGGATAGTATATGCAATCCTTTGATGGAAAAGAAAGTAATATTAGATCTAGTAAAACAGCAACTTCATTATCACATATGCCACCTTCTTCTCCAAATTTTGTGGTGTTTCCTATATGCTGTGATTTCTATGTTGACACATAAAAAGACTATTGAGGAAAACTAGGTTCATGGAAATAGACATCTTCCTTCATTTCTTCTCATGTTAGAAAGAACTTTCTGAAAGCAAGATTCTGTTGGATATCTGCTAGCAGGAAGCCAGCGAGGCAGCTGGTGCAGCATTCGGCTTTCTCAGAGTGTTGCTTTTACACAGAGCTGTCTTTGACCTATATGACACTTAGGATGCAACTTTTACAGATGCGTAAAGGATACTTGAAGTAGGATACTGCAAGGATAGTTGGAGTTTCTGAAAATGCTAATTTGTATTTTCTTAAAAGAAACATGTGTACAAAAGCACTCCCTTCCGGTGGAAAAAATGTCCCCTGCAACGAGTTATGGTGTTTTAATGGTAGTCCTGAGATGAGAGGGTAAGAGAAGGAATCCTTTGTCTACAAAGTGAAAAACTTAACATTCAAGAATTTCCAGAAGTCAAAAATTTCTTATTGGTCTAGCATGATCTTTATTCCCCATTCTTATAGTATTTTTATTTCTTCCATTAGAAGAATTATACATGTGAACTTTACTACTTATAAGTGAAAATGAGATATTTGTCTTTTCTCAGGACCAAGCTGCGTATTTTACTGTAAACTAGCATAGAAATTTGTGTTTTTTCTCTTCTACTGTCAAATTTAAATTGAGACAGAATGCGATAACATTCAGAATAGGAAAATCTTTTGAGCATACGTTATTAAATTTGCTGACTTTACTATGAAGTCTGATTGACTTTTTCTTCTCTCCTAATGTCACTCTGTGCCACATATCAAACCACACATGTACTAAAAATTTTCATAGAAAGTCTTAAAATAATGCATGGCATGGTAATTTAGTATAGAATTCAAGTCATGCTTCGTCTGAGAGATTACAAATAAAGACATTGAAGACATCAAAATTCTTCTGTCAGTCACAACATAACTAAACTTCATTCTGCTGTCCATCTTGTCTATCCAATAGCAATGGTTCTTGAATTATCTAAAGAAATTTTAGCACAGTTGTCAAAAAATAGAGGAAACATGATTTTGCACCAAAATATGTATAATAGTAATTTTTGTTATTTAATTAGACAATACTTAGGTTTATGAGTAATTAAAATTGTATTCCTAAATTTAAATGTGGTCAATATGATTCAGAATAATGATGAAATAATTGTAAACAACCAAGAACATGCACTAAAACTTGGAAGTGTAAGTCCTCCAATCTGGAGGTGCCTTTTGAAAGAAAAATAGAAAGTTTTTCAGGAAGTTGCCCAACATTCCGTTTATTGATTCAATAATTAGAAAGAGTACTTCAGCATACTATATTCCTTTTCCTGTCTGTCTACATAGTGGGATTAGCAGGATGTGTGAGAAGAGAGTGGAGTATGTTCTTCTTGAGACTACTAAGTTGGATCAGTGAAGAGTATGGTGAGGATCCAAGCACTTAGCTGATGGTGTAGTGAAAGGTAATAGGAGTTTTTAGTGGTAGCACTTAAGACCTACATTAGTGTCTTTCTGTCTCTCCATGAAAATAAAAAGTCTGCTAGAACAGCTCAAGAAATGGTTTCTTATGGTCATAGCTAACATGCTGAAAGCTTTGAAGAACCCTTTTCTTCAGGATATACTTTGAAATATATTTTTTAAAACTGTGCTACTTTTTTCAGTAGTTCTAGGAAGACCTGTTTGGGATCATAGCTAAAGGATTGTGGTATGTTGCTCTGTAAAAGAAAAAAATCACGCAACAGTTGATTCTTTCTACATGCATATGCTCCTATGATATGCTAGAATGAACTGAAAGATGCTTTAAAGGAGACATATTTGATCTTTCTGTTTGTACAGTACTTGTTTATATATGAGGCTGCTCCTCAGAAAGTAGAATCAGTTGTTGATTCTTCAGTTATTTAACTGTTAAAAAAGTTTTCAGCCTTTGCCCATATCCTGCTCACTGTGCTGAAAACAACCACACTGTTGATTCTTTTATGTCCTTTGTTCTTGACTTTAATGTTCCTTAATCTAAACTGAACTGCAATTGCCATCTGTTAGACCAGGCACTTAAATGATCTGAGTCCTCCTTCATATGGCTATACTGTATCTCATTATTTATTGTTCCTTTCAATAGAGGATTTTTTTAAACCCATGCCTCTAATAACACCCATAGGAGGTAATTTGACATTAGGGCCCAGATCAGATTTAAGCTTTTTTCCCCAGGCACTGTTTTTCAGCATAACAATATCTGTTGTTGCAGTCTTTTTTCTTTGAAGGCAAGAGTGATCTCTATTCTGTTTCTCAAGGTACTCTTGTCATTAACTTTTCACAGAAAACTGTGTTGAATAGTTCAAAATCATCTCTAGTAATCCAGAGAATTCATCCTCTACTTGCTGCTTCACTAGTATCCCTTGAGATTTCTAATAAGTTGCATTGGAGCAGCCATGTCATTATCACTTCTCTGGAAACTTTTGGTTTCCTGAAAATTGTATTTTGCTCACTTTCTTCCACTCCATTTTGTAAAGTATCTGAATTTATCTAATCTATATAAATTATTAGAAAATTATACCATTCAATATTACTGTAAGTTCACAAAATAAATAGTTTTCTCTTTCCTGAACTGTTATGAAAGAAACTATGTAAATACAAGGGAAGTGTATTGCCTCATGGGATACCATCGTAAGTAAAAAAGAACATAAGAATCTCAGTTAAATTTGAAGATTCATTATTATCTTGATCAAGAAACAATGGAAGGAAGGAATGAAAGAAATAGACATAGAAAATGAGTGCAGGAATGGCTCAATTACATTTTGGGATTGCTTATATTCCCCACCTAAATAGATTAAGAAACTGACTGGCTTTGTTTTCTATAGAATTAAATTCATAAGAACACTCTTCAATTACTCTTTTTTTTTTTTTCCTGAATATTGAATTTCTCTGTCTAAACCCCATTTTCTACATTAGTAAGATGATAGCAGTTCATATCACCAGAGTAACTGTACTGCAAAATTGACATTTTCAAATCTCAGGCAAAATTGTCAAAGCACTCATTAACTTCAAACGAAAGTATATTTTTCATTTTTATAAACTCAGCTGTAGCTCATTTGAAATCCACAGCAGAATTAGTTTTAAATTGCTATATATAGTTTTGAGCTTTTATATATAAACACACACATAGAGAAATATAAAAGGATGGAGAAAAGGATATGGCCTGCTGTATTTTTTTCCACATCAGTTGTGTGCATCAGGTCTTGTGTCTAGAACACTGTTGTAAAAAAGCTGCTTAGTTTATTCACATTGCTAGTGACTGTTGCGTTACCATTCCACACAATTTAACAATACCAAGTAGGCTCTTATCAGAAAATAAAATTTTCTGACCTTAAATTGCAGACCTTATAATATGAGATGATTACCATTCCCATTTTTGTCCTCCCTAGAAGACAGCCCACTTTTAAATGGATTATCCTGTCTAGTTTCTTGAGTGATTTGTAGTGTAGCATATTGTAGAACATACTGCAGTAATCTAATTTAAAGGGACAAAAGCACTGATGATGGTAAAAATCAGGACGTCTGGTAAAGAACCACCTCCAAGATTTTATATGCTCAGGAATTCTCAAAATCATCTTCTCCAAGATTTCAACCAGAAACCAAGGTGTTCTCATATATCAGCCAAACTTTAGGTCAGGAATCTGCATCCATCAAAAAACCCACCACAGATATATTGAGGGAGAGAGAGAGAGAGCAGATGATCTTTCCTGAGAAATCAAACTGTTTTCTGATTTCTTCAAAATACCTAATAAAATAATATCTTAAGCATATAAGTCCAATAATTTAAAAAAAAAAAAGGTAAAACTCTAATAGCAATCCATATAACTGTAGATTAAAATAAAAGGGGAAAAATGTATCCATAGCTGTGCAATAGAAGCATTATGTTTTCTGAAATTTATTTTTCAATCTTATTATCAGTAATTATCATTACAAAAGATTACTTAACTTGTTCGTGAGAAGCAAGCCTTCTTGCTTAACTGAGCACCAAACAAATGAGTGAAGAAAGTTCAGTAGTAGCAGAAACTGACTATCTGCAAAATACTCAATAGTGTATTGATAAATATCATCATAACATCATGAAATATGTTGAATATTAAGTGGGAAAAATCACTTATGTTAATATTTGATTTGATCACTTGAATAGCTGGTGAACAAGGAAATTTTTAATTTCATTTCTCTTTTCATTAGTGAACCATTACTAATACTTATTGATTATTTTATTAGCCACCTACTTCACTTTTTATTGGAAAAAGGTGTAGTGAGTGGGTAGAACTATAGGTCATAGTCAGTGATTGCAACTGAAGAGCATTTTCAGAAAAAAAAAATTGTGTCACTTTATTGTCATTTTAAGGAAACTACTGGTCATTTCCTTATTTAAAAAAAATATTCTTAAATTAAGGAACTTAATCTTACTATAACATATCTCTGTTAGAGAAGAACAGTTTCGGCAAAGAATAATGTACAGACTAAATTCAGGGAACCTATTTTCTCTATAATTGCATCAAATCTATCAGCAGTTTGGATCTAATTAGATTGTTCCTAGTGAAAACCATTATGAATTCTATTAAGAATATGGTTACTGGCTTCCTCTTCACTACTAAAAACAAAATAATGGAAGAACCCCCTTTTTTCTTTCATTTTTTTTTTTCCTGTGCAACTGCAACACACTAGAAAAAACATCTAAGATATGCAATTGAATGAAGAAGTGGTCATCTTGGAGGCCCTTATTTTCCTGAAGTGTTAGCAATTAGCTGCTGCTGGTACTCTGTCCTCCAGTGAGGAAGCTAGAATCAGCCTAGTTAGGAGCTCATATACTTCCATGTCTAGGGGAAGTGTATTTTGGTGGTGCCTAAATCATGCACACAGCTGTGGCTGACAAATTGTCTCTAAACACTTGTGGTTAGCAATAGCCATATGTCAGGTGTTCTTCAAATAACTCCTTGTGTATTATAGGAATACTCATCCCAGTATTGTGGTGAGAGTAATTGCCAGGAATATGTATCAAATTACTGTTAGCTAGGACAGATTTTTCACTTCTGTGTACCTTAAATTGGACTTCTGTGTACTATTGATCGAAAATAAGGATATATTAACTATGAATACCTATCCTGTTCTCAGCTACATGGCAACAATGCCATAAATGGTGAAGATACAGATAGTTGAGATAGCATGAACTATTTGCATTACCTTTTCTGTAATGGAAGGTGACTACAAGCCAGGTACTGATTCCATCTCTCTCAAGAATGGTCTCAAGAAATGAGGAGTTTCTGAGAAACTGAAAACATGAGTGAAGACATTGGCCTTATCTTCAAGTTATAAAGCCCAGCTGGTTTTCATGGGAAGTACAAACACGTTAACAAATTTTTTAAGACTAAAAGGCAAAAAGCAGTTTGTAATCAGCACTCAGTAGATAAGGCTGAGATTTCTGCCTGGCATCTACTTCCTTTCAGTCTTTCCAGACACCTCAAAGCCAGCCTCACAAATATATAACTATATGTATTCAGGAGTCTGCATTTGGTGTGGAGAGGAGATGGATTTTTGTCTGTGACCATATTATCCTATTAATGTGTTTTCCCAGCCCAGGAAAGGCCCTACCATTCCGTACAGTTTTGGTCCTTGTGTCATGGAAGTACTTTACAGGCAAATCAGGAAAACATGTGGAGAGCATTCCTTACTCAGAGAAGAAGCTTCCTTCCTGTACATCAGCTGCAACTTCTGCTCCACCCTCTCTCTGTGCCTGACCTGCAGGCACAGGTGTTTCAGCTTCCAGAGTTTAGACAAGACAGCTTGCTGAATGTGTTCATGGGTCTTTTGAGCCAGATTATCAAAAAATTAGTTGCAAGTGAAATAAGATCTAAGTTTATTTTCATTACCTGACCAGATGTATCCTAATCAATCTCCCATCATCTTTTAGACAGCAGGAAGAGATTGAACTGCTTTTCTGTAAAAGATTATTGACTTTATGCAGATATATTTGTATATTGATAAAAAGATCTATTGCAAGGTGCAACAAGCGCTTAACTATTAGTCGCACTTGTATTTTGACAGAAAGGTCTTGCAATTGTTCAGAGGATGCATTTGACTGACAGGAGTATGTTTATATCATTTTTAGTACAGTGTGCCACAGTAAAGATTAAGCTTCCTGACTTGGAGGGAAAGTGACTGTATATTGGCTAGAATCTACTATCCAAAGGAAAATTCCCTCTCAAACATAGTGCCTAACACAATTCCTGTTGCTAGTCACATTCTGTACCTTCTTAGTGGCTAGTCTAGGAGTCTTTGCTGGATCAAAAATCCAATATGAGGCTCTAACTGTCCTAGTACATTCCTTGCTGATGCTTTTTTGCTCTTACAAGTACAGTGTTTTCTGCCGCAAATGAGAGGTTTTTGTCAGTGAATGTATAAACTATCTCAATCCTTTCTTGAAAATGAATCTGCAGTAAACTTCCATATGAGGCTCTTAACAAAACTGGATCATATTCTCTATATAATTTGACAGCTGACAATTAAAAAAATTTTATTGGTACTTGGGTGCGGGATTCCTTTCTCCTGATTTTTTAATTTCTTTTTCTCAATGCAAGAATATTGCTGTGTTTTACAAAGAGCATTGGACTAAGGATATGACTATTAAAATAATAACCATCTTGCATCACATGCTGAATTTCATCTCATTTGGCTAGTCATGTGTACAACCTGTGGAGGATTTGTCTGCTTTGCTTACCTTATCTCTGAACATTTGATTAGAAAGACTTAACACCGTATCAGTTGCAAACACATGGATCTACACAATTCCAATATAATCCAAAATAGCCTGGCACTATGCAGTAAAATTAAGACTGGAAAATAAGGCAGAGTACAGAATCCTGGAGATAAGGATAATCATAATGTGGAGAGCTATCTTTACCCTGGATTGCACCAAAACTCATCAGTGTATGTGAGCACATTCCTGTGAACTTGGTGAAGTACTGAAGAACTTTTGAGTGTGTGTCAGTTTGGTAAAGTGTTTCCATATAGTTAAAATATCAAAGTGCAGGCCACAAATTTTAGAATGACTGAGATTTGCATTAACAGGCAAGAGATTTACATAGAAGAATTGAAAACATACTGCAATGCACTACATTTTATGGGTTTCATCGCTATAAGATGCATCTGTCAGGCAAATTAGTATACTTAGAAAATGCCAGGTGATCTCCCTAGAGAGTCTGTTTTTGTGATAAATACAGCAAAGTTAGCAGTGTGGGTGTGTTTTGTTTCTGCATCTCTGAAGGACAATGGTGGTCAGTGGTGTCACTTGACAGAACACCTGGGGAAAAAGCCTGACTCATTTGGGAATCTGGGCTTTCCTACAAGCCAGTTTAAGGCACCAGAGTAGATTCCTAGTGATGTTTTTAAGGTTCTGCATTTTTTATTCCAAGATAGATTTATTTGACTTTGCCTTCAGGGGTAGAAATATAAAAGGCAGAAAAATTAAAACAGAAAAACAACTTAAAATGTGAAAGAACCTTACATGACAAATATTACTGAAGAAATCTGATTCACTTCTAGGAAGTTTTGTGGTAATGTGTTTCAGGTTAATGTATAGCAAAAAGAGAATTTTCTGTGGTTTATTTACAGAGGATAATTGACCTATTTCAGCCCTTGTCTGTGTGAGGTGCACAATATGAGTAGTACATATCAGCTGAAACAGTGGATTTTTAGAGTGGTACCCAGTCAACCTAAATTTTAAAAATTCTTCACGCCTAAGTGATAGAATAGCATTGTTACAGGAAGACAATATCAATAATATTGACTGAATCTTCATAGTTTTCATTCTGAAGCCCTATATTACTCAGATAATATTTTTTTCATTTTAGTTCAGTGGAATGTCCCTCTAAGAAAAATAAATGGTTGGTCTATAACAGCAAAGTTTCTGTGCTTTGTCTTTGTTTCCTTTCTAAACTCCCTTAAAACTTCAACAAATCTTGCTACCAAAGGAGTGTGGAATGTGCTGTTTCATTATTATAATACCTCATCTTAAATCTTCTCTGGTAACTATTGACAAATGATCCACATTTGTAACATTTCTAGGGACTTACTGTTCAGTAGTTTAGAGAAATATAATGCATACATTGTTCTGGGCTGGATATAATACACTTTGGTATGACCCTGCAAAAAAAGTTTGTTGGAGGTGTTGAGGTTTGGCCAGTATTGCTGTATTTCTTCTTTAAAAATTTGAAGTTTTCTTTCCTCCTTCTTTGCGCCTTTTCACAACTAAACAGAAGATTTTGTATTTCCATTCTACTTTGATTAATTCCTATGGTGCTATCTGTACCATAACCATAATCAGTAACGTTATATGGTGCTGCTGTTTTAAAATATTTAAGTCTCAATAAGCAGTAATTTTGTTTTAGTCTAGAACATATATTGGGTAAAAAATGTGGAAAAAATTTCAGTGTTAATTGCTAAATGTGTAACCACATGAGAATTTGGTGCATGCTTGTTGTTTTATTACTACTTTACTAAAGCAGTGTTGATCTCCAGCCCACAGCAATTTACCATACGCAGTGAAGGTTCTTCACATAAAGGCTTTGAATCTTTAGGGCATCAGGCTTCTGCCTTTCTAATCAAAGTTAATCCTTATTAGTTCCATATGTAACTGTAAGCATCAGTTGTTTAAGGAAGACTTCTCACGTGGTATATTTGGTATCTTTTCATAAAGGTGATCAGAGTTTCTTCCCTTCATCAGTTCATAGTTGGAACAATGCTGTCACACGATGACCTTTTCATGTGCAGTGCCCTCCTTCCCCACTACCACCTCAACAAATATCTAGCAGAACACTTTTATCTTTTGTCAAAGGCCTAAATTTATTTGAACTCAGTTCCACTGTCAGTCTCTTACCGGTTTTTGTCTTGTCTTTCTTGCCCTCTCTTTCAGAGGATAAAGTATGGACAACTGTGTACCATGATCTGCAAGTGCAGACTTCTGTGGGAGGCAACAGCCCGGAGAAGTTATCTGTGCTGCAGCTTAACTACAGTGCCACAATGGACCAGATTTCTGCCATTACCAGTAGTGCTGAATACTGTGAGCAGTTTATCTCCTATTCTTGCAAAATGTCCCGGCTGCTGAATACACCAGGTAGGCTGAGAATGGGATATCCATTAAATACAATGTTAAAGAGCTTTAGCTCAACAATTTAACAGGCATTGTGGTTAGGTAAGTCCATTCATTGAACACACTTCTTTGTCCTCCTTTGTTAAAGTTGACAAAGAGGGTGAAAATACATAATACATTATTTTCTTAAGAAAATTTGCCTGTTTGCTCGCTACTAAAATGATTGGTATTGCACCAAGTGTTTGTGTGTTCTCCTCTCAGATCTGTTGCTCCTTAAAGCAGGTGGCATTCAGTAAACACAGTAACTTTTAAAGTTTAATCAATAGAGGCACTGAAAAATTGCTTTGAACTTTATCCTGTTTTTCTGGTTGTCAGCTTTCATATGCTACAGTCAGCAAGGGCACTGGTTGAATGAAAGTTAGAATTTTTCCACTAACACTTTTGAAGCAGTTTCTTAAATGCAGAGCATTTGCGGGTAATCAGATGCCTTCTATGTTGTAGAGAATGGCATGGTATTTTGTGAGAAATTATATGCTATTACCTACAAGTAGATTAAGTGTAAGATTCTTCATTTGCTGTGTAATTTTACTGGAAAAGAGACCCTTTCTGTATGTGCCTCCTCAACAAATGTTACCTGTAAACAATAAAGACAAAAGTATCAGTTGTTCCAGAATTAGCACACAAAGAAGGAATTATATTTTAAAATCTCTATTAATATGCAGCAAGTACTTTATATATGTTCTAATTGTGTACTATAGATTTTGATGTTGAATAAATCTTAATGGTACTTAGGGAAGACTAGTTTATAAGTGGAAACATATAACACATTTTCATGATTGTGAACTGAGTTCATTGTGATAAGAGCAATTCAAATGCATTTCAGATTAATCTAGTGGCTGCATGCTTACACTGTTATACTTTAGTGTAAATAAATTTTTTTTGTATATTTTCTTATGGTGCTATAGATAAGTATTCATTTGGAATGAATGTGTATCTTATTCCTATTTCCATAAGCATTCCATTAGTTAATAGACACTGTAATGCTTGTTACTCCTCTCGATCCTCCCTGCTGTTTTTTAACTATTTCTAATGCATGGCTTGTCTCTGTTGCTCTTATTTTGCTTAATTTAGCGTAGCACAGAGACCCTGCAATGTGGAAAATTATTTCTTCTTTCTTGAGCCTTAATGTACAGAATCCTGAATCATGTTCATAACTAGAGGTGCTCTGATTAGATTCTGCTGATGGATACAAGCTCCCTGCTTGCATATGCTTCAGAAAAGTTGTATATGAATGAAGCTTTGGCAAGTATTTAGAAGACAAATTTATTTGGTAATAGAGCTGGAGATATTGTGCTTAGAAAGCTCATAGTTTGCACAGAGTGCAGTGTTAGATTCTTCTTCTTGATATGTATAAGGCTATTATTTCAATTTGTACTTGTTAATATATGTCTATATTATAACACATATATGCTGTAATTGCAGGTGTTTACCCTAGCTTCTAGATTTAAAGGACAATTAAGCAGCACAAAAACTAATAACTTGCTGATTTTTTTTTTTTTTAAGGAACAAGCAGTTCCAAGTAATTAAATTTTTAAGGTTCTTAGAAAATTTTGAGCATACTTTGCAGGTATCTCCTTCTTCATGTTTTCACCTTTTGTATGGAAAAATCATTTCTCTTAGAAATTCTTTATAAGCCTTTTTTTTTGGTCTGGAAGGTGAGTTTCAACAGATTTTCTGTAATGTGGGTTTGGTTTTTTTCCTTTTAAGCAAGAGAAAGAAGCAACAAAGATTATTTTTACCTAAACAGTAACAAAAAAATCACACTACAGTGTTTGCATAACACCTGTAGTGGTTTGTACACATAGAACAACAGTGATTTGTGTGTTAGTGGGAAAGAGTCCAATACATTTTCCTTCCTTGGGCTTTTGGCTTCAGTGTATGGTTTCTAAACTAAGGAAATAATTTTTCATACCTTTCTCTGTTCTGGAGGTTTGCCATATTTGCTGAATATATTATGACACCCTATTCATCTCACAGCACAGCTCAAAGCACTCGTGGCATCTTCCACCACTGAGCTTTGTATATAAATCATTGCAGTACAGTTCCCACACAAAGAAATTAAAGGGAAAAACATAGAAGAAATAAAAAGATTTTGTATTTCTCAGGAAGTAAGAAAAGTGCAGGTGGTATTGCAGCCAATAGTAAAACCTCTATTAGCATCATGGGATAAGGATAGTGTTTGTGGCCTTGATTTTACACATACATATTTCAGATGTTTTAAATCTACTTAGGATAGAAAGGTCCTTTTGTTTTAAAGTGCATCAAAGAGAACTGAGTAAACAGAGCAGATAATTAAGGAATTCAGCTTTTTCAGTTTTTGTCTCCTGTGAATCCTGTCACTTTACAACATGGTTCCTTCCCAGGGAGAAATTTCTCAGTTAACATATTTAAACAAATCACGACTCCAGCTGTTTATTGATCTATTAATGACAGGGAATTATTAGCTGTAAGTGGAATACAGCTTTTGACGCTTATTTTTGTGGTGTTTCTTGACAAGGTAGAGATATGTACAATTCCACTGATTCTGCTGCTAATAATAGTTTAAATAACATTTTTGATATGAAACAGAAACTACATCAAAATTCTGTGTTTGAGAAAAACCTTCATATTAATAAGCCTGTTTCATTGTGAGGTTTTTTTGGCTGCAGGCGCAGCACTCAAAGAATTCTCATTGTCATGTGATTTCAGAGGGATATACGAAAATTTGTGCAAACTAAGAATTCTCATTCTTCTGTTATGAGTTTTAGGCCTAAAGACTTTTGTTTCATGTCCATGTCTTTTTTTCTTAATAATGAGTTTTCATCCAAGCAAAGTAACATCCACATCCTAGCAAACAGCTTAAAATCATTGATGGCAGCAGGGATTGGGAGTGATTTTACAGGTAATAACACCACTGCCTTTCTACTTAGTCTGAGGGAAGATAGTAATAAGTTCCATGTAAATGAAGTCATAAGTGACTTCTGAAAACATACCTAGGGATCTCATAAGGCTCTAGGATAATTCAGGTTTGAAGGTACTGCAGAAGGTCATCTGGTTCAATTTTCTGCTCAAAGCTGAATGAACAGCCTTTGTCTAGTAATCTGCAAAGGCTATCTGGAAATGCAATTTTCTGTCTTTCCTGTTTTGGCTTTGGGGTTTTTTGGTTTGAACTTCCAGCCCAATATATTATGAATTCTGATCAAACCCAGGGGTCTATTTCAAAGCCTCACTAAAGATTATTCAAAAAACAAAATTAGCCAAAATAGCTTGGTGACTTTCATGAGGAAGTACAAAACCAGACACCTCTGCCAAAAAAACACTATGTTATCCAAGGAAGCAGTAAAATTATGGGTACACCATAAATTTCTGGGGAAATGGTTTTCAAGCAGGGATCCTGCAGTGGCTGCTGTTGTCTCACAGCCTTTATGCTCCTGACTTTGGCAGAGATTTGCTCTGAATATTGCAGGTTTTGCTGTTGTTTTTTGGTTTTAGTTTTTTTTTATCAGCATGAGATTGATGCTTCTTATAGTCTATTTAGATATGCTTTTTTAGAATAACAATTCCTTTACGAGTATGCGGTTATTATCATGATAGAGGCTTAATCTTGGCAATTCAAGTAACTGTGTCAGTTAATAAATGATTGAAATAGTAAGTCCATGGATCATAATTGCAATGTAATATCATAAATATATGTAAATTTGAAAAAAAAAAAAAGTGTAGATTTTTGGGCGTTGTTTTTCTCTTTTACAATTGTGCTTATCATATCCTCTTTTCTGCTTGTTCCCTTGGAAACATCCATTCTGAGAGGATAATAATATGTTTAGTACTGAGGACATGCAGAAAGCTGTCTGTTTTTGGGGTTCTTGATGCCCATATACTTTCCAGTTGGTATGGAAAGTGATAGGACATTTCCCTTATTTGCAAAGAGGAGCCTGGATGTGGAAGAAAGTCCTTTTGTGCCCACTGGTTAACAAGGGGGAAAGAGGCAGTGCAATATGTAGTATCAATTTGCTCTTATAGAAAGAATCTTCCCTTCTTTGCTGTAGACAAAATTATACAGACAGCAGTGATACAATATGCTCAAAGAATGCAAAACGTTAGTTACTAAGATTGTACATCTTCATCCACTTTTTTTAAGAGACTTCCTAATAATACCCACTTGTGACTTTCTTGGTATGAAATTTTCCATGAGCCACTGACTTTTGCCTGGGAAAAGGGGAGGGAACAGCATGCTGATTCTGCCATCCTTCCTCTCACCCTGGGAATGAAACCCTGAAGGGAGAAGGGCTGCTGCATTCCCAGTATCTGTGTCTGCCATTTCCCAGAGCAATAGGAACTGTAACAAATAATCAGAGAGTGGGAGCTAAAAGCATAGATACAGAGAACAGAGCAAGATCTGTTGGTGTTTCGTTCCAGTTTTTATTCCTATTCACTGTGCCTGCAGGCAGCACATGAAAAACATATAGCACAGTTATTGCAGTACATGAATTACTGTTTCATGCCTGGTTGTCTCTGGAGGAAATGAGACAACAGCTTCATGAATTTAGGAGCTAAACAGGTGAAATAGAAAACTTAATTTGAGGTTTGGTTGTTTCAGTTACAATAAAGCAATCATAACACCAGTAGGAAGTAAGATTTATGCATAGACTGAGATAAAAACAAAGTTTAAAATTGCAATATGCTATTTTTCCTCAGTAGCCATCCAAATCAGAACTTAATGAACTTATGAACTTTGCCATCACTACGCATTAAGTGAACTAGAGTGCTAGTTGCAGATATAATTCCTGCTTAACAAGAGTTTTTGAAAAAGAGTCTGAGGGAAGAATGGGATTTCTGCAGTACTACAGTGATGAATGGAAGTCTCTCTAAAACTAGCTCTGGCTTCATCATTCTGTTTTCAATCTTCTTCCAGAAAGCATTCCCCTAAGCTGTCATGTATCTCGTCCAGCCTTAATAATATTGATTGACCTCTTCTTCTCAATGTTCTAGAAAAGCTGATTTCAACTTCCAGTGATTTTTAAAGCACAAGGATAGCAGAAATAATGACCTTGCTCCACTCTGATCTACATGCTCTTGCCCTGGAAGTGGAAACCATTAGTTTTTGGGGATTTATTTTTCCATTAGTCATCATTATGTTGCCATACAACAGAAGCATAAAATAATTCATATGCTAAATGTTTCTCATGAAATACACATCCGTCCTCTTAGGTAAATGGTAAACAAATAAATTATTATCTTGAGGGCATTTTTTTCTAGACAGTAGTTAATATACCCTTCTCTCTTTTGCTCTGCCCCTTTGCTTGTCTCTTACCAATTTCTTTGCAGTTTTTTGATACTGTAATCACTGAGTCTCCTAACTTTACTCAATATTCATCATTCTTTTAGCTGGTGAACTATTTCTGCTAATTTTCCAAGTTTTCATTGCTGCTCTGTAGGAATTAGATTTAATCCAGTATCACTAAAGTGGACAAGTGTAAGTGTTGCTTTGGTGTTTGTTAGAAATAGCAGCAGCTGATAGGAGCCTTGTGAATATTAGAAAGCCTCTATCAAAATTGTAACTGCAGTGCAGTGAAGTCTAGGTTTTGTTTTTTGGGTTGTTTTTTTTTTTTTTTTTTTCCTTGTTATGCCTTTTAAAGAAAAAGTTATGCATATGAGTTTTAACTTTGCAATTCTATCAGAATGTCCCAAACCAATTGTTTTTCATACACTCTTTCTATGTGAATGTGATCTACCTATTATGGGAAAAGATTCGTTATTTTTATTTCTTAAAAGAAAATTAGAGAAAGTCAATACTTTGCCCACTGCTTTTATTGCATCATGTTTTATAAAAGTTGTTTAAAACTTTTCATGGTTAATGTTTTCACAGAAAGAATCACAGACACTGCTTCTTCACAAACCCAGGTTGTTCTGGGGGAAAAGTTATCCTTCCTGGTGAATGACCAAAACAGATTAGTTTATTAATTTCTCAGACAAAATGGAGCTGGGTGGTGCATCATTGTGTGTCTTGTCAAGAATTTCTCCGTACCCGTATCCTAAATGCATTTGCAGTGCCCTGAGTATATTTTCCCTATGCAAATCTGCAGTAAAAATATCCAGTGTTTCTTTCTTCGCTCCCATTCCTGAGATGAATGTGTCAGAAAGAACTGTATGAATGATCCATCTATACATACACAGCTAAAATGTCATTTTCTAGTGCATAAAACAGAGCTCCATCCCCTATTGTGTTATGATCTTCTCTTGTTCTCTTCTTCATTAATTGCCCAGTGTTTTGCATCATAAGATAACAAGGGTTCAACTATTATTAACACATTGCCTGCTCTGTTTTCATGGATGAGGCAGTACTGTTTGATTTCTTGAGGTTGGCGCTTTTACCCTTCTTCTGAAGGTTAGAGTAAGGCTTTCCTACGTTCTACCCTGACAATCTGGGGCATTGAGCTATAACTTGTGTATTTGGAAAGATTTCTACCTCTTTAAACAGCCATCAGTTAATGTCTGGAACTGCTTTGTAACAATTGTTTTTTGTTGTTAGTTGTTGCCAGATCCCACCCTTGATATCGTACCGGCTTTTCCTTGTGAGTTCAGGTAAACCTCTGGAGCACAGTAGAATGCATACAAACAGAATATGGGAATGGATATGGTGTGATTATTAATTTATATGTGACTATTTGAGGTATGAACTGCCCCAGATGCATCTTATTCCAGGAGTATTTTTTTTTTACTGTACTTTTCATGTATTTATGCTAGATGTTATTTATCAAATCAGTCTATTAAAATGTTTTTCTGGATTGTATCTGAAACAGAGTGCCTGAAATACTTTTCCCTTTTCACCTTGTGAGTAATTCCACATGGATATTCTCTGCTTTTCCAGGTTTTCTTTGTAATGTACATTCTCTCCATGAATCACAATGACTTCATACGCATATATTTGTGGCTGATAAAACAATGCCAACACTGTCTGAGTGTATATGAGGACAGCATTAGGGTTTACTAAAGCTTAAAGGGAGTGTGGGGAAAGTACAGCCTGTTATAAGGTCAGGTTCATGCAGCGTCATTGCCGCTATAATCTGGGGGAGGAGAGTTCATTGCCTCTTGAACTTTTGTGCCTGTAGGTGCCTGTTGCACATGCCATAGGTACCTGCAGATTTCTTGATGGAGATCTGTATCCATATAGGTGTTTATATAAAAAGAAATTACTTCCTTCTTTTTAGAAGGAATAACTTCAACAAGATCCTTTTCTGATACACCTTTTGAAATATATTGTTATATGAGATTACTCAATGTGAGAAGACAAAAAAGCTTAATTTTCCTCTGATTTTCCATGAGATAGACACTTTACTGAAAAGACATTTGGACAATAAATTCTGTTTCCAGGAAATTTGTGTTGCCAGCCAAAATGATTCATGATCACTTCCTAAGATTCATAGAATAAGTGGGAAAGATGCTTCATTTGATTAATAGGATTTATTGATTAAAAAACCAATAACAATATTTTCTGGAAAAGTGGATCTGCAGATTTAAAAAAAAAAAAAAAGATGAAAGGATGCTTACCATTTCTACTAGTTGAAATTAAACTTTGAATATGGGCATTTGTTGTCTGGTGCAATGGTAAAGATAGAGCTGCTAACAAGATGCAAAAGATTGAAATGCACTCCAGCTTCTCAGAAGCAGCAGCTAAAGGTTTTTAAGCAGTTACCAATTTAGCAGCGGAACTATAATCAGTTTCAGAAAGCAGCAGCAAGTTTGTGCTTGCTGCTGTCTCAGTTACCATAGAAAGGACCTATTTTACTCATTTCTTCAGGAAGTGTACACTGCTTTGGAATACTTTGGTAGTCAACATGGACTCTGTAAAGCAAATATATTCTCCACAGCTAATAGTGGGGTTTCACCTACAACATTTTAAGATCCTGTGCATTGACACACCAGCAACAATAATGCTTTGTGTAAACTACAGATGTCTAATTAGACACATGTTACTTAGAGGATAGATCTTACTAATTCATGAACTCAAGATATATATGATATCTGTCAAGCTATTTTTAAAATTACCTAGCACTTCCATAGATTCATGGCTATAATGAGTGTATTGTATCAAGGTTAAATTGTATTCACAGAAATATTTGTATTTTGGAACATTATGTATCATTTAAGGAAATCTTTTCTCCCATCGCCTTAAGAATAAATAATCTGCTTTCTGCTAGCATTGGTCCATCTCAAAACTTCTTCTAACATTTTTTTCTCTTTTCACTAGTCATTCCTCTTTGATGTCTCTTTCTGTCTCTACCTCTGATATTTGTAACATAATCTGATTTAATATATGCTTTTATAATATCTTAATAGCATTTACAGTAGTGCTACTGTTGAATGACACAGAAGTAAGAGATCAAAGCTTCCTTTCTTTTTTAATCATCTGTGCCCTATGGCATGGACTGTGTTTTTATCATTTTGGGGTTTTTTGCAAAGACTGTGTCAAGTAGCAAGAATGTTTGTAGGAGATACTGAACCAATTTCTTTTTTGGAAAACCTGAAATTGTAAACTGGACAAAAAAAATTATGAAACACATAAGATAATCCATGTGTGATGATGCTCTTTGCCATTATGCCAATGTTTTCACCCACAAATAACAAAATCTCAAAATTTTAGGGATTTTTGGTTTGTTTGAGTTTGATTTTGTTTGTTTAAAATTTTCTGTGCAGTGTCTTGGAATGCAGCAGTACTGAGGAACTGAGATGACTGCTGGCCACAGTTTAGTGCTCAGTGCAGATCAACCTTTACCATGCTAAGCAAAGGGCAAACTACTCTCACTGAACCAAAATATCTTGACCCTTGCTCTGATTAATACTGCACCTTGATTTTTGGCCTAATGACAAGTTCTGTTGTTCACAATCATGTTGCAGTACAAGATTTAACTTTATTCAAGATAGTACAACTGTATGAACAAATGCTCAGAGAAAGAGAAAAAAAGGCTTGATAGTTTTTTGAATGTTGTGCTATCTTCAGTAATCTTTTCATTATATACCTATTCATCAAGAATTCACTGTATATCTATATTTCAAGAACAAGCACACAAAAAATTTCCTCTCAATTCAGTGTATTAAAGGATCATTTTTCTCTGGCTCCCAAACTTTATAATCCTTGCTAGGAGTTATAACTGAAGGATGATAATAGAATAGCTTCTCATCTTTGTCAATGACTGAAAAATAGGAATGCTTTCTTGCTAACAAAATCATGAAAAAAATAAGTTGAGCAGGATCAAAACAAATTTTAAACTAATTTCTGTCCCACTTCAGGATATTCCTTGAGATTTCTCTCAGATTAATTGTACTGCAACACGAATGGAAGAAACATGGACGTTACTGAAATCCTGTCTCCTGTATTAAGACTGATTATTAACAACAATTCACTGGACTAGGGTGGTGAGCATCTTCTTGCTGCTATTTTATTCCCAGTGCCTCTGCACTTCATCAGTAAAGTTGGTGGCATCTTCAAGTTGTCATTTTCGTGTTTATAAGTCTCCCTGCTCTCTTGTTAATTTTAAAAAGTGTTTTGATTCATAAAACATTTTGATTTCAAATAAAAGCAGTTCTCAAGTATCTCAAGGCATATGACACTAGGTTTGATCTGTCTGTGAACTCAGGGAGAGTAACACTGATAGCAAGGAACATTTGTACTGCTTCTCAGAGCCTTGCTCTCCAATTACATCTTGGGTATGCCCTGAGCAACCTGAACACCTCGTTTCCTGACTGAGTGAATATCCTTCCAAGGCAAATGGGTGGGCATTGGTAGGCAGGCAGGCATAACAGTTATTATAGATTCTCTAATGAGAATTAAAGAAGGACCAAAGTGGAAAAGCACTCCAGAAAGTTCCCTACCTTTGCAGTTTGGGCTCCTGGGACTTGCATGCCCTGGAGCACTGGGGCAGGACACGAGGAGCTCTTAGCGCTATTCAGCTCTGCTGAAGGGCAGTACAAACCCCCTCTAAAGTCACAGAAGGTTTCTTTGCATTGTACAACATGTTTGGCAGATAGAAAATGGCATACAAGAGTGCATTCTCTCTCTCATATGCACATGGCTTGGCATGATTCTTGGAGACAGAATATATTTCACTTTGCAGAAGCTTTTGTTAAATAACTTGCAATCCTGCAAGCTGAAGGAATAGCTTTGTTTCTTTGCAAGTCACAGAACATCTTGAGAGTGTATTCCTAGTATAATAATTTATCCAAGACCGCAAGTAATAGCTTCCTTAGATCTGTTTCAAAGAGCAAAATCTGTTATTAATAAGATGTTTCATGAATAAAGTTGAAGGGGAGTTGCAGCAAGCAACTTTTTCTGTCTTCTCTATCTCTCTGGCTTTTAAATAATCCACTTTAGGGGATTATTCATTATTTAAGGAGAAACTGAAGAAAAAGTAATGACTGGGATTTCTGTAATTCTAGAAAAAATAGAGCTCTCTTCTGTTGTGTATCTTCTTATGCAAAAATAACACGACAAAATGTTGAAAAAAATGTATCAAATTTGGTAATGCCAGTGATTGCCAGAGGGGATACCTTAACCTGCACATCTGTGCATAGGGCTACAGAAATACACATTAGCCAGAGTCTATGATTAAGAGTTTCATAATAAAATCCAAACGGGAATCTCCCAATATTCCTCCTATATTAATGAAGATACTTGTAATATCTGTAATTATCTATAGTAAAAAAACCATAACATACAACAAAAATGTGTCAAATTTAAATGCAGATTACAATGTGATTATCAACACCACAAATTTATGTTTATTTCTGATGATTTAGTTTTACTGAAATATAGATATTTGCAAAAATAAATAATTTTAACTTTGAAGGGAAATTATTTTTCTGTTGTCATATTGTGTGATGTTCTTTCTATAAACTTAACCTAATAAATTTATTTAATGTTTTATCCCTCATAGCATGGTACTCTATTTTACTCATATAATTTACTACTTAGGATTTCCAAACAGTTTAGAATGCTATTTCTTTTATATATCTATTTTGGTAAAAGTTGTTCAAATATATCTAAGAGTTATCACTTCTTAAATACAGGCATGTCAGAAGGTCAGGAATATTCAAAATATTCACAATATACAGTCTAAATTTTCAACTCTAGATGAGCATTTTAATAGTAACTGTAAAAAAGAGTAAAAACTATATTAATGTACAGCTTCAATACTAATGTATAGCTTCAATACTGTGGAATTTGAAAGCTGCTTGGGAAGAGGGTAAAGGTGCAATTTTTAGGAGATGATGGAGAATTCAAATCACTGTGTGTATAGTAGATTAAAGCTTTCTGGAAGCCAATGGAAATATACTGAGGGGATCATTGTTAACCTTAATTTCTTTGTTCTCAAATTGGAGTTAGTTTATTTGGAACTATTGTACTAATACTAGCTAGGCTTGGGGAAATGAAGATGAGTGCCATGGAAGGACTGTAGAAAGTGTGGAGGTGGTGCAGAATAATAAAAATATGGAATATTAAAAATGGTTGGATAGCTTTATACAGTTGGAAAAATTCAGCAATTCTTCAAAGTTCTAAAATTGAATAAAGACACATCTAGTGTAACTTCCTTGAAGTCAGTAGAATACTGAAAATTCAATTTGCCACACAAGCTGCTTTCAGGTTTTGAATAACTTTAATGGGATTTGCTGTGTTTTAAAAATGAAGCCTTTTGAGAATGCAGAGGAAGCTGTAGGTCAAAAAATAACAAAATGGCTTTAAGTTTCTGGACATGTGCTGGACAGCAAGGGAAAAACAGCTGCTGTTGCTTTCATTCAAAAACATTTTAGAACTAAGTGCTTTCCAGTTTCAGACAAAACATCACAGGATTTTTATGGTACATTAAATCCACATTTGCTTTGATGAACATAGGACTTTTAGAAATATGTGCTAATCTAAAGTGGCTTTGAGATTGAACTAGCCCCTTAAAGAGCGATCAGCCCTTGAGGTCTGCTTTTAGGATACACTAAAAAATCTCTTCATAAGCTCTTGAGGTCAGTACACTTTTCACTCTCTGATATGAAATTATCTAAATAAAAGTTAAAAAGGAATCAGTCCAAGAAGTTCCTTTCCTAGAATCTCCTTAGAAGATTCAACCAAGTGCATCTGATCAATTTAAATATTAACTCTAATTTAAATAGGTGTTCCAATTTAATTCAAGACCTGTAACTGAAGAACATAAAGCAGCTGAAAGGTCTGCATCACAAGTGCTTTTAATAATTGAAAACTAGTATTTATAGAAAATTTTGAAAATATTGAAATGCAGAGCTCTACAATTGGATCTGACCATTTTGGATCCCACAAAAAACAGTAGTGCTTGAAAATTGTGTTTACGGTGTGGCTGCTCAGCTATCCAGATAAAATGAAAGTCTCAGTCTACTTCATCCTGGTCATATGCTGAATGTAATACAATCTTCACCTGTCACCTGTCAGATGGCCAACAGTCTCCTACAACAGCTGATATAGGGCTGTGTGAGCAATTTATTTTTGCTTGGCTGACTGTTGGGGAGAATAAGAAAAACAGGACAAATATTTTTTTTAAATCTAATTTTAAAAGATCAGCATTATCAGGTCAAGTTATTATATTATTTACAATTTACAGCTAATCAATATAAATTAATAACTTCATTGTTGTTTGAAAATATAAAACAATAATTCAGTTTTTATGGGTTCATTTTTTCCTTCAGTTGTCATTGATCTAAACAGTGTGCTGAGTTTGACAGTGAAGTTTCTTCAGCTAAAAGCCATGTTTTCAAAAGGGAAAGATGTTTAGACCGAAAATTGATTTGTTCCACGTTGCAGAGGTCAGACTTGTGCTGAGTTAGTGCATTTACATCGTTTCTACTTGATTTGTATTTATATTCAAGATGGACAACATTTATCAGAGTTATTAAAGAATCTAGCCATTTTTATTTTCATTTATTTTTATTAAGTTAATTGTCAGATGAAATTACTACAGTTATATTTTATTATATGATTTATACAGGATATTTCTGTCAATAAGACATACTGAAGTGTACTGTGTTTCAGAGGAAAATAACTTCCTGTATTGCACAACCACAACCATCCTCATCCTGCAGTCATCCAGAAGTACTGCTGTCATTTGATAAGGTTCTGGCTTTTTACACTGAGTAACAAAGAACAGATCTTGTTTATTTGCCAATTAATTGTCCTTTCATCCAACTCTAATGGGAACTTGATTGACTTTTAAGGACCAGGGACTAAATTTTGCTTGCAACTTATTTTTCAAATTTGGAAATGGAAGTGATTTCATATCCTAGTATATGAAATAGGGATGTGAGGAAATCTGTTAAATCTGTTATTTTACTTCCACTGATGTTTGGTGGATTTAGAAGAATATTTCTTCTAAATATATTAGAAGAAATTAGGTAATATATTTCAATCTGGTCAGTACAATATTAAGTGTATGGCAGTCAAAATTATTCTTTCACATTACAGATATTTCAGTATTTGTGTTGTAGTGATTTTCCTTCCAATTTATTTATAGCATTTTTTTCATTTGCTGTTTGAATTTGCTGCTGGCCCAGAACGACAGGTCAGCATACTTTGCCTGGAAAATGTTTTTTAAACAATATTAAATATGGGGATTTCCATCAGGAATGACTCTACACCTAGCTAATTCCTCCATCCTGTCAGCTGTAAATAAGAACTGATATCAGAAAGGTGGTAATTTATGTTAATAATAGTGTGAAAAGCATTGCTACGATGCTCTTTATATGGGTTCATGCAAACGGTTGGTTGCTGCTGAATTCTGCATTAACATGGAGCACATCCTCAGGTAATTTATGGGAAAACTACAAGATATGAAATACTAAGTGAAGCGACGATCAGTGAGCAATATCATTGCCTCTGATCAGTACATGCTGGCAGAATGGTGTTCATCTTTTCTTTGCAAAAGGAAAAGGCATGCTGTACAAAGAAAAAGGAATCGTGATACACATGATAGTGCTTAGAGATATAATTATGCTTTCCATAACCACTGCAGGTTTGGAGAATTATGTTTTTAAGGCGCATTCAAAAAAAAAAAAAGATCAATTAAGGGTTTGAAACGAATAATAAAAATATGATGGGGAGAAGTAAATATTCATGGAATCATCATGCATAAAAACTCGGGTAGAGGAAGAAAATGTGCAATGTGATTATTTTCAAGTTATCGGTTGCTTGGAGAGTGGCTGGGCAGTGGTCTGCTGAATGGGATCAGGAGTGATTTCCTTTGCATTCTTTTTTTGCTTTCCCTTTCCTTCACTAAGCATAGTGTTGACCTGCCAGAAGGTGTTTGTCATCAGATTTGTCTGATTGTAGTATTCAGGCACATACTGAACTATTGGAGATGAGAAATAGACATTGGTCCAAACCAAATACACAGCTGAAGAATATATGCACAGCAACAGCCAAAACTGCAGCAAATCATTACCCAGAAAATAATTTAAAATTATTAGTCAACCCGATAACCCTACAAAACATAATATTCTCAATTATTTTTCATATTTAATAACTTGCTAATGCCATCATTATGAATTTTGAAAAAAATTATCTTCAGATAAACCATCCACTTTAATTAAACTCATACAGTACCATTTCATTTCTTCTGTCAGCATAATTAGAGGTTTTGTTTCCCTTTTCCATATGGGAAATTCAGGAGGTAAAATATATGTCTTAAAACAATTATAGATTAAATTTCGAAAATTGTTTCGTTTTCCATATTACAAGGATATGGAAGATTATGCAAAAGACTTTCTGGTTTAGGATAGTTTTTTTTTGTTGAACTCAAGATCAAGCGAGACAGTTTATTGCTTCTGTTTTCAGCTTAATTTTAAAAATCTGCCAATCTTGAGAAAGATATTTTTGTCCAGTTTGCATGCATTCAAAAATTCACTGGATATTTTATTGTCTCAGATCAATGTTTTTGCAGCTTTTCCATTTAGATTCCTTATGTTAATATTGTATTTCTTTATATTATTTTCTTTTTAAACATATTATAATGAAAAACAGATTTTATATTTACTTTGCTTGGTTGATCATGATAATAAAATATCCAAGGAAGAAAAATTCTGTGAAAATACTTGAATTTCAACTTTTCAATTACTTAATTACTTGGATTCATGGGAAGACTGAAGGTCTCTCCATACTGATTGTGAAAACGGTACTATAACATCTTTAATTGGTTTTACTCAGGAGACAGTAAGTTTATGGTAGCACAATATGCAAATTTTGGGGGGTGAAAATGCAGTGTATCAGAGTTATTCAAAGGTAGTTTTGACTTATACCTTCATACAAATAGATGTTCTGCATCACTTGCTATTGTTGCCCTAGAAATACACACTAAAACTAAGTGTAGAAATATTCTTGTAAACTAATTAAAAACTGTTTAATGTAGAAGCTAATTACTTAGCTTTTAGTTATTTTTGGGACACTCTCAAGGATAAATTTTTAAACAACAGCCTTTTTGTTTTGAAAAGCAATAGTCATGGGATTTAAGCTGAAAGTAAGATTGGTAATGTCATAAAATAGCCTTCTTCAAATAAATCATAGAAATCTAACAAAATATTTGGAATTATAGACAGGGGGAAAAAATCTGGTGATGTTATCAATTCTATTCTCAGAGTACTGGAAAGTAAAAGAGATGTTGAGGCAGCAGAGTCTTTCATTATTGTGTTTTGTTCATTTTTAAATTATCCATTCCTACTGGAAAACTATTCTAATTAGTGCTGTAATTATATTCTGCCTTAATTATTGTTGACTTAATTTGTCCTTTTTATTTTCTTTGTTTTTTTGCACCCCCACTAATTAACTATTGTTGTCAGTAGAGTGTAAATCCTTAAATATACTGAGATAGTTCTACCCTCATATACTTGCCCCAAGGAAATGGCAAAAAGGAGACTCCAAGTACTTACAGCTGTCTCATCTTAAGAGAAGATATAGCTAAGGATAGAGTTCAATTTAAAAAACTACAGACTTTTACAACAAAACACTGAACAATTAGGAAGATGTTAAAGTAAAAAATAGGAAAGGGTTAATGAATTAATTACATAATGAATGAATATATAGAATGAATATATAGAATGAATATATAGAACTGTTATGGAACCACCTCTCCCAGCAAGTAACATTAATATCTTTTCACCTCAGTTTATTGAGTTATATAATTTAATTTTTCATTGTATTTTCACTTTAGTGTGTGGAATGCTTGAACACCTCATTCATAAAACACATTGGTTATTTTGCCTTTTTGAGCCAAGTTTAGCTTTTCCATAGCTAATATTGAGGTGATAAGCTCTGTTAAAATATTGAGGTGATAAGCTATGTTAAAATAAAACAGAAAAGTTTTCTGATGAAGAAGAGTAATACAGCTCCTGACTAGGGGATCTAATCCCAACAGCTTACTTCAGATTTGCATTCTGCCCATATTTTGCTTCAGTTAAGTAATATTTATGGATTGTTGCTGATACCAGACTTTGATTCAAATGCTTGGAGGTTAAATTGTTGCTTCATGAACATCTGTTTAGTGAGAAGAAACTCCTAAGATAATTGTAACCCTCTCTTTTTTCCTTATTGCTGCTCTAGTAGCCTGACTTACCTGACTTAATTGCTGTTATTTCTTGATTTCTGTTATTACTGTAACTTAATCCTTTATTTTTTTGACTTCTACCACAGTTAGCAACACCTGTCATTGACTCTATGTA
This sequence comes from Pyrgilauda ruficollis, assembly GCF_017590135.1. Lineage (NCBI taxonomy): Eukaryota > Metazoa > Chordata > Aves > Passeriformes > Passeridae > Pyrgilauda > Pyrgilauda ruficollis. The sequence continues at coordinate 28,524,898 of NW_024519206.1, read as the reverse complement.
ATTACATAGTTTTGTCTTCATCTTGCTCTTTCTTGCTTAGAAGTTGTAACAAATGAAACTTGGGAGGGAGTGTTTTGACATCAGAAGATCCACAACAATGAGAGCTGGTTTTCTGTCAGAAACATTTTCCGTGATTAAGCATACTACTGCTTCATAGGAAGGCTTCTGAAAACGCTTCTGAAAAAAAGAATCTAAGAGTCTCCAGTTCAAGTCAAGGCTGACTGAGGTTTTGTCAAAGTCTCCTCTTAGATATTCTTTAATGGGCACAAAATTTCATGTGCAATCCTCAGAGAAGAAAAATACTTTTATGGCAGTTGATAGGACTATCTGGAGGAAGGACAGATTGAATCCAACCCTGCTTTAATCAGCCACATCGGGAAAAGAGGGTATTTGACTCATCTGAGCATATTTTCAGGTAGAGGTCTCTGATCATAAATGGATTTCCAGATCAGCTTTTTGGGTCTGTGGCCCTTTTCTTGCATGCGCTAGTAAGTAGGATTTAATTTCCATTTGGGAATGATAAGCCATCTAGAGGGACATGGAACTCTTTGGACAGGCACCTTGAAACACAAACACTTCTGGGATGTCTCCCAACTCTGGTCTTAGCTCTCACCACCTATGATCATTCAGTGAGATCATGCAGTAATTTCCAATGACCATGTCATGTCTTTCAGCAAGAAATTAGTTTCTTGGAAATAGACCACATGATCAAATTTGGTATCTGCTCTGGAACATGGACTAATACCAAATTCTTCTGAGATAATAAAAAAAAAATGCAGTGGAATAATTTGCCAAAGAGGATGTTAATCTTGCATATGCACTAGCTGTGAATGAAAATACTCCATCTAAATGTGATATAGATGCTATATAAATTTCTACTCTTTTTCTGAATTCTCTTTGATTATTTGAGTTGGTTATCCTTATGGTAATGTTTCCTGTTAATGCTTCTGTGTGTGCATGAACAAATGTATTGGTAGAAGTTTATTTCCCTATTTATATTGTACATCTATTTCTAAAATACTATTTATAAGTAGTACTTTAGAATTAATGAGTGGGATGCAGACTGCTTTTTCTGATTGAATAGTACACCGTGCTATTGAGTTATTTTGGATGTAATTTTGAGAAGCTGATTGAGAGCTGTAGCCTGAATGCACAAAAAGAGCACGTGAAGCTATAGATCATGGAAAAAAAATGCCTTAACCTTGCAGATCAATCAGTCACACTCATAAAAAATGTTGTAGTATTTACCTGCAAATAGACCAATGAAGTTTTTATTGGGATATTCATAGCAAAATGAAAAAGGTATTAGCAGCATTGTTTTTCATCCAGACTTAGCACACCTGATGGAATGTCAAAGGTGATCCTCTTCATCTAAAATCCTTTTGGCATCGATGTATGAGTCGTAGGTTATGATAATACTGCTCTGTGCTTTCTTTAACAGAAGACAACAAATTGAATAGATATACTCTTTCTAAAAGGGCTTCAAAATGAATGATTTTCTCTTCATGGGTAGTTCTATCCCCATCATTCTGTCTTTCCAGCTGGCTAATTTTTCTAAACAAATACCTATCACTCTGGACTATAAAGAGGGATAGAGTGAGGGTTGTTTGATAGCATGATGTTTTCACATCAAAATGCAAGCAAATTGTCAGGAGTAGCATATATAATTACAGTTTTGATACTTCTGAAGAATTTATGGTACATTGACATTTTGCATGAAAGCCTATAATAAGACTATATACCAGTATAAGGGTGGTAAAGCTGAACCCATTCAGAAACATGCAGAGTGTGGATTTCTTTAAAATCCTTGTTTTCTGGTTTTTGTCTTTTTATGGATTTTAAAGTCTCTGGAGGGTGCATGTGGCCAAAATTTCTTGATTGCATGAATTGTAACTTAGTTTTATGCATTTTAAAGTCATTTAATCAAGCACATTTCTTGGTCTCTAGGATTGTTCATCACCAAGTATGTTGAATTATTAAATTCCTAATAAAATTAAAAGTGCATCACAGCTGTGTGAAGCTATACAGACAGCTTGAAAGAATTTAGGCTTTGGATGAACACCATTAACTCCTTGAAGGACCAGATTATCCATCTGTAGTATGAAATATCTCTGTGTGAGCTGTGTCCCTCAGGGGTTAAACATGCTGAATGCAGTATGCTAGAGGAGCCAGCTCTGGGGATATTTCCCAAAGAGATTAGGCTTAGCCTCTCACCACACACAGCTGAGTTTATTCAGCTGAGCCACCTAGAATTTTGGAAGGAAGCCAAAGTAGTACTCAAGCTTTGCTCAGTTGTTTAGACAGTGAAGGTAGTGCTCAAACTGATTTTCATTCACCTCTGTCCTTCCAAGCAAAGATGTAAAGCTGTGCATGAAGAGTACTGTGAATGTTTCACCTTTCTGCACTCAGCACATAGGGTCAAATCACAACAAGACCTTTATGAAATGAAAGGTGTTATGCAAATTAATTCCTCATTGACATAATTTATTCTTTTCAGTACATGGTGAATGAAAAATTGTTTATATTTTCTTCGCTCTTTTTTGGTTCTCATGTATCTAAGAGTTCAGAATTCTCTACAACATTTAAAAGTGCTTGGTGTTGATGAAAGGGAGGAATGAATACAGCCTCAGCTAAATAGAACTGAGTGTGTTGCTAACACAACTAGGCTTATTTTGATGAAGTAAAACATTCCTGGTAACTATATATACAATTTTTTTTTCCCTATTGAATAAGAAGCAAGTCACACACACCTTGAAAAATCAAGAAAAAAAAAGTAGATATCTAAGTCCAGAGTAGCAACCAGAGAGCAGAGGCAGAAGGAAAATAGTGTTTGGCTTATTTATGCTTATTGAGTGGAAACACCTCTTTAAAGTAGTTCTCTATTAGTATCTGGAGCCAAACGCATTTGCATACCAATCAGAAATCTTTATACTATTTCATTTCTCCTCTGAGAAGGTATTTTGTTTCATGATTTAAGGGAAATTACAGTTCAGATAAGGATCATTATTTCATTTGCAATCTTTTATCATAATTTGTCTGTGAAATTGTTTAAACCTTTCATCATCTAAGAAAAGATATGGTTTCTTTTATAGAGAGATCTTCCTTTTCCTGTAATTTCAAGGATGGCTTACATCCTGGCTGGGGAGCTTGAATGTATAATGACTATAGACTAAATGCAGGAATTGGATGACTGGGATTTCCACTTTTATCCCTGCCATTGGCTCACAGTATGCTACTGGGTACCCATCATGAGTTTTCCCTTTTTTTCCTCCATCTACAAGACTGAATTTGGTGAGATTGTACTCCTTAGAAACTTTTTTTTTATCTGTTATTAAAAAAAAGCATATACAAGATCTAATTATTAATATGATCAACATATTTCCAATGTGCTTTCTGTTAGTGTTTGTACTTCCATTATTGTGTTCACCTTCACTGCAGATCAATCAAGATATTTCTAGTTGGCTGAGGCTGTCTGTTGTTTTTTTCACAGGAATGTCTTTCTTGTATTTTATTAGATAAGCCATATTTCTGTCCAACACCCAGGTCATGGGACTGCCCTGCAGCAACTGGGGATGTTCTACTCCACATCCCTTGTCTCATTTCTAGGCAACAACACTAGTGACAGCTCTCTGTCAAGATGCAAGACAGTCCTTTCTTGCAGACCTGTTTATTCTTATCAGGGAAATGTCATATGAAGTGCATCTTCCTAAGCTCATAGTTTCATGACTGGGAAAGACTGACAACAGAGAGAGTTTGCAAATATCTGGACTTTTTTTGATTTCCGTAGAATCATAGCATTATTTAGATTGAAACAGACCCTTAAGATCATCAAGTGAGCACCATCTTCCACTTAGTTGCTCCCAAAAAAGATTTTTCCTCCCTTGCACCCTGTCTACCAAACATTATGCTACAAGTAACTAAAATTCCTCAAGTTACTTTCCTGATAAACTAGTTATGAAGAGCCAAGCATTAAAGGAAAGGCAGAAACAGCTGTGGAAGTAATTTATCTTCTCTCCAAACCATCAACTAGTGGTGGAATATTCAAAAACTTACTGGATGCATGTCATTGCTCATTAGACAACACCATTTAGACAAAGTCAAAGAGCTTTAACCTCCATTTGGAAGGTGTAGGAAGAATCTAATTATTATATCCATTATATCTGTGTATAAACCAGATTAACAGCACCTTGAGCAATCCTGTGATTCTCATGATGGACACAAGCTAATTGACGGCATTAGAGGCACTGCCTGTATCTGTATTGACATCTTCTGGGACAATGAATCTTGGAGACTTCATTACCACTCTTTGACAGCAGCTATTTCTCTTCAGACAGAAGAGAAGCCAGGAACATAGAGGTGGCCTTTGTGTGTAATTTCAATCTGATTGTATACTTACATTTGTTATACATGCACATTGGTATATTCCGTTGCACTATTTTTTGTTTAAAATGGAGCATCTTCAGTTTGAATAATCTCTTCTTTAGCCTTGTGAGGCCTTTTTAACCCAAATGTAGATATTTGTTTGTATAGGTTAATGGCAGAGTGAGTTGACTACTATGGAAAATCGCAGTGATATTTTAATTGCTTCATGTAAATGTCTTTTTTTTTTTTTTTTCTTTTCTTTTTTTCTTTTTTTTTTAACACATAGAAGAAAAAGAAGTAGTGCTTGTGTCATGGTAATTTGATATTTCCCAGAAAGCGTATTACTAACTTATAGGGAAATAGACCTTGAGGTCATATAGAAACAGCACACTTCTGCCATGAGGCAGGGGTTTGGTCATTTAAGTAACAGGAATAAAAGCTGTCAGCAGTTGTACTAGCTAAAGTAGAACTTACAGTCTGCTACATTATGTTGTAACATAGTGTAAGCATCATCTGTGGTTATGACTAAATATCCCACTGCTGTGCAAAAATACATAATCACTTTTATCACTTTCCACAGTTTTTTTCCGAAACATCTGGTGTTACCCATTGCTATAGACCAGAGGAACAAACCATAGGAGACCATTAAGTGGATTAACACAGCAGTTTCTGTCCTTTAGAAGGTCACATGCAGTATTCCATGTAGATATACAGCCATATGTAAGGGATTTGAATGTTGCTTAATAATTTAGTTATAAATGTGCATGGAAAACATTTATTGTGTGGGATTGGAGGCTTTCCAGAGCTGAGCAGGTGAACGGTTGGATTTATTTTTTTTTCATCTTCTTTCATTGTTACAGATGTTGTAGATAGTTCGTGTTTGGATGATGAAGCATATGCATAAAGAAGGCTTCAGAAGCAAACAAGGGGGTGGTTTGACATTAATATCATCTTTATTCAATATACCTTTCGGCTAAACTGAAGGGGAGGGTGAAAGATGTGAGGAGGATTTGGCTGTCTTCAGGCAGTTAAATAGAAATAATTTCTCCTTAATTCTCATCTGCATGCTACAATCTGCATTTCAATTTTAATATTTTGGAGTGTAAAAGCATATTTAGGGAAATGGACTAATTAGTTCTCTGTAAACAGCCATATGCTGCCATTTTTATTATATTTAAAGGGTGGTTAGAATGACAAAGATTTTATTACTCAAAAAAAGAAAAGGACATAGATGCCGACCTGCAAGATATATCCATTTTTTCTTCTTTTAAAATAGTGCTTCAATTGCACTCATTTCTAAGTTAGTTTTGAAAAATAAAGAAAAGAGAAATTACACACAAGGACTCCTATGTCCTCTTATGAGGTGATGAATACCTCATAAATGCCTATCTGGAGCCAGGTTCTGTTTTCCTTACTTATAACCATAAGTGTAAATAATTTTTGGCAGGAACACTCAAGAACTTTTGCAAGGAGTAGTAGAATTTAGTATGCAGCAAGTGGTCTCTCTGGTGGCAGTCACACCAGCCTCCTCTTTAATTTGCTCTTAAAGCTGGGCAAATGAGCACAGGTACTAGTGTGTACTCAGTTTAGTTGTAGTCAATTCCTCTGGAAGGGAAACTTGTGTTGGCTGAGGTTGAAATGCAAAAGTGGTGCCTGATGCCAAACCTGACTTGTCACACTTTGAACTCTGCTGGATTGCCCCTCCACAAAAAAAAAAAAAAAAAAAAAAAAAAAAAATACATTCGCATTAATTTGGCGATGCTGCATGTCTGGAGAGTATTACCTCAACTATTAGTAAGAGCTTCCCTGGGAACAGCCTATGGAACTCTATCACCCAGTCCAGTTTTTACAGAATGGGACAGCAGGGCAGGTCCATGCTATAAATCTGAAGGCTGTATGCAAGAGAGAGCTTCATGCAATGCTCTGTTTTTCTGAAAAATAAAGTGATCATTATAATGAGGAGACTTCTACGATGAGTCTTCAGAGATGTTTCTGCCAGCTGGCTCAATGAACTTCATTCAGGCACGTGGTGCTGAATCTCTGCAGTAACCTTGAACTTCACTATTTTCTTAAAAGTTAATTATTATTTCAAAATCCAGCTACAAAATGTATAACTACTCAATAAAACAATGAGACACATAAAAGTGACCCATTTGCGTTGTCATTCATTATTTTATGAGCTATCCCTTTGAGTGATCACACTATAAAATGTTACTTAAATACTGTCATGATTTAATATGTCAAAGTGTTTTCTATTATAACAGAAATGAAAAAGAGTTGCTAAAAATCATTTTTACCATTTTTGACCTAGAAGAAAGAAAGGAAATAGCTTCAAGCAGGGATTGTAATTTTTAGGGGAACTAATTTACAGCATGCTTTCAAATCAAGCTTGAGTTAGAACAGTGAGTAAATAGAGCAAACCATGCAAAAATCAAGATTCTTTCTTGGTGTCTACAATACTGTATCTGGCAGTTTGATATCATCTATATGATACCATTCTGTAGGTGTCTGTAAAACCCGTTAATTTTTTTTGTCATATTTTGTCCCTTAAAAGGAGATTTTAGTAAGCATATGAGATAAATTGAACCAATTAGTAAAAGCTATTATTCTTGGAATATGAATGTGGCAGAAGAGATCCCTTACATGGTACAAACTTGGAAAAGAATAACATCTATCAGTGTTTGGCATGTGGGCTTAACCTCCAAAAGATGTGATTGTCCATATATTTGGTCCATGTGAATGCTCCCAATGTTCAGTTACCACACTGGCCTCAGAAGGAAGTTGTCCAGTGCCCTTGTAGTTCAACATCTTAAATGTGATATCCCATCCCAGTTGTCCTAAATCATTCATCTTCTTGAGACTGGGACAGGAAAGTATTTTTTATTGCCTAGCACAAAAATTTTCTCAGAGATAGAGCTGTTCTGGAAAGATTACCTTCCCATCCCTCTGTTTCACATTTCTTCAGTCTTTGTGAGACAGACTCACGGGCAAAAATCCATAGCTTCCCATACTGGCTTTCTTGTTTATCATTGTCATGCACTCATGATCCTGATCAGTTACTTTAAAACATCTATCATTGGTTTCATAAGCATTTTGATGTCACAGAGTATGCTTGGTACTTAACTATTCAGATCTACCCATCTGGTTGACTGAGATATTCAGACAGATTAGGTGGATTTCAGAAAGATAAAAAAATCAAAATCTCTAGCAAGTTTATTTCCTGTAAACAGAAAAAATTGAGAGAGGCTTTGAAGTTTTCTGATTAAAGAAGGTGATTCTTTAATCTATATGTGAATGAAGGAATTTCACAAATTGGAACCATTCACAAAATGTTCAGTACTCTGGGGGAAGGAAACTGTATTGAAAAGAGGGACATTACAGATGCATTCCAAGGTTTCTGGCTTAGATGTGGAACCTAAAAGTCCAGGAATGTTCACTTCTTGTCCCCTCTAAGGCTAGGGGCTTGAGATAAGTCTACTGTAGTTCATATTGAAATTACAGCTTTCATTTTTTCTTTTAACCTTTCTATTCTTTTAATCTTTAACATTTTAATCAATACTATCTAATTAATATTGACATTTTCTCAGGTTTAATAATCATTCTGTGCTGTCACCATAAGCCTAGGAACTTTAAACCACAATGGGGAAGATCCTTGGGCTTGGGCTATTGGTACCCAGTTTTTATTACTGGGTTGTAGCTGTTAATCAAGTTTACAGTGTATGTTGTTACTACTACAGAAGTTGTAATTAGAATCACACAAGAATTTCTTTATTCTTAAGGGATGTTTGGAGGTCATCAAGCCCAGCCTGCAATAAGGATGTATTTGGTCTTCAGTATTGGAGAAGATGGACTTGTGGATGACTAGTTACACAGCTGGCTCATTAATCTGGGCTCTGCACTTCCTGATGTCACACAGGGCCCATGGGCAGGGCAAGAGCAGGCCTAGATTTGCTGCTGCTAAAATGCTTTGCTGATACTCTCTGAGCCTTATGGCAGTAGGGTTAGATGATTAGATGTTTAAGATTGTTGTGATTTGCATTTTCCTGTGGCAGAAACTGTACCTCAGACTGTATCTTGTAACTAAGCGCTGTGAAGGATTACAACATCGGGAGTGGAATGTTTGCTAATGTGAGACAGGGAGAAGGGTTTCTTTATTCATGCCTTGAGGATAAGTCTGAAATTAGTGGGTTGCATTTCTTACAGCTTGAGACATCCATAGGAAGTATGGGAGGTATTGAGATTTTGGTTGATTTTATGTTGGTGCTGAAGTCTCCAAGCAAATAGAAAATAACTGGGTTTTGTTCCTGTTGTTACAAGGTAGCATACATGCCTGTCAACTTAACTTGCAATTCTAAGTGAAAAAATCTCTATTTTTTTATTCATAATCAACACAATATTTTTCTTTCTACTTTTTTTTTTTAATTGAGTTTTCAAGAGTAATGAATGGATGAGCTTTGGGGAATCATTTGGCTTATGGTGAATGATGCAGGAAATGAAAAATCTCCATCCAATTCGCATAGCAAATGCACTCAGGTCAAAAGAATCTCATCTGTACTCAGCTCTTTTCTTTGTGCTAGTTTACAGAGATGAGCACAGAACATTTAACTCAGACATAACCAGCAAATGTTGCAAAGCCTAATGGCTTCTAAGTGGTGATTCACAAACTCCCAAGCTAACCTCATCATTTCTGTTCACCTTGCAAAGAGTGTGACTTCACCTTCCATTGCAAGGATAAATCCTTGACAAAAACCACTGGAATCTTATGAAATTTGATTGGATTTAGTGTCTCTTTTCTGCTTCCTCTGCTTCAGTTTTAATGAGTCACCCCAGGAGAGTGAGAAATCAAAATTATTAAATATACCCACACTGTATTTATATATTTATATATATATATATATATGAATGTATGTAATATTCTCATCTAGTCAAAAGCTGACTTCCAGCTTTGATTAGTTAATACCAATGGTTTTTGTTTTAAGTTTTGGACTAGACTGAATTTTTTTCATTTTCTGTCCTTTCAAAAGTTAAGAGCTATGAGTGAGTTCCTGAAATGTTTATGAAATTAAATGACAGATGAAAAATTATCAATGTAAAATAAAGTGAAACCTTTGAGTTTGTATACAGCTCAAGCTTTCCCTCAAGATTCTGGTTTTTCTTCAAGGCAAGCTGAAGATGCAGCAAACTCACACATATCAAAAATTAACACAGGGATAATAGTTATACTCTGAAACCAAGATGGAAGTTATTTTTATTGGCCTGGTTAATAGAAGTTTACTATACATCTTTAGAAATCAAAGTAGGCACTTTCTGTATCAGTTTTAATTGTCTGGAGAAGCTGGGTAACACAGACTTACTTTTTTCATTTGCCTTTCTTATATTCAATTTTATGAGTACAGTATCCCTGTGAGCTTACAATATGGCATCAAATGAGATATGATTGTACTTTTAACTTTTTAGACAATGTTACATTTCCTGATGGATAACTGCCAAAAGATTTAGTTATGGATTGCTACCTCAGAGACAACACATATCTGAAGCTATTCATTTCAGACTGGTAAATTACTTTGTATCTCATGTATGACTCTGGCAATTCTTAAAACTTCCTGAATTGCATTAACTTGGTCTTATTGCATATTACAATTCCAAACAGTAGACAAGCAAAGCACTTAGTCAAACTAAAATAGTATTAGAAAATGCTATTTTGATTTAATTCAGTGATCAAGCAATAGAATAACAATGCAGGGAAGGTAATATGGATGGGATGTTAGTCTGTGCATACACTAGACACATGTAGTTAATCATATCCACATGAAATTTAGCCAATTTAGTCAAGAGGATGCATCATGCAAGGATTAATATTTGTATTCTCATGCTATTTGGTCAGGAGAGCTGGACATAGATCACAAGTTCAATTTGTTAATCATACTCATTTCTAAAATATTCTTCAGTTTAAAATTCAGCTCTATTTTTACCATTTGCTCTCATCTGGCTGGTACTTATTTATCTATAAACTGAACCAGAACATTCAACCACAAGTGTCAAACCAATATGCACTTTAAGTAATATTTCTGTGTTTTCAGGCATTTATAATATAAACACTAAACATGCAAATGAAAGTTCTATATGTAAGCACAATGTATTTTAAAGGACAAAGGATAAAACTGAGCAGAATATCTTAACTCAGAAAAAGAAATTTCTCTTTCTAGATACAGCATGAATTTTACTTCTTGGAGCCTTTCTTTCCAAAGCACTGATAAAAGGATATTCTGATTTCAAGGACAGCATCTCCTTCTTTTGATTTTCTTTTTGTGTTGTTTTTGTTTCTGTTTTTAGTTTTGTTCTGTGTTGCACTGAACTTCTCAGCTTTGCTTTGGACTGGCAGCCAAAAGCCCAAGGTTCTACTTTTGGGAGTGTTTCAGCTTCAGAACAGTTAAAGCTTTGTGCAATATTTGTTGAAATAACTTGTGATTTTTAGGACCTCTATTTTTGATGTACCATTTTAAAAGAACCTTATTTCCAGGTTAAAAGATTAGGAGTTTCTAAAATGAGAGCTTCCTTCTTTCCCCACCACCCCTAGGACATTATGCATGAAATATCTAAAATGAGACACATAAATTAAAGCATCGTGGGTTTGAAATTATTCTTATTGTTTTGATACCCAGCAATTACAGAAATTTCCAAGTCTTCATTTTTGTAAAGTATTTTGAACAACAGAGCTGAAGAAAGCACTTATGCTTTGGATATACATTTCAAGTGAAAGAGGCAACAGAGGCTTCTCTCCTGTAGTTTTCTTGAAGTAGAACCATGGTGCAGTTTCACACAAAGGATGCTTTATAGAGTTTTATCTAAAGGCGCTGCTGTGGTTCCTTGGTGCCTGTGGTCACTATGTTGGATTCTTAATGGAAGTGAGATCTGCATGTAATAGACTAAAATAAGCACCTCAATAAAAACAGCAATTCTAGGAGCTGTGGGCATATATCACCAAGCCTGTTCCTGTGACAGAGAAGTGTCTACCTTCCACGGTCACTACAGGATGACTAACATCATCTCAGACTGGCAAATGAGCAGGAGCTGAAGAAAAGAAGAAGGATGATTTCTACCCTGCCTAAAGTACACTAAATTGCTTTTTTACCTTGTCCTTTTGGTATTCTAGTAAGAATGACCCTACAGAAGGAACTAATGTTATCAGTGACACTGCCATGACCATAGTCTTCCTCCCTAGGAATTTTATGTGACTTTACACTAAGTGGACACTCATTACACAGTAATAATGAATCTAGTCTTGTCTAAAGGCTCATGTATTTGTTTCTTGCTACATGTTGTTTGTAGGTTCCAAGTGGTACAGCTCAATATATAAGTAAACTAGATGTTTTATTGGTCTGCACTTGAATTTAAACAAGGGGAAGAAAGAAAGGTTACTGTGAGCATTAAGCTTTTAATGCAAAATACGGAACAGAAAATAGCATGTTTACAAAAGCAAATTGCAATCTGAAGAATCCGAAAGCTGTGAGTCATTGCCCAGCAATCACCAATGACCTGTTACTACAGTTTAAAATTAGAAAGCACACCTGCCTGATATTTTGCTGAACAGAGCTGTTATCATTCTGTGTTCAACTGAGATTCAGAAAAAAGGGAATAAATTTCTTTCTCAATGTTTTTTAAAATTTCACTGTTATGCAACATATATTATGTTTGGTATTTGGCTTTTAGGACTTCTAATTAACTGTCCTCCCCTCTCCAGGTAAATATATTGTGTACATTTTATAAACATGAAATGAAAGATGTAAAAAAAAAATTCTTTCATGTAATGAATCTCTGTTCCAAAAGGAAAATTAACCTGTGGTGTTTTAAAATATGAGACCACTTAGCAAAGAGGGTCTATATATATAGATACATATAGCTACTTGGAAAGGCTTCATCATTTATTTTTATTAAAGTCTTACTCCTGTAGTAATTCTTCAGGGTGAAGGGAAGGCAAAATTGCTCACAAGATCTGTGCATATTTTTATATGTACATAACAACTCATAATCTGTATCCATAAGCTATTAAAGATTGTCTCGTACTAAGACTGATGGTTGTTAATGAAAGGAAAAAAAAGCTGCATTTTAGAAGATTAAAATGCTGTTAATTTCTGTATGCATTTAAGATTAATAAACTGCTCATTAGGACATGCAAATGAGCATTTTATGAATTCCATCACAAACATTCACAAGTACCTTATACATAAATCACATTCAGTTAATGTATTTTTCTTATGTAATTGGGGAACAGATTGATGAGCCAGTCCAATTAGGTCTAATTTACATGTGTATGGAATTTTGTAATATAGTATTATGAATCCAATATGCAAGTAAGAAAAAACTAATTATAGCATGTATTGGCTTTAGTAAGATGAAAGAAAATTGCAGCTTATCTCAAAAAATGCTGCAACTTACTTGATGTAGAGGTAGTATGAAAAGAATATAGAAATTTTAACTTTTTCTCATGAAATAATAGTGTGATTCAATAGCTGTCTCTTAAAATTCTTATAGTATGGTAACACAGAAATTTTTAGATTTATGAATTTTGGGAGCTAAATCCATCAGTAACCAACAATGCCAGAAACAAACCTAGCCTTACACAGAGGACAGCAAAGGTGAAAGCAGATTGATGTCCGTCTGTAACTGATGACAGAAGCAATGTGGCCTTTGGCAGGCAGACGTGAAGGCAGAAGAGGAAGAGAAGACTAGGGAAGAGTGAGTTCTTGCAAGCAATCCTGGTGCCTTTCAGTTTCATCGGGAATTCAAGGTCTGATTTTCTCATAATGTAAACCTTGTCTTTCAAAATTTTCCATATGCTTTTCCGCTGAGTAGCACTTGCAGATAAGGTCTACTGGCAAGTGTACCACTGAAGTGTGAGGTTGCTTGGACAAAGTCACTCCATGGGAAGTGCAATCCTTATCTTCTGATGCAAGCAATCTCATTCTGTGAGGCATTTCGCAGTCATAGACAAATCCTCATTTTATGAGGTAGCTTGTATTCTCATTAAGTTAATGGATTGAACTTTAAAGATACTTTGCTGTAACTCCTTCAGATCAGACCTTTGCTTTTCAAAGTGGAAGTATTTCTGACTTTGTATTTGTATTAGGGTATTTGTGTGTGGGTCACACTGCATGTTTCACCTGATGATAGAAAATAGCATTTGGCACCTGTGTTAGCACACAACGTGACCCCTACTTTTTAACCTGTGAAGAGAGATAATTAAACATTTATTAGCTTTAATTTAATATGCCTTGCAGAGGTTGAACTGCAAGTCATATCGATGGTGGTTAAAAGTTATGATATCAGGGAGGACAAATTTTCAGTCACCTTCTGTCACAGAGTTTACAGCATGAACCACCTGAGAAGAATTTTTGGGGATTTTGCCAGCAGTCACGTGTAAACACGAGAGCTGGAGGATTATGCCCAGTTTCTTCTTATTTTCTATTTTCAAATTACCACTCAAGAGTATAACAACAATCTCCTTGTTATTTCTGAGTCAGATTCATACAGAAATCCTCACTGCATGTAGATAGAGTGGTCTTTATATTTAGCCACTTACAAGAAACATGCTTGGGCAATGCAACATAATGTGCTTCTCCCACAAAATGTCATGAATAAGGAACCCAGGGCCTGGTTAAAATCTTCATGACTGCAGGGAATAGTAGTGTATTTCTTGATAGTATCTGACATTTCTGCTTCAAGAATAATACAATAGTCGACACCAATGTTCAAAAGAAATGAAGTACCATTCTGCCTAATTCAAAGACCAGACCTTTCTGAAATGAGAAGTTGAGAAGAGAAAGGGGGAAGGAAAATGTGAATTGAACTGGGTAAATTTTTTAAAACCATCTGTAAGTTGGAATAAAAATACATAATAAAAATGCACAAGGTTAAATCAAACTCTTCTGACTTATTGAAAGCAACTTTTATAAACATTAAAAATGCTTAGAATTCTAGTATAAATTTGTTGCTTTATTTTCAATAAAGTGTAAAAAAATGTGATAGATATTAGACTTATATGGACACATACCTAAGTATTTTTTTATACACTTGGGATGAATTTTCCTTTGCTCTCTAAATATAAAATTTCTGAAAGAATAATAAGGTCATTCTGTTATTTCAGACAACCAACCTCTTTAAAGGATGTGACAGGAGCAATTTATCAACAGATTAGCTCTTTTCTGAAAGACTAACCAAAAAGGCCATCTTCTACTTGAAATTAAATTGGTGCTGCTTTTAACCCCTGGTGATACTCATTTCAGTGAGTGTGATGAAGGTACATCCAGTACCTATTTGCCCAGTCTATGGAGAGCTTTTTCTTCCATTAAAAGACTTACTATAGAAACTAAACTATGTGTTTCTACAAATGAAGATGGGAAAGAAGTTTTCTATACAATATAGTTAATTTTTGTTGCTTCTGTTAAAAAGAAAAAAAAACTTCAAAAATTTTTCTTGCTTTTGGCATCTTTATTTTCCTAATGTTTTTACTGGCACTGTCTTAATTTTTTTTTTTTTTTTTTTTTTTTTTTTTTGGCTAGTAAATGCTCCTGGCTCTCATCTCATAGGAAACATAGAAGCTAAAGTATAATTTTTCTCAGTGGCAAAATCTGTGTCACCTTTAGTAAAGCCAGTATATTACTCTGAAACTCAGGGTAAAATAAAACTGGTATGTCTGTTCAGCTGGTTGGTAAATGTGTGCAAACAAAATATTTCTAATGTGAAAGAATAATAGCATTTAGTTTTCACTTACAAAGGTATGTATCCATGTGATAGTTTATCTGACTTTCAAAAGCCTAAGTCTTAGCTGGATGTTGATATTACTTCCATATTTTCAAAGCAAGGTATAACGTTACTTGGTTCACAATATTGTCACCAAGTGTCAGGATGCAAACAGGAAGGATGCTGATGTCTAGTGCTAATGCCTTTGATATAACTAGTAAATGTCAGTCTCTGCTATTGTTATTTCGTATGTCTTTTCCCTATCCAAACAGATGTGTTCTTTGAAAATACTCTATAAAACATATTTGGCAGGAAATATCCTGGGTCTGTTTATCACATATTTTTGTAGGAAGTTCTGAAAGGAAGACATCAGAACTCTTGCACTGGATCTGTTTTACCACCAGAATGAATATAGCAGTTTTAAAGGAGGTAGTTACAAACATATGGGCTTCTATTAGAGTTCCTGTCCCTGCAGGCTATTTAAGGAAGTCTTGTAGCTATTCAGGTTAGAGTAGGCTCAAATTGAAGCTGAGCAGTGTTGACACTCTTTTAAGATGCAAACAAACCATTCTAAACAGCAGGAGATAAAAATACAGTCATGGCCTGCCTGTATTGTACTCTAATTTTCCGGTTGGCTGAATACCATTGACTAATTAGGTAATCCAGAGGAAGTTTGTATAGAGCTCTTTATATTGCATCTAACTCGGGGGGGGGACAGGGGGACTGGGGGGGGATTTTCTGTGAGTAAAGTCAGAAGTTCAGTGCTTAGAATATATGGAGAATTTGTCTCATTGATATTTAGGGTTTGTAACTGAGCAGAGATATAATCCCATCATTTTACCCCTCTGACAAAATATAGAAGATAAAATGGAAAACCACATTTTCTGTTATTTTGAAGAATTTATGATGTGTAGGGTTATTTGCCAAGGAGTTGATAGTATTTTCTGCAATAAACTGATTAATTTTCTCCTAGAAAAAGTATTTATTGCATTGCAGTTCTAAAGTTAGGAGCATGATAGACAAGTGAGAGGAATTGAAAACAATATTTTATCTATTTTTCTGTCAATTACACTTGATACTTCACAAAACTCATGTTAGCATTTAGTATGTTTGTTTAACAATATAACACATCTGCTACTGCATCTATTTCGTGCATCAGCTCTCTATAACATGCTGGTTCCAGGGTGCTGTGTGTTATTTGTTGGTATACATGGTTACTGTGTTAAGTATACAAGAAAAATTAAACTGTGTCTGGCATATTCCTGGAAGTTTAAATGTAGAAAGACGATTCTAATTTTTTTTTCTCTCCCTCCTTTTCTTCCATGAGCTGCCAAGGAAAGTTTTAACTGAATTTTATCAGTTTTTCTGCTGCTAATAATTTTGAAATACATTTTCAGCCAGCTGAATTGCATGTTCAGTTTTTGCTTGATTTTTTTGTTTGTTTCATATAAGATAATGGAGTATTTTTGAAAAACGTTATGATTTCTATGAATTTCTGCTATGTCTTGTTTAGCCCTCACAATAATGGTCTCTTGAGAAGGATATAGAACTTATGCCAGATACCAAATGCATGAAGTAAAATAACCATTCTGCATCAGTAATAAAGATGCACATTTATTTTAAAAAATAATATGTGCAACATCAGCCTCAGTTTCAGTAAGCAGGATAAGAGAGATGACCAAAAGATGACCAATGTGTTGGCCAGCATGCTCAACAAATACTTGGTTGCACAGTGACTCTCAAGTACCATGAATGTTATTTTTCACACAGCTCCAGGTCCATCTTCTTAGATTTTTTTCATGTTGATCTTGTTTCTTCATCAAATCTCATGCTTGCAGATTGGGTTTTTTGTTTTGCTATCCAAACCTTTTTCCTTTGACCATTTAACTGTCAATTTCTCTGTCTTGCCCATTACTTCCTTTGCCCCCCATGGCACTTCAGGCACTCTTAACTTGCCATTTAGTCTATGTTCATTTTGGTTTGATAACTCTTAGTTCCCTCCCTGAATTCCCTGTTAGTATGTCTCTCTCCTATTTTACCTCTGCATCCTTGTAGACTCCTTTGTATCTAACCATTCCCAATTTCTACTCTCTCAAAATCCATACACACACTTTTGCATCTTCAGATCTTTCCTCTTTGTATCCTAGGAAATAAGGGGCAGCTTCACTGTTGATGCTAACAGATGTACAAGTAGAGAAATAGAGTTGTCCAGGGATTATGTACAAATACCATTTTTTTATCAACATTTACCATTTATTTATGCCAACATGTAAATTAATGTTTTTCAATGCACTCTTGGATATACCTTGTTACACTCCAAATCTTGCTGTCTGTGATAAAGGAAACACAACTGGTATTAAAAACCAAGGCTTTGTTGCCAATATGGTTGAAATCTTAACAGTGTAATCAGAGAATTATTGTAAGTACAGATATAATTATTAAAGAACAGGAAAATAGGGCTTTGTCACATAAAATTACAATAATAATAATAATAATTAATACAATTGTTATGCACACTCTTCCCACTACCTACCCTTTTCTCTGGCATTATGTCCACCCTTTCTCTTCCTTTCTGGGTCTTATCATTGATACCACAACCCTTCCTCATTCAGGGACAGTTGACTGCAAGTCATTGGTGTCCCAAGTTCTTTGCTGGAAAAAGTTGGATGTTGGTGGAGTTTCTTCTTTTTATGTCCTCTAAGGGTTACCTGCGACTATTTTTGTGTTTTCCAGCTTCCCCACAGTACTTCTGAATTCTCCCTACATGATGTTTTATTTAGGTTAGGTGCTTGCTCTTTCTTCTCTTTGTCCTACAGCCACTTTTTCCCAGCTCCCTAGCATTATTTTATTTACCTGACCTCTGGTTTGTAGGTCTGTCCCCAGGGACAGCATGTCCCCTTATTCTTATCATTCTACTCTTGTATCCTAAACCTGTGCCCCTACTTTTCAAGGTTCCTGCTATCATGCCAGACCTGTATTCCTCTGCAGCGTGCGTTATTTATAAATATTTAATTCTGCACAGAATAACTGCATTTTTCCACTACTTGTAAAACACTTGATTTATAACTCAAGAAGAAAAGCAAAAGTTAAGTAAATTAGGCATACCCACATTGTGGGTTTTTTTAAAAGTTATTATGACAAAACCAAGTTAAAACAGAGGTTAAGTCAGGTCAACAGCAGCTCATAAAAAAATCTAACAAGCGTCATTCCTGAGGCCTTGCAAACTCAGGACAAGGCCTACAGAATTTAAAATTTGGGTCAAAATCTGAGTTGGAACAAAGTAATCTTTTTTAAGCTTCAGTAAAATTGTTGAGGTGGGGGGGAAGAGAGAGAGAAAGCAGTTACTGGCTTCCTTAAGATTTTGTTGGATGATTTCAGAAGCAATATTCCCATCACCAATTCCTTAGAAACCCCTTTGTTTTAGTGAGCCACTTCACTGAAATTTATTTTACAATGTGGAAGCCAGAGTCCATCAGGAATCATGTCTAAAACACTACAAATTAAGTGGTACTCATGGGTGGGTTTTTGACTTTTGAGACAAATATAGACTACTTTAGTAGTCTTTCATATCAGTGCTATGACAGTGTTCAAATGTTTGCATGGAGAAAAGAATAGCAACCAGATCCTAACAAAATTTTCTGTGCTTGCATTACATGTGAATCAGATTTACTCGCTGTACAAGAGTAATTGGGTATTCTGTTTCATTTTGCATTCAGTTCTTTGCTTATATCTCTGTAGCATTCTATACAAAGCAAAATATTAGTCCCAAGCTCATCCTGAGACTGCTGGCAGTCAAGCAGCATAATATATAATATTTTTAATCATCACAGTACTTTGGACACCTTCTGCATGGTCCTGCTTTGGACACATAGGTCTATTGATAACAACAGAACTTCTCCTAGTGTGAGCTGGGTTTGGTTTGTGTTGCTCACATAATGAATTTAATCCAAGACTGCATTCCCCGACTGGAGATTAATGTTATAGCCTTGGAAATAATTATTTTTCAATCAACTAGAGCAATACTTGTTTTCTTGAAGAGACAATCTGATAGACCAACTCTTGTTTTTAAAAAGTGTTTTTATCATTTTTGTACATTAGGTATGGAAAGAATTTTTCTCCATAATAAGCAATAAGTAGGGTGAGGTAATTTTTTTCATTTAATAATAAAGGCAAACGTTTTCTGAAGCAGGTCCCAGAGTTCAAAACTAAAAAGCTGTGAACACATTTTCTCTAGTGAGTGATGAGCTGTGTTCTCTGCTCACATTTCTTTCTGTGCAATACAGAAAGGATTTTTTTTTTTCTAGCTGTGTTTCAAATGCTGTTAAGTCAGTATGTAAGATCATGCTTCTGCCAGCCTTCATAAATGATTAAATGAGTATTTTAAAGATCTCCAAATCAGGAGGCTTGAAATACTTTTCCTGTTGAGTTTTTTCTATTTTTTTCATTCATTCTTTATCATATGTTTCAATAGAGAATGTTACTGAGACCTATTCTGAACTGCTTCAGACTTCTTCTGGTTGGTCAGATCTGGATCACTGATGTCAATGGACAAAACTGTAGTTCTTGAAAACCAGGAAGACCCAGGTTCATAGTTGAATAGTGAATTTTGTCTACAATGGCTACGTTTCCTAATCATACACCTCCTGTATTGATCACATTTCTTTTCTAGCCATTTCTTTTCTAATGACAACACTCCAGGGTTTTTTCATGCCATGTTAGTGTTACAAGAATTACCTAGCACCATGGGATATCCTTTACTAGACATTATAAGCACTACATAATGCAAATAATAAATTATGTTATGAACAGCCTGGAAGACTTTGGAGCTGAACATTTACTAGTCTGCCTAAAGCTTCAGTAATATATATCGCACTGTGACCCAAATAAAAAGACAGCTATTTCAGGTAAGTATTGGTTATTTGTAATAAACTAATATATTTTGCAGGAGATCATGTCATACTTTGCCAGCCTTCTGTTTACTCAGATAAGTTTTGTTTTCTCTGCAGACCTTAGAAAGCATAAGTACTCTCTCTGTATTCTCATTTGTATTTAGGACACGTTAGAAAACTGGCTGCTCAGACTGATGCTTCTTTATACCAACAAGTCTTTCCTTTGTTATGTTCATTTTGGAGATGCTTTTACAATTTCAGAGGTGTAAAGTCACCTGTATTATCTTCATCAAATGAAAGTGTCAAGACTTACTTGAAATTAAAGGCTGAAAAGTGGTTATCTTGCAGCACTGCAGTGGATTGCTAAATATTAATTATAGATGAAGACCTTGAACCACTTGAGTAAATGACATTAAAGAAACTGCTGTGAGAAGCTAGCTCAGGAGTGCCAAATTCTATTCATGGTGGTATGCCATACGGATATATGAGCAAACCAGTAATGGCAATCAGTTCTGTTTCTCAAAAACAGATTACATGAGAGTCTGGTCTTAAGGACAGCACTTACTTAAAGAGAAAAAAAAATTCCACAATTAAAATAATTACTTTTTGTTCTCTCTGAATAGAGAGGAACATTAAAGCTTGTTAATTGATTGTAGAAGAAAAGTGAAATTAGATGTTCAATGTGATTAACATATGCTGACTTTGCCTTACTGAAATGTTTACTTTTGAATCCAGCAGTGCTGTCACAGACAAAATGAGTCTATTTGTCTTACTTTAGTCTCTGAAGGACCGGTGCCAGCATTAGGGAGGTACTGTGTGTATTTACATAAGCATACATACATACTGTCAAAGGAGTTGGCCTCTCGGAATTGAGGTTAGAAATGGACAGGTTATCATCGTCATGGTGAATGATCATATCTGATTGTAACATAGCTCAAAAACTCCATAGTCCTAGACTGAAAAAAATATGTGTTGTAAACCAGCAAGCAATTGCATTACCCTTTCCTAAAGGAGTGTAAGCTTGGTGCTGGCTTTCAAGACACTGCTGCAGTTCGTATTGAATTTATGCTACTGAGAGCAGGGTTAGGTACCCTATTGCAAAAGCAGGCTCTTCATACTGACGTGTGATCAGTGATACAAATGAAATAGCACTTTGAGTTATCCATGTCTAAGCTTATGGTTCAAACATAAATATGGTTCAAACATTCACTCAAAGATCTTATTGACTAGGTTGTCTGTTGTGATAAGGCACGAAATGATGACACAGACACTGCTGCTCTCGAGGGGAACAAAAAAGAAGCACCTTTATTTTCTGACTCCAACATTTATAGTTTTCTAAAGGTGACAGTGGATTGGAGGGTGACAGTGCCACCTCTCCAATGCCACTGGTCAGACCAAAGGTCCATCAATTCTCTCCACCTCTATGAAAGAATGCAAAACATAGGTTATTTACAGAACTGTGTGTGAGAAAGTTTGTTGAAAGAATGTAAACATCAGAAGGCTTAACAAAGTCTTACAAAATCAGGGCGACAGTTGTCCTGTTGTATGATGGCTTTGATGCATGATTGTACTAAAAAAGGAAGGACCCTTCTTTTCCTTGTACAGCTGGGGCCATTACAGCTGTGTAGCAGGATGGGACAAATTCTTGGAGCAGAACACATGCTGCCTCTTAGAATAATCCCACAGGATTCTTCCTACAGTTCTTCAAGAAGTAGTGTAGACTAGCAGACATAGACAAAATTAGTCTCAAATTGCAGAGATTTCAACAAAGTATCAAAAGTGAGAAGACATCACTGTTCTCATCTTTCATCACAAAATTTTCATCAGTCATTGTGCATGCAACTCCTCTTTAGCTTATTGTCATATTAGCCTTGTTTTATTTGGATAGTATTGCTTAATATTTTCTTATTGCCTTCATGCTGATATTTTTGTGCTTTTCAAAAAACTTTGATCCAAGACTGTGTATGGTGGTCTTATCTGGTAAATAGAAATGCCTTGTGGAGATACATAGCAAAATGCATTAGAGGAGCCAGAAAGAACAGAGTGTAATATGGAAATAAATATTTTTATTGTCTGCGTTTTTCAGTAGTTATATTTTATATTGCCTTGAAATAAATTTAAAAATAGCACTGCATCAAAATAGAGTGAAGTGTGTCTTAAAACATTTTTTTAACTATTTCTTTGTGCAAGTGGCAAATCAAATTTACTGTAGTTCTGTCACAGATTTCACAAGAATTAATTTAGTTTATTTCATACCTCCTGTGGTGTAGAGTTCACTTAGGAAAATACCACCTTTTAACCATGCTATCTTAAATTTGAAATTTTAGATAAGGAACACTTTTTTTACTTCCTGTGTGTAACAGCCTGCACTCAGCACTTGTGACACTGATTTTTGCATGGGACCTACAGGACTTGTTATATTCATAAATAATAGCATTGTCAGCTACTTAAGATTGATATGCTGGAAGAATAGTTAAATATGGACAGATTTAGGGTAGAATGTAGAGGATGAATATGCCTTTATTATAACTTCAATATATGTTGAATATATATATACATACTATATATATATTTAAGATAAGTAGTAGAAAAAAATTATGCATGGTATAGAAATGATAAATTAATTTCAACAACTCATAGATGTGTTCAGTTTCATACATCAGATTGCCCAGAAGTCCTCAAAGAAATATTAAGAAAATCAACATATCTGCTTATATTGAAAGGTACCAGAAGATTCAGGTAACAAATATTGTCCCCAAAACTATCAGTGTTCCTCAAGCTTATGTTCAGCACGTGGGCACCTTAGAGTAGGAGACAGAGACAGCATTATATTTCATATTATGATGCCGTATAATATATTCTGTACTAGACTTGGGGAGAAAAATCTACAAACAAGCCACTGATTTCTTAATCTGAAAGAGTAAGTGAATTTTTAAGGAAACTAATGTACTTGCAAAAATCTACTACTGCAGAATTTCTAATCAAGAAAGGCAATAAATTCATTATTTACTCATTGTAAATAACATAGCTAACAAATAAGTTTTGTCAATAGGCTGAAGACAGAAATTGCTATTATATTTAAGTTTACATGTTGAGCATATGTCTTATATACTGACAGGGCAATATAAGACAACCAAAAGGGCCCCAAAAGTATAAATTTAAAATTAAAATAGCTAAATATTAATAGCTACATTTCTGGGGTCTTTTTAATCTTGAAAAAAGGGAGTTTTTACTTAATTGATAGAAGACAAGAAATTAACCATTTTGTTTTGGATGATTGTCTATATATGTCATTTGTCTATAAAATTAAAATGCTTAGATATCTTAAATGCAATATTCTTGAGGGAAAAAAATAAAAATCCCACCAAATTCAATGGGCAACTAAAGATCTGAAGTAGTGAACTAAGAAGTAGCATAAGGGAAGCCCAGAGAGACTACAGAAACAACACACCAGGAAGATGCATACACTGTTTAGTGCGTAAGGTATAAGAATCAAATGTTCACTGAAAGCACTTAGTAGACACACTACATCCTGCTTATTGAAACTGCACGCAGTGCTGAAAAGTACAAAGTTTTAATGAAGAAAGCAGTCACAACCAACTATAATATCATATTTAGGCATTCTAGGGATATCTGTCTTCAATGCTTTTCATTCATTCACTGCTCTTCAAAAGATCAGAAAATCTTTCTCAACTGTCTGTTTCAGTAATATTTTAGCACCAAAATATGTGTGCTAAGTACCAGTCTCAAGACATCCTCCTTGTAAGTTATGCTGACGTACTTGTGCTTATTCAGATTTCTTTTTTAATTTTCTTATTTTTTTTTTATGATGATAGTGTTTATTTTAACAGACTAAAACCAAATTATTCAGGGCATTTGCACAAAGAAGCAATGTACAACATGATCAGGATTATCTGGTTCTAGTCAACATATGCATTCAAAAACATTAATTTAGAACAGCTGAATGAGTGTTCTAAGGCAAGTATTTTCATCATCATCATTAAGTTGCTTACTTAGAGCAAATACTAAATAGGAAAACAGTTTAAAAATTTTTGTGTTCTTTTGTTTTTCATTTACTATTAAATGAATCTGTTCAAATAGGAAATTTAAAAAATACACATGTGAGTCTAGCAGTCAGTATATTCTGGGCTTGATCCCTTAAGGCATTGAGAATTTTACCCAGATTTTGAAAACTCCTTCATTTCAGTTACCCTTGATCACAGGAAAGATTAAACAAGATCTGAAACCCCCCGTTCTGCTTCTTGTATTGATTTACTCTATCTCAAAGAATAACCTAAAAGCTATTCTGTGTATACAGCCTTTAGTCCCATCTGATTTTTATTGATGAAGTGTAAAGACAGCTGGGGCCCAGCATGCTACAAACATCAGTGGGCTCCTTTCAACTCCAGTTGCACACCCCTGCATATGCAGCACCCTTCTTAGGTGACAGCAGACATAGACAGGCTGTATTTGATAAGAAAAACCCTGTCAAGGCCATGTTTAAATGCTGAATATTGGTGCAGTACAGGCCCTGAAGATTTAAAGCACTAGATGAGAATGAAAGAGTGACAAAATACTTATAGTGGGTAAAGTCTAGAGATTCAATTTATGCATTATTTTATTTCGCAGGACTTTGGAAAGCAACTGATAGTCAGATAGGCTCTGGAGGGCAGCTTATATGACTGTCTCAAGTATCCAACACATCAACTGAGCAGATTTTGTTCTCTCACTGTTTTCCAGGCTCTTTGACTACAAAAATATCTGGGAAAGTGGAATAAGTCCATCTTAAAATACCTACAAAATCTATAGAAGCAAGATAATTCATTTTTCTGGTATATCTCCTTAATCATTTCTAAGTAAATGGAGTCATGCCATGCCAATATTTTCACTATATCAAAGACTTGAGTGCTGGAGACAGAGCTGGTGTTGTCAGAGTCAATTTGTACTCACTCTCACTTAGTCTTTGCCACTCTTGTTTGTCAGACAGATAATGTCTTGTATTTTCCATAGACTAAAGTGGAAAAAAAATTTGAGTAGAGCAGACAAGACAGCTGGAGCCTTGGTGCTGGTGACAGAGCACTTGGCAGTGTTGTGTGTTGTTACTTTAATATGAGAGGACAGGAAAACAACCAATCCTAAGTAAAAGTTATTATAGTCACAATCTCTGAATTTACTCTAAAAATTGATGCCTTCATGTAGGGAAATCACCCCTGCAGTTTGCTGTTCCCAAAGGCTCAGTTTGCAAAGGACTTTCAGTACAGCATCCAAAAGTATGAAGCCAGTAGTTAAGCTGAGGCAGCCAGCAAAAATTGTTCTAAAAAAGGTAATGGAAAAACAGTTTCTTTGCCTGGGTCCCCCAGATACAGTAAAGGTAGGCATCTCACAAAAGATGTTTGTTTCTTATATTTTTTAGTAAATAAGAGAAAACTAAACTGAAATACCTGCTCCTTGGTTGCAGCCAGCAGCTGTGAAATCTGGTTTCATGGCCCTTCCCTTTGAATGCCTATTTGGAGACCTGAACTGAAAATGAGATCTCTCGTATTAACACACTCTGTCCCAGCCATTAGTGCTTGCTGGAGATTTCTCCAAAGTCATCTTGTCAAACTTGATTTGCTGTAAATAGCAGTCATTGAAGCAGGACCTTGTAACTGTCTCTGGAACGTCATTAATTTCGTAAAGATTCCACCATTATTCTTTTGAGTGAAGTGTGTTAGAGAACATAAATGAAATGAATAGATGTTTCAGCTGGCACAAACATGCAAAACCTGACTAGAAATTTTTCAGTATTTGTACAGGGAGGCTTTGAATAGCTTGATGGTTTCAAGAACTGGAATGTCATGGAGAGTTTTTAATCCTGGTTTTAAGCAGTTTATTGAACTCAGTACATAATGTTACCTCTTGTATGATAAAGGATGAGGATGTTATTTTAATAAATCAATAGTTCTTACTTAACCCTTTTCACTACTCGTGACTTTTATATACCTCTATTTTATCTACTCTCACTTATCTAATTTCAAGGCTGAAAAGCCCTAGACTATGTAGGCATTTTCCTCCAGGAAATTGTTCTCTACTTTTAATCATCCTGTCACTGTTCAATGCCTCTGCAGTTTTGTCATCATCTTTTAGGATGTGGGCACAGGGTGAGGTTCAGGACAAAACTGGATATGATGTTAGTGATATGAGTCTCCTATTTATATACTGAAAAAAGAGGATTTTCTGCCTTATCTGTTTCTTTCCCACTAATTGCTAGTGCTGGGAATTGTGCTGGGGCTTCTTTTTCTTTTTTTTTTCCTTTTTTTTTTTTTTGTGATCAATAGCGAGCTGATATTTTCACAGGACTGTCTGTTAGCATTTCAAGGAAGTATGGGTTTGTTTGGGGGAGTGTTATTTGGGGGTATGGGGTTTTTTGGCAGGGGGAGTGTTATATGCAGTAAAATTTATGTGTCTGTACCTGTGGCTGCTGTCTCAGTTTGAAGCAAAACACAATAGTTTCTTTCTAAATCTTAGCTGAATGAAAAAGATAAGCCTCTTTTAGATTTCAGCATGGTTTTTAACCACTTTAGTCTTTTCAATTGCTAATCATCTTCATGAATTTGCCTTAGTAACACCTTTAGCACATACATATGCATACTCTCAGTGCATATACAGCCGAGTTTTAACTTTTCTCTTGAAGTGAAAAATCCTGCATATCAGGAGTGCTTCAGTCTTGATCTCTGTTCTGTGTTCAGTCTGGTCTTGGAGATAATCTTTTAGTTTCATCACATTTTAGTAGGAACAGCAATCTCTTCATCAGTGTGAGCACTCCAGTGTCTGGCAACCTACCATGTGTGAAATGAGAATTCTTTTAGTTCCTAAAACAGTCTGTCTGCACTTTAATCTTCCTTCAACTTCACCTTTAAAATTGCATCATCTTTAAGGAAAGCCATGGTAATATGCAGCTGCTTTGGGAAGGTGAGGAAGAGACAGGAGACACTTAGTTCCACTGGTTTGCTGCATACAGGTCTAGAAACAAATGCCCAGGACCCATCTGTGCTGAAGCAGCCACTTTTTCCTGTTTCAGTGGGCATCTCTACCAGAAACTTGTTATAGCAAACAAGGGAATCATATTTTTCATCATTTCTGAAAGCACTTCCTAAAGACAATACCTTTTTGATTCTCAGCAAGAAATCTTTGTTTTGATGTTCTTACAGACTTGGATGTGAAATTGGGTTTATGGCCAAAAATGAGTTATTTTCTTTCGACAATTTGAGGCCTGTTATATTGACAGAAACCACATACCAGCAAGGGACAGAGACACTTCCAAATTCAATTAAACAAAAGTTCCAATTTGTCCATATTTGTCATTATATCTCCTAAGAGTTTCCTGATCTTTCTTAGGCTTAAACCTGTGTAGTTATTATAATAAACACATTTATAAACTTGCATTTGCTGAGACGTATTCCTCTTACAAACCAAAAGTTGATCGCCTTGCTTCAGTTAATTTGTGTCTTTCATATGGATAGTAACCACAGTCTCCTGAATATTTTTCATGATCTCATTAAGGGTTTCAGAAGAATAAACTACTCCAGATTGGACAGTGATAACCAGTTATGTATTTCCTTTGTAGCTGTTCCTATTCCCTTTGAAATTTTTTGGGCTCTGTTTTTTCAGGTTTTTTTAATCTGGTTTGCTCTGTTTTGGGGTTTTTTTGTGGAGGAGTGCAAAAGGGGGAGTGGGTTTCTTACATCAAGAGCTTGTTGCTGATAGTTTTCTATTTCTTATTGTTTTCTGGGTAAGCTTAGTAGAGCTAAAATAAGTTGTAGAGGTTGAGTAGACTGCTCAGTGGTGCAGTATGATGAAGAAAAAGCTCTTAATGAGAAAAATTCTAGCTGCAAAAAAGAAACACTACAGTACAGTAAAGCACATGCTTTATTGAAGGTGTGGTGCCATCACCCTTTCACCATTACCATGTTCTCACCAGGAGGTGCTGAATTCCTAAACTGAGCTGCCACGTCCCTTTGTTTGGGGTTTTTTAATACCAAATTAATGTGAAGAGTAGGCATGTCTATAGATATGCCATATGACAATTACTTTGTTAAAATTTTGTCATGGCTGATTTTTTTTCATCTTTAGAATGATCCAACAGATATTTCAAGTTGCTCCTTTACTCCCATGGATTTTCTGTAGTTCATGACAGTGATAAGAAGCACACAGAAACCAGATTGCTTGCTACTGCATTCCAAAAGGAGTCCAAGGAATCAGGTCCTTTAAGGGCATGCCTTTCCTGATTTAGCAAGCACCTGGATGGATTGCCTGGCCCTGATGCCTTCTGACAAGAAACATCCTTCATCTTTGCTACTAATGGCATCTGGACTCTTCCAGCTGCCAAAGTGTGTTAGGAACTGTTTGCTTCAAGAGCTAGCTGAAATAGTCTAAATGATCGTATTATGGTACCATGAAATGTTCCCAGACTGTACTTGAAGTTAATAGTAGAGCAGAATTTTCACTGTATCTCACCAGTGCATGTTTTTCTTGCTCCTGCTCTAGTTTATAATAGCTAGAACCCTATGGAAAGGTCAGGTGTACAATACTTCTTCTGCCTTCTATTTATGTGGCAACGAGTCAGGAGTAACTCTGTCCCATGAAGAATGCCAAGAATGAAGCTCTATAGTTTCACTTTTGGCAAATATCCTCAACTTCTTGGGAATTGTTTTGTTACCAGACACCAAGTGCCACGTCTTTGACTATCCATTCTCTTAATCTGAGAACCCTAAACTAGGGATAAAATATTGAAATTAATTTTTTTTCCATTCACATGAATAGGATTTAGTTTTATGAGGAAATAGAGAATTGAACATAGTGGGGAAGTAAAACAGTCCAAAAGGTTTGAAGTAAAAGTACAGTGAGCATGATGGCAGTTGAGATTAAACAGTCAGGATTTTAAAAATGTTTGAAATCCTGCCTTAGCACACATATGTTTTCTTTGAATCTCTGCAAGCTCTAAAGGCTGACTAAAGGTATGACTGAGATTAAGTGCTCTTGCTAGAATTTATGAAGGTAGTGGAGCCAGTTTAATTGCAGCAACGAATGTACAGTCCCACTCCCATTTCCTCTTTAGCAATGAAACAGTCCATCAGGTAGGGCTGAGTTCAGTGTGAGCCTTCTCTGATGTGTAGTCAGTGCAGTAAGGGCTTTTAGATAATTGTAGCAGGCAGCCAATTCATCTTGATACACAGGGTATAGGAGAAAAAAAAATCAGCTTTAAATGTCTATCTGGGTTTTGGAAAGTAGACGTTTCATGATGTGTTTGTGATTAAGTAGGTCATCAGTGTCAAAACACAATTTCAATTCCAGAAATGCTTTTGAAAAATATCATGCATCTCTAACAGTGGAGAGTTTGTCAGTTCTTTTTTAGTAGCTGCCTATTTACTGGTTTTGTTTTTAGACACTTGTTGTTTCTGTGCAGTGGGAACCAGAAGGGAGGAAGGAAGTCAGTTGAAACTGGTTTCTCAACAAACAACAAAATGTATCCTACTGCATATGCCTGTGCCATGGAATTTTTCAAAACTGTTACAAATTCATATTTTTAAACTGCGCTCAGAAGAGACTTTTTTTCTTTGAGGAGAGGTTACTTTCTTTTATTTGTACTTTAGTTTTAAATCATTGTCCCCTTTTGTTAAACTGTTTGAGAAATTTTGAATTTGTATACTTGCAAGATCATTTAATTTGCATGTAAATCATCTTCATACCAAATATTTCACTAATTTATCCTCAGAAATAGTTTGGTGAGTTTTGTGCCAAAAAAACCCAAATGAACCAACAAATAAGCAAAAATCCCTAACCAGTAAAACCAGTTCAGTGGGAGTTTTATACTTCAAAGATTTTATACATGCTGCATAGGCTCATATGTATGAACTCACTATTAATGTGACAATTTTTTTTAACCCACTTTCTTTTCCTTTCCTAAATTCTCCCAGAAGGGGGACTAGTAAAAAAATGAAATATTATGGTTTCAAACTCTAGATACCCCCATAGAGAAGTAGCCAGATTTTAGTAAGAAAGACTAAAAAACTCATTCTGTGCTGAGAACAGACATTAAGACACAAAACCACCAAACTTATTTTTAAGGTAGCTGCTGCTAGTTGTTCTTGCTGTTCATACATTTGCTACATGGCAGTGTAGCAGTCCATTGGCAGAAGTCAACTGTTGTTGATAGTAAAACTGCCATAGTATTACCTTTGTCACTGAATAAGACAGGGGAAAAAAAAAAACCTAGTGGTAGGGTTGCTTTCCTTCACAAATAAATGAATCTGTACAGAAAAGAGTATTTTTACAAAGCTGCTTACAACAATACTAGGAAGTATTAATAATTAAATTAAATTATTAAATATCCATTACAGAAAAACAACATAAACATTTCATAGCTAAATTTGTGATATAGCATTTGCAGGTGCAATTTCAGTAACTAATGAATGCAATTATAACGTGGACATTTAAGCAATTTAAATGTGAAGATAATTGGATAATTGCCTGTTCTAATAAAGTAATATTAACAGGAAGGAATTATAGAGAAAAAAATGTGTAACTTGAAAGCTTTTGGTGTTATTTCAAGTGGTAGTTCTTTACTGGCAAAACATTATCATCAGTGAGGCTTTTGATCATGTAAGTCTGTTTTGACATAACTTCAGTGACATCCTTGTATATAGGAAGAAGGAGTCACTAAATACAAGATTTGTAAGGACAGCTTGATTTCCAATCCAAATTCTATTCATGTTTCTTACAATGGGGATGTTTAAACCTTTGAGGCGTTTAGAGTGATGTCTCTGGTAACAGCTATTTAAAGATTGGGGTGTTTTTCTTTGGTAAGTTGGTTGGGGTTTTTTGCAGGGGAGGAGAGGCATGTGCTTATTTTGGGATATTGTATTCTGTTTTTAAAGGAAATAACTCTGAATCTTTCTGAGAGAGTTTTTATTCAGCTCTCCTTCTTCCTGTTTAGAAGTTATCCTATTTGACAACTATAAAAAGTAAGAACATGAACATACATTTTTCTTGTTTGTTTTTTTTTTCCCCTTCCAACTCAAGCAAAAGTTTTAATACTACAGTGATGTTTTGGGGTTCTTTTTTCAAATTTGGTAAAGAGAAAAGTGGTAAAAAGTACAAAAAAGAGAGATAACAGCAATTCTGTTCAGGCTAGCAACATTAACAGGGAACAAAGTTGACTTAAAATAACTTTTGGTCCTAGTATGAGAAAGATGTATGCAAATGTGAGAAAAAAAACATGCAACAAGTCAAGTTTTCATTCATATTCATTTAGCAGTGATGTTAGTATGCTTTCTTTGGTTTCTAACAGTCAGTGTGTCTGAGTTGGTAGAATTGGGAAGAGAAAAATCATCTCTCATAGCCTAATCCCTCTTGGTGATAGGAAATAAAGATCTGGAAACTGTGAAGCACATGAAACAAACTACTAAAAAATTAAATCCCTTTAAGTCTCATGTTTTCTGGTAAAGTAGATAAAATTTCTATTTAATAGCATTGGCAAGTATTTTATTTGCCAAGGAAAATATTATTTAATTAATCCTCTGCATTCTATTGAGTATGAGGTGATATGAGATTCTCCAGATAATTTCCATCTCCTCTGGGAATCTTGGATCTTCAAGCCTTGCACAGAAGGAAAGGCAGGAGACAGCTAGGTTAGTAAGGCTGCTGGAAACATGGCATGTACTCTTTTCTGTATACTCTTGTCTACAACTGGAAACACGAAGATTCATTGATATTATGGTATAATCACAATACGCAGATTTTACATCCACTGTTGTAAAATTTGTTGAGATTCAGTTGGCATCTGAAGTATAAAAGTTTTCAAGTTAGCAACACAGTGGAAGTAAGATTAAAAGTCATCTTGTCTACACTGTTCCTGCCACAATAAAAATGTCTACTTGTTAGGTTTTTGAACGCATTCTCCATCTTTAAACAAAACTAAATCTTTCTCTTTTAGGTTAATCTTCTCCCATATATTTTGCATCTGCTTTGTGTTTCAGTGCTCATGTGTTAAAGCTGTATATTGCAGGTGGAACAGAAATGCCTTCATTAATACTTATGTTCAGTAAATGGAAATATAGTGCTCAGGTTTTTAAATGCTCTGTTCTGGATTTCATGCTTCTTCTTCTGGAGTTGGACACATTAATAACAATTATGAAACCTAAACAAAATTGACCCCTATTTTAGTGAAAAGTTGGACAAGTAGTCATTCTGAGGTTCCTCCATTCCGTCCTTTGTTATTCTGTGATTCAGTTCTCTGCAAATCCCAAACAATGGAACCCAAAAATAAATTTACTGCTGTGCAGCCAGTTACTGACCCTTGCTTAGTGAGGATTTTAATGATCAAGCTCTTGATACCATGCCAGATAAAATCAGAATTTCAAGAACATAATAAGAAAAAGATGGCAAGAAATAAAGGAATTAATCTCCATTAAAAATGGATTTTAAAAAAGAAACTTGAAGGGCACATCTTGGGAAAAAAATAGATGTTTTGAATAATTTATAATCTCTCAAATATTAAACAGAAGCAGTCTTGAGCAGTGTTGTCTTTGTGGTTTGAATGTGATTTTACAACTGCTAGCAGATTTTTAGGTTCTTTTAACTTTTACATAGAACAATTTTTGATCAAGGGGGTGTACTCAGACAGTTCCACACTGCTCTATCAATGGTAAATATCAAGATACCTGAGACTGCCCATAGAACACAGTGTGTGATTCGTTTTGTTTCCAAGACATATCTGCTACAAAAGTCGGTAGTAGCAAACAAGTTGGAGGTTTCATTTGAACTGTCATTGAATTTTCCACTCCTTATTGAGTTCACATTCTTGCCTATCTGAGCAAAGATTATCAATAAAAACTCCAGGATAGTTAAAGAAAACAGAGAAGTCAACAGCTATAAGAAAAGACTGCTTTTCCTGCTAAATAAAGTATTATGACACAGTTTGTGGATCAAGCAGACTATCTGATCAGTAGATTATCTAATTTTTCTAAGTGACAGAGAATTGAGTGCTTGCTGCACAAACCTGGTATCAGTGACAGAGCACAAAAGCAGGGATCTTGGCAGGAAGCAATAAAATCACTGCTACAGAACGTATCTCAGATATGTCCCAAAAGATAAGTGATAGGAATAGAGGTGACAGTCAATCCCCCCTTTCAGTGTTTATCAACAAGTTTTTAGGTTGAGCCCCCTACCTCAGTCTCTGAGAGGAGAGGAAATAACAGGCATGGTGTGGGATTCAGGGTTTAAGAAAATGGTAGGGATTTCAGGAGCTGGTAAATCACATTGATGGCAACCGATGACGCAGCCTAAGCATTGTAAGTACACTATGGTACATAGAATTTAATGCCTTATAAAGCAAAGACCAAACAGAGCATGAAAAGTCATTCAGAGCTACAAGTTCTGAAGCCTTATTTTTCAATCCCTCTCAATGGGTTTATTGTTTATTTACTTTGTTATGTTTTTTGGAGGTGTTTTCTTTTGGTTTTGGGGGGAAGGAGAGAGTGTTTGGTTTAGTTTTTTTAACCAAAAGCAAGCCCTAACTCAATGAGATTTATCCTTCAGGTAGGAGATCTCCTGAAAGGCAAGTAAAAGTTTAATGCTGCAGTCCTGAGTAACTTTCTGTCTTCTCTTTAGCATAGTAATTATTTTCCCAATCAGTGTGGTAATACTGCTGACTTTAACTGTTTGCTCATAGATTAATAAGTGATAATCATTATTGAGCTTAATTTTTTATATTTTCTAATTTCTGTGCTGCAGTATCATAAGTATAACTAGAGCTTTCAAAAGTGGCCTTAAACAGTCATTCTAAGATGCCGTGTGCATGCAGGTGAAATACTTAATACATCACTAACAAGAAGTGGTAAGGGCTTACCTGAAGGAGGAAATTTTAACAGTATTTCTACTGCTATAATTGTCTTATTTCTTTAATTTGGTGGCAAAATGTGTTTTGATCTTTGATATAGTACATGGGCTATGGAACATGCCCTATGTTTAATAAGAATTTCAAATAGAAAATATTTCAAAAAAAATATTCCTCTAAAATGGAATATTATGGAATGGTTAAAAGTAAAGCTCCATTTCCATACGTCTTTGCTTAACTTCAAGACCCAGAAGTAAGCACTTTGAAACAAATATAGACTTAAACACCTGATGTAGGCATTGTGTACCAAGTTCTGATACCTTGATGCAAACAGGAGCAGAACAATGTAGACAAGTAAGGATTACAGTGCTGTTTTATTTGACAGAGCTTTTAGTTAACCAGATATTCTGCACTGTCATAGTCACTTAAAATAGACAAGTAAATAGAAAATAGCTATAATAGTAAAAAAAATGAGCAGTAATTATTTTTTTCACATGGGCTTTTATTAAAGAAATTAAAGAGATTAAGGCTGCCCTCTTTACTGTGGCATAAATCAGAGGTGTTTTTTATAGAAGTCATACTGATTTCAATATTTTGATGGATTGACCCTGGCTGAATGCCAGGCACACACTAAAGCCACTCTGTCACTCCTTTCCTGAGCAGAACAGAGGATAGAAAATATAATGAAGGGGTCATAGGTCAAGATTAAAGGCAGGGAGAGAACATTCACCAATTACCATCATGGGTGAAACAGGCTTGACTTAGAGAAATTTAACTGAAATTATTAACAATCAAAATCAGAGTAGGGTAATGAGCAGTAAAACCAAATCTTAAAACCACCTTCACTCCATCCCTTTCTTCTTCCTTAGCTTTACTCATTATTTTCTACCTTTTCATCCCCAGGAGTACAACATGTGGACAGGGAATAGGGGCTGTGGTCAGGTAATCACACACCTTTGCTGATCCTCCCTCAGGGAGAGAACACCTCACACTTTTCCCATGCTCCAGTGTGGGGTGCCTTTCATGGGAGACAATCCTCCACAAACTTTTCCAATATGAGCCCTTCCCATTGGCTGCAGTTTTTCATTAGCTGTTGCAGTGGGTCCCTTCCATGGGGTCACAAGCCCTTTCAGCAAACCTGCTTCAGCATGGGCTTCACTCTCCACACTCCACAGGTCCTGCCAGGAGCCTTCTCCAGTGTAGGCTTTGTTGCTGACAATAATTAATAAATCAATAATTGATTTATAATGGTTTAGCAGAACACTACCTTCAGGAGAGTGGTTTTGAACAATCACTTGAATTTCAGAATAATTATTTTATGTGTATATAAAAATGCCCTTAGAATGTCTGTAGGATGACTATTCTTTTTCCTTCTTCATAATGTAATAAAAAATAGATATCTAAAATGCACATAAATTCATGTAAAGATTATAGAGTGACGGTGATTATTTTACTTTAAACTTCAGTTGTAATTCTCAAAGTCATTTTTTGTTGGACTGCAAGAATCTTCCCCAAAGTACACTTCTCATGCATTTTGCTTAGTTTGTAGTCAGTTAATTTTTATCTGCAGTAGATATAATCTTCTTGATCAAAAACAATCTCCCATTTGATTAAATGTTATTTTCCATCTACTTATATTTCTCTTTCAGTTACATACAGTGTTCTCTACTTCCTTGGTTTTGAGAAACAGTTTTTTCTAGGGGATTGAGTATTTAGGCTGCAGCCACTGAAGGCCTTTGAAATGTATTTATTTTATTTTAAGTAATTTTTGGCCTTAGCCAAGTGGCATAATTTTATCTTCAGCTTGTACATTATTGCAGTGACTAATATTTTAAGAAGGGTCACCTTCTTGTTTGCTTTAATCTCTGGAGTGCTATGTAATGGCAGAGTTTTTGTATGGTTGAGCATAGTGTCTGTTCTAACTACTGTATTTGTGTCTGAAGAGCCTCCTTTAGCACTATGCTTTCATGTTCAAATAGCATCTTAATTCTTTCTATTTGCTATGTGTCAGTGAGTTATAAATCAGCCTTTAGATCACAGATTTTTGTAAATTGTAAATCTTCTAGTAAAGATCAGTCAGAAATTAATTTAGTATTCTGAAACTGTCTGCAGCGGTATGCTAGGAAAATAGCATTGCTTTATATTAAAGAATGAGCCAAAAACTTACTCATTTGTAGCTCACAAAAAAAAAAAATTAAATTATTCTTTACTTTTATTTGTTATTTGCACTATATCCAGGATCATAGCTGCCTGACCTTTCCCATGGCTTGTGTACCTTTCCACCTGAGACAGCTCAGTGAGCTCTGACATTTGCTGAGCTGCAGACAGCCCTAGGAAGTTTGCTGTCTGTCTTCTGGGTGAAGCCACTAAGGCATGTCTCTCTTGTGCAAGGTTGTGCCCAGCCAGCTCCACAACAGACAAATGTCAGGAGGCTTGAGTATAGCAAAGATTCCGTTGGAGAGGCCATGCCATGATGCAAAAATCAAATCACATTGATTTGTAGCTGTGGAGCACAGAAAACCTAAAGCTTTAGCTGGTAAATTAAAATAAAGGATGGTGATGAAACATTTGGGCACATTTCAGCTGCCATGTTTAAAGGAATGTGTCTAAGAAAATGTTAGGAATTTTGGACACCCAAGCTGAAGAATTTTAAACTGCTTTCTTACCTAGGGTT
Source organism: Pyrgilauda ruficollis (assembly GCF_017590135.1). Taxonomy (NCBI): domain Eukaryota; kingdom Metazoa; phylum Chordata; class Aves; order Passeriformes; family Passeridae; genus Pyrgilauda; species Pyrgilauda ruficollis. The sequence continues at coordinate 28,488,357 of NW_024519206.1, read as the reverse complement.
AGGCTACTAGTCAATTTCAAAGAAAATTATTTAAGTCCCCTCATTTCCAAAATTATTTGCCAGCTCCTTGTCAGATTAAAAGAAGGAGGAATTTTAGGTGTTTGCGAAATCTCAAAATTAACTTGTTTGTACTAGGATGTTCTGCAGACTAACTTCATTATTCTTTGTATAATTGTTGTAGTAATGCTTTGAGACACTTATATATAAAGTTATCCTAACAAGCTTCCTATGTGACCTTATCTTGTTTGGTGTAAACAGAATTTTCAGAAGAGTGTTTTGATAATGCGGTTATCAAACTGAATGAAAACCATGACACAACACCTGACATACCCTTAAAAAACTGAAAGGATCCCAAGTGACACATTCAAAACCACATCCTTTCAAAGAAACATACATTAAACTTGTTCTGGTATATGCTGTAAATTATAGCAATAACCTTACGGTTCTGTTTTCAACACCTTATTGAGTTTGTTGAATTCCTTTTATAGAGTATGAGGGGTATTGTGCAAAAAGTGTAAATGTCAAAATTACAAACTAATGTCATATGTATTATTAATTTTTGTTTTTCTAAAGTAGTGACAGTGTGCTAACTAAATCACTAGTTTGACTTTGATTTGTAGGTAAGAGATTTTTCAAGAAATTCAAGATAAGATGATTGTATTCACTTTACTACTTCTAAAACTCTGGAGCAACTTTGAGATAATTACCCTGTATATACACACACACACATATATATGTCTGTAACTTCTTGAGGTCCTGCTACTTAGTGTTAAGAGTAATTAATTAGTAGAGGTTATGGATGTAACAAAACAATCACTTTTCATTTGCTTTCATGATAATTTTTTTCATAACAATTTTTCCATCTCCTGTCCCCTATGACCAGAGGTGTAATCATAGCAACATCATTCCTCCAGAGTTATATTTATACCCTTATCAAAGTCCCCATTTTTTAGTTCTACCAATATGGAAAGATTGCAAGGAGTCTATTAATAACATTTTATACCAAGTAATGACCTTTTATTACATTTTCCTTAGAAGAAGTAACTCAATAGCCCTTGTTCTTAGGTCAGGTGTTTTCTTTCTATAATAAAACTCACCAGCGTTGACATCATCAAGAACATTTTCAGAGGGGGAAAGTTTCTGACCTATGATTTCACTTGTACTTTAATTATAGTGTTGCAATAATCACTGAAAAAATATAGAAATCCTTCACTATCTCCTCTGAGCATTCTTCTATTTTAGGGGTTTACTACTCTGTCACAAGTTTCTAATTCCTTTTGAGTGTAATTCTGATTTTACATGCATTCAAACCTATAGCTCCATGGGTTAGTACACTAGCACATCCCACCTCTTGATTGTTACAGGGTTTCTTTCGTTCCTTGTTGATTTCTAAACACATGATTTTACAATATTTATTTATTTAGTGGCATATTCCTATTGAGGTAACTGTGTAGGCTGAAAACTGAATTCATTCTCATGAAAGCTGCCATAAAATTATTTTTCATCCTAGGTAAAAGACAACATTCCTACCCTTTTCCTTGGTATTTAATATTGATTATTAGTATATTATTAGTATTATTAGTATATTTTATCCATTAGAAAAAATATACTAATTTGAAATAAAAAATAATTGGACTTTCAATTGCTTAGGTAAAATTTTTCAAGGGTGATTTCTATTTGGTTCTAATTAGAATGATTTTTAGGTTTTATTCTATATGTGTTTATATTTCCTGTTGTTATTTTTATTGTTCTCATTGTACAAGCCAAAATTTATACTGCTGTAGAGCAGATTTGGATCTAAATTAGCTGTCTTGAATACTGATAAAAGTTTAATTATGGCAAGACAAGGTTCCTGACAGGATGTGGGGATCAGCATTTGCAGAGCCTAAACAGGTCTTGTAGCTTTCGCTGAACTTTCCACTGGTTGCAGCAGCTTTCATTAACCTTTTACCTCTGTGAAAATAAAGGCTGTGTCTTTACACAGCTGCAAATTACCCTTGCTGGAATGCAATGGAGGTCTGATAGACTTTTGTTACTATGTTACAAGCAAAGCTTTGGTTTAAACCTTAAGTATATACTTTAAATATATTTTTCCAACTTATGATAACCATTTCTTCAGAGTAATGACCTCTATAGGGATAATATGGAAAGGATAACCAAAGATTATTACCAGGTTGGTCAGTGCCAGCACTGTTGGCCAATTTGACAGCTAATGAACCAATATGATGTTGAAAGTCCATAATGTTCCAGTGAGCCAGTCATTAAATGCTGTAATGAAATTTTTTTGGAAGGGATTATTACTGTTCTAAACCACGTTTAGTGATTTGTAGTAGACATTTTCTTCTTGATATTTGCATTACAGTATAGAATCATAGAATCGTTTAGCTTGGAAAAGGCCTTAAAGATCATTGAGTCAAAACATTAATTTAACATTGCTAGGTCTACCACTAAACCATGTCCCTAGGCACCACATCTCTGGGATTTTTGGATACATCAAGGAATGGTGACTCAACCACTTCCCTGGGCAGCCTGTTCCAATGCTCAGCAATCCTTTCAGTGAAGAAATTCCCTTAACATCCAATCTAAACTGCCCCTGACACAACTTCAGGTCATTTTCTCTGCTCCTGTCACTTGTTACTTGGGAGAAGAGACCAACACCCACATGGCTACCCACAATGCTACCTCCTTCCAGCTAATTGTAGAGAGTGATAAGGTGCCCCCTGAACTCATTTTCTCCAGGCTAAACACCCCCAGCCGTTTCAGCCTCTCCTCATCAGACTTGTGCTCCAGACCCTTCACCAACTTCATTGCCCAGAAGAGCCACCACTTCTCCTTGCTGACCTGACCCTCATACCATTGGCCTTAACCCACTGCTCCAGCCTGTCTTGATCCCTCTGGAGAGCTTTCCTGTTTTCCTGCACATCAACACTCCTTGGAGTCACTCCCAGCTTGGAGTCACACCCAGCTAGAAGTCACCTGCAACTCGGAGTCACCTGTAAACATCCTGAGAGTACTCTCCCTCTCCAGATCATAAGACACCAAAGAGAAACAGCCCCAGTGCTGATCCCTGGGACATACCAGTCATGACCAGCCGCCAGCTGCCTTTGGCTCCATTCACCGCCACTCTCTGCGCTCAGCCATCCCGGCAGGATTTTACCCAGCAAGGAGTGCAGCCCTCCAAGCCACGAGCAGACAGTTTATACAGGAGAACGCTGCAGGAAAGGGTGTTAAGGGCTTTACTAAATTTGGATAACATCCACAGCTTTTCCCTCATCCTCCGAGGAGGTAACCCTGTCATACAAGGACTGTCAGTTAGTTAAGCAACTAATAAATTATGAGGCAATGCATTTGGAAATTCTGTAATTCCTTTGTGTTTATCAAGCAAATTTCTACCAGCTATAAAGCCAGGCATACTGAGTTACACTAGGTTAGTGTTTGTTATCATCTGAACCAAGAGAATACTTGCCACACTTTTTCTGCTGATATGTTTATTTGTACTTTTATTTGTATTCCTTTATATTGATGGCCATAGAGTGTTATGATCCATTTTTATACCACTTAAAGTCAATTTAAAATGAGCAGTGAATTGTAATTGAGAATATGAAAAAGGGAACAGTAGAAGTTTGATAATCCTGTGGACTCAAATGCTATTTTCACCTTCATGCTGACCTCATGTAACACTTTATTACATTCCTGGAGGATTAGGCTGAAAGCACAAAAAGCTTAAAATCAATCCAAGGCTAAAAGAAATTCAGACTAACTCTTTATCTCCCTAGAAAGCTCATTCATTCACAGCCTCCAATCCTGTTTTCATTCATTTTATCAGGAAAAGAACTTCAGGGAAGTAATTCCTTGTAGCTGAAACAGTGATCTGTAGATTAATTAATCCTCTCTTCCTCCACTAGACTCATGCACTTACTAATACTTAAAGTTGAGTTGCATCTGTTATCCTTCAGTCAAATGGAAAGTTTTTTCTTTATGTTTCAGAAGACTGTGGATTATTGTAATTTTTTTTAAAATCTCTTGACACTATCTTCAGTACAAAAAAAAAAAAAAAGTCATAGTAAAACATGTCTGCAACATTAAGTCGACTAATTTAACCCTGACCAGAATTTTGTAATCATTATAGATGAGGATGGGCTGCATCAGTCATGGTTAATCTGAACTTGGACCAGAGCTTTTTCATAATTTAGTTCACCCAGTGTAAAATGGGATTCTTTGTCTAACTCAGGCTCATGATCATGGTCAGCCTTATAAGAGCTTACTTGGTACTTCAACATAATAAAATTCTGCAGAACGTCTCAAAATCATTCTCAAGTTAGCAGTAAAGGTAATTTTTTATTTCCTTTTATTCTTCTATAGGTCTTTCAAAATTCTCCTGCCTTATACATATTCTACATATTTGTTTGACCATCATTTGTTGCAGTAACAAGGCAGTCTACCATAATAATTTAATGCACATTCTTACAATTGGAGGAACTGAAACACAAAAATCTACTAGAGCCTAGATTGTCAAAAGCATTTAGTGGCCTCATTTTCATAGGTTCAATACCAGACATGACAATAAAGGAGTGATATATCTAACTATCTATAAAAATTGGAGGCAAATAATTAAAACAAAAGCATGCAGGAAGTGTAACCACAGGTTAAGTCTATGCCCTCAATCTTGAGGACCAGGCATTCTTTTGCTACCAGACTCATTCATCAACTAATACTTAAACATGAGTTACAGTTGTTACCCTTCAACCAAACAGAAAATTTTTATCTTAGTATTTTAGAAAATTGAAGATTTTTGGGTTTGTTTTTGAGGGGTTTTCTGGCAAAACATCTTGTATTTTGGTTTAAAATTAGTTTCAGCTTGTGATTCCTAGAAAAAATTTATTTGTTCCTGTTCTATTTGCTACTAAAGCATGGTTCAAGGTAGAGATTTTTTTCTTAAATGTATCCTTAAGTTTACAGAGCCACATTTTTAGTCACTGTCAGATTGACATTAAAGATGGTGAATTTTGAATATTTCAAAAGTCTTCATTGAGCTCGGAACTACGAAACACCTTGAGTTATAAAATAAAAGCCTGGATGATTACAGTTGTAATGGCTGATGTAAATATATCCATCATTCCATTATGATGAAGTTTCCCTTTTAATTACTGGGGAAATTCAATGTTATTAACATAGTTCTTGAAAGATTACTTCATAAAGGCTTCACAATTTGTTTTTTCCTCTCAAGATTAAGACTCCATAGTATGTCAACTTTATAGCTTGTCATTCCTAATTTAAAAGACAAGGTTAACTGCCTTTTATGTGATTGTCTTGAGACACACAACCCCAAACATAATTCCAAAATATTTCTCATTTAACCGCCAAACCTTAAAATAGAGATGTGTCGCATCTCTTAAAAAAATATTCCTAAAAATATGAGTCATATGAATTACAGAAGCATGAATCAAAGAAATATTAAGAAGGCTAGCATTTAGGTTTTAAGAACCACAGGAAGCAGACAAATAAGAAGATTTTAAACTGGACATTTAATCTGGAGACGTGTCTGCAAGGAAGTAGATACCTATTAATCAAGTAATAATAAAAATTCAATCTGTTGCAAAACTGGTTTAGGTCAATAAATGCAGAATCTAAAAGAAATGTAACTAAAACCATATAGAAAGGTAAGAACTAGGAGAACATACGTAATGTGAAAATGTGCTGTGTGGGTGCAATTGATAGAGAAAGGGGGAGAGAGAGCATTTCTTTCATTTGGCAAAAGAGTCAAGAATAACCTAGTACTTCAATCTCTGCCACTTTGAAATATTCTTTATTTTGAAGTTAGTATCAGAGGACAGTATTAATCACTCCACAATTGAAAGACTGTTGATGATAATGTTTTGGACAGTTGACTCTCTTTGGGTTTGTACTTTTTTTAAGCATAGCTACTCAAAAGCATGTCTTATCTAAGCTAAGATGATGTGACTTTGTTGGAAAACTTATCCAGCTGATGAGATAAATATTGAGATTTAGGGGTCCTAGCAGATTTTTCCCAAGTCTCTCACACTAGTGAATGGAATGCAAGTCCTTTTCATGTCTTGCAACCTTTTAGCTTCATAAGGACCTTAAATACTGTTTATTTAATTACTAAATAGGTAGGTTAAATATAGCATGGTACAGAGAGGAGAGGTATTCTTTCCTCATTAAGATAAAACAATAATTTTTTTTAAGCATGGTGAAGACAAGTTAATTTTATGTACCTAGTTTTTGTAACTGAAACTGAGATCCAGTTTAAATACCTGTACTCACATTCACCTAAAGGGTGTATATAACCTTTTGTCTGTGGCTGGCAAAGTTGTTACATGGGTTATGCTCTGCTATGGTTTTTCACATTTCTGAAACCTGAGTTCTGATATAGTGGTCTCAGCTGGGGTCTTACTCTCAGTAAAGTACAGTTTACTTAGGAACCACAGTAAATAATGTCTTTAAGCTTCGAAACACTGCCAGAAAACAGTATTTTCTGCACTACAAACTGGATTAATCAGTAGCCATTATAACTTCCAAATCATGGATCTCCAAACTTGCATGTAATAGGCTCTGCATTCTGTGTATATCTGCCAATTAGACAGAAAAATATTAGAAGGTAATATGTGAAGGCAGTTTAATTTTATGTTGTAAAATCAGAAGACTTGTAGTTTACAGATAGGAGCTTGGTAACAGTTACCTGTGAGCACATATTGTCCATGAATTATCAGCGGATATAAAATACAGAAACCAGACACTTTCTTTCAACACACAGCATTTGAAATATCACTGTATGCAATTACTGAGAGAAGGCTTTGTATCATCCAAGTCAGAGACTAAAATTTGTGGTTTACCTAAATCTAGCATCATATATTATGATATTATTATTTTAAAGACTCATTATTTTAAAGACGAAGGCCAGCTTCTCTTTCTGTCATTTCTCTGTTGCTAGATTTACATACACATGTGGAGGTAGCTTAAGGTCACTACAGCTACTGCTCCTGATTGAAGTTTCCTTTGAGATCTAGGCCACTAGGAAAAACAGCAGATGTCACCTGTCTACTAGAGGGTCATTTACTGAGTGGTGAGTCAGGAAAAAGGTGGAGAGTAAAAATTTTAACTCACAAGAACTCTCTAAGTTTCCTTGGCTTGGTCATCATATGAGTGCAGCCAAGGACAGTATTTGTTTGTTGGAATGCAGATATACAGCTATCAAAATATGCAATTTTGCCCTGAAAGTTGTCGCATACTAAAGAGTTGTCTCTACTAAGTGTGCATCTTTAAGTCCATTTGCGAGAAGTGCTACCCTTTCAGCAAGCCTATAACATCCTAGTAAACATAATGTTTTTTTCAGCAGCTTCATATGGATTAGAAGCAACATAGTTAACACCTTTAAAGTAGACTATTTTAGCCTAGGTGGACGTTAAGGAAAGGAAATTGAATTACTTTAATGTAAAAGAATATTTGCAAGCATATGACATCATCATTATATTTTTTTAGAAACAGTTGCAGAAATTATTATTTTAATGGGTTTATTTTTGTACTTGCCATGTAAGGCCTCAATATATTGTAACACTATATGCATAAAGTTTTCTCAGTCAATGAAACAGCATTTTTCATATTCTTTGGGGAAAAAAGTAGACTTCAGGAAATATCTCCAACAGTGTTGAAGTATCTGTGTTTTCAAGACCACCTGCTGTATGCTTTTAAAATTAGTAAGAATAGAACTCAGTGCCCAACAGAGCCTTTTTGAATTCTAATAGCTTCAGTAAATGCTTCCTGGTAGAACGGAGAAAGTCTGTCTTAACTCTACTGGCTCTACGTGCCTTTGTGGCAGGTGGGAATGTTCTGTCTCTTGTTGAACACCAATGTTAGGTGAACTGGAAAGGGAGAATGAACACTATTTTGTATGCTATTTTCATTCTTTTCACTGAATGAGCAATTTCATTTTATTTGTGTTTCCATTTTGCAAAAAGATTTCCAGATATGTTGATACTTTGGCATGTGTAATAATACATCACTTCAGGTGAGACTATTCAAAGGTTTTCTATAGTTTTGAAGACAGAATACAGGACAAGCTCACCAATATGTTTCAGCAGCTTTGTGCCTGTTGGCACAAAGCAGCCACGAACCTGATTTAACAAACTAGTTAAATTGGTTTTATGGCCTCTTTGTGCTGTGGGAATATTGTAAAACAGCTGGAATGCATTGCTGATGTATCTGGTCCTAAGTTGCTTGCATGGTACGAAATGCTGTTGTACAGCTGTCTCATAGAGGCCCTCTCAAAACTGCATTCATCTAGTGACACTGCACCAGCAAACTGGGGCTTTAAAAGAAGGTGCCTGGTACATACCACATTAGGTAGCTTTCATCTTAGTAGACCTGATGTACTTCAAAAGCATCATTAATCTCCTTTCAGTTAAAATAATAACTGACTGTGACATCAGAAGCACTTACACAAATATGGTAAATATATAGGGAAAGTGCCAGTCACTGCTCTTCCTGCATTCTGGTTCAGATCATGAAACCATATTGCAACATGGACTTACTCCCTTTTGAATGAAGCAAAGCACAACTCTGCACTCTGGTAGTAGCCCGATGGATCCCAACAATTAATAAGCATTAATTCTACAAGACTAGATTAAAATTTATCCAAAATACCTGCAGTGATGGAGTGTAAGTGCTTGCCAATAACACTTTCACTCCAGGTCTGCACTTGTGCTTTGCTACTTGCTAATGCACACAGGCAGAGGTAAGGTATTGGTCCATGCTACTGTCCACCCAGGAGAAATTCTAGGTTTCCTGAAATTACTTTAGTTCTTGCCACAATTTCTGGATGCTTGAGGTGGGATTCTAGTCCTTTGTGGAACCCAAGTTGAATTCCTTCCTTTATATCATATCACAACAAAAGTTTTTAATAGGTTTCCCTCAAGTTTTCTCTGTTGCAACTTATCTTTTTTAACAACTTTATTGTAATTACATATTCTGTCTCCAGCTGCTCGCTACAAGAATCCTTATATGTTCTGTGGATCTAGAATTCTCAGAGTCTGCACACACACACTCCTTCTTTCCCCTCCTCACACGGAATTGTGAGTTAAGGCTTCACATGGTGGGTAATTTCTCTGAGGCAGTAGATAATTCTGCTCTTAACACAGCAGTGCCAACATAAACCTGGTGCAGGGATGATGTTTGCATAGAGCCCTTGAGCAACTTCACCCTTAGTGACTGTCAAGACAAACCTTTTTTTGTGTCATATTTCCCAAATGATTACAACTGAGTGTCATACACTCCAGACACACCTTTGTGAGAGATTCAGGGTGATGAGCATTAGCTATTAATATCTTGCTTGCTAAAGCAGTGCTTCCACTTAGCTTTGTATTTTATCTGGTATTTTGGGGGAGGTTGAGCTCTCCTGATGTAGAGAAAAGATGAGATTTTCCAACTCAACATCAAAGGAAAAAGCAATGCTGAAGATTAATTGAATCAATTAGAGGAAAGTACAATATGCTGACATAAGTGCATAAGCAATGGGGTTTCTATTGTTGCCCCATGTACTTAATTTTAATTACCATCAGCTCATCAGCGTAAATCTTCAAGCATTGCACATTATGAAATGCTAATTAGTAAATGTGTGTTGCACTAAACATTGGCTTCAGTTTAAAAAGTAATTGAAGATTTTATCAAATCCTTGACCCCAAAAGTCACACTGTTTAGGGCAGGTGGAGACGGTATGAAGAAAATAAAATGCTTGTACAATCACCAGTTATACCATAGAATCATAAAATCTCTTAATGGTTTGGGCTGGAAGGGGGTCTTAAAGATCATCTTGTCCATCCAACCACTCTTGCTTCCATGGTCAGGGACACTTTCAACTAGATCAGGTTGCTCAAAGCCCAGTCCAACCCAGCCTGAAATACCCCCAGAGATGGGGCATCGACAACTTCTCTGGGCAACAAATTGCAGTGCCTCACCACCCTCAAAGTAATTTTAGTAGATATATTTTTATTTTTAGTAGATATATTTTCTTATGTCTAATCTATACCTACTCTCAGCCTGAAGTCATTCCCCTTTGTCCTGTCACTGCATACCATTGGAAAAAATCTTGCCCCATCTTTCCTGTAAATTCCCTTCAGGTACTGAAAGGCTGCAATTAGGTAACCCCAAAGCCTTCTTTTCCAGGCTGAACAATCCCAATTCTCCTAGCCTTTCCTCATAGAAGAGGTGCTCCATCCCTATGATCAGCTTGGTAGCCCTCCTCAGACTCATGGATATATATGATTAGCTATCAGTAGATGAAATTCCAAAGCTATGTGCCAATTGCACTCTCAAAAGTTGCCAAAAAGAAGAAAATACATAATTATCCTTAACCTTCGGACTGATCTTTTCAGTAATCAGCAATTATCCATAGTGGTTTGCGTGTCTGAGTAATTTTAATTTAGCTTTCATCCCGGTCCTTTGATTAGTTCCATATATCCTTTTGCAACATTCAACAAACTATATTACATAAACAGTAGTTTAGAAAAGCAGTTTTTCTTGAATAGTCAATTCTAAATTTTTGTTTGTTTTTTTTTAGATCCAAAGTGACAAACTGTATTTGCATGATCAATTAAAAGGGAACACTGTAGGGTCTTGCTGCTGTCATTGTAGGGTCTTTGAGGGCAGGACTCTTACTTGAGTGGATTTACATTTGTGTGATTGTATTGCTCAGAATTGAGTTAGATTTGAGTTTGAAGAGTAGAATATAGTATAGAGGCAAATAAACAGAGGGTTTTAATTAACCAAATGAATTCTAGAAACTAGTCATTCATAGGATTCCACTCTTGAATCTCTTCTCTGCAATGCCTAGTGACAAGACCTAAGGGAACTGCCTGAAGTTGTGTCAGGGGAGGTTTGTGTTGAACATTAGAAAAAGATTTCTTACCCACAGGGTATCTGGGCACTGGAACAGGCTCCCCTGGGAAGTGGTCACAGCACGAAGCTTGCCAGAGCTCAAAAAGTATTTGGACAATGCTGTTAGGCACAGGCTGTGACTCGGGAATCGTGCTGTGCAGGGCCAGGATTTGGCCTCGATCATCCTTGTGGCACCTTTCAACTCAGCTTATTCTGTGAAATAGTAAATATACCACGTTCTTTGGTGAGGCCAACTAATATCCATACCCAACCACAATCTGCATAAGCAGTTTCTAGAGTTCATTTTATTAATTTTAAAAAATTCTTACCAAAAGTATAAAAATAAATAGGTCAATTTTTCATGTTTTCAGAGACTCTATCTGTAGCAAAGCCTGGCATGGGTTCAATTTATGTCATCAAGTAGTGGATTCTTACAACTGAGAGATGTCTCACAGATTTTGTGAATTTGTAGGGCCAAATGACATTACATCTATGAAGCAGTCTATTTTACTAGCAACATTAATACTTAAATCTGTTTTTCATGCTACTGTGAATTCATACTCTGTCTGAACTAAGGAGATAAAATTTATGTGATAAAATTCTCTTCTATGCTGAAACTTTAAACATAATAGCAAATTTGAAGAATTTACCATTACAGAGAAAAAAATGCTTTTAATCTGGAGCAATTTTTGGATCAAATCGTGTTTTACTAGCTTTATCCTGTATGCAGTTTACACAATTCACAAATGACTGTCCATTCACATAGCCAAGTACTGATTTATAGTAGCATATTTTTAAAGATAGACCAAGGAGAAGCAGCAATTGTGGATAATTAATGAGAATCAAAGCAACATAGCAAATCACTAACCACAGTTAAGGTTTGCAAGGGAGCAAAATGCCAATTTTAGAAGATTGCCTTTCTGAGCTTGAAAACCCTAGATAATATCCAAAACCAAAGAGAGCTGACAGTAGAGACAAATATTGAGGAAAATTGGCATCAGTTTTCATTACAAAAATATTTATTCTTATTAACATCACTAATTTTTATATTAGCCATGCACTTCTTAAGTGGCATTTTTGCCACTGTAGCTTTTTGTTTGTTTTTCAGTTAAACAGTTGGTTGGCTGCTTGACACCTATCTGAGACACATACATAATTTATGGTTGGTTTTCAAAGTGCTTGTCTTTGTTTTCATTGTACAGAAATGCTCTCAAGGCTACTGTTTGAAAAAATGACTTCCAGGGAAAAAGTGTCATTCTAGCCATCCTATGTTTGGCAGGATCTTCATATTCCAAACCAAGAGGCAAGAGAAATATTGCAAATGACTGAACAGTAAGAAAGTGCAAACTAGATTATCCCTCATTTTAAAAAATCTGTGGTTTCATTTATGTTTCTAAAGTTGTACATAGAATCTTAGCATTGGGCTCTTACTATAAAGGGAAAATAATGAATTTTAATTAATTAGAAATGAATGTACCATTATGTAGTTATAATAATTAATTATATATTATATTATATTATATTATATTATATTAATAGATAATTAAACCATTATGTGTATAAGATTTAAATGGTTTTGCATTCACCAAATCCACAAGTCACTTTTCTCAAAACTACAAATTATTTTCTAATGTATTCTTCTCAGAAAGTATATGTATTATTGCTCTTCCATATTTCATACATTAACGCTTCAGTCTAAAAAATATATACACTTAAGCTTTATACAATCAGCTGATCTACATATACGTTGCATTCAAGGGTAGTATAATGTTTAATATATTTTTCCATTGAAAAATCACCTTTTCAATGACCATAACACAGAGCTAAATCAAGGAGGTTTACAGGAAAAATGTTAAATCCATTTCACATGACAAAGAACAATATAAATGGCCCTTCTGACCATTTGGATTGCTGATCCAAGTGTCATTTGCTTCTCCATGCCTGCATAAGAAACTTGCTTAAAATAATTTTTAAAGAAACGGAATGGGCCATTTTGCTTATTTTCTCATCAAAGCCCACAATCTGTTTTCACAGTAATTTTGACTCACAGGTGAAAGGCAGTGCTGATTTCCTTAGTCAGCTTTATCTGAAGTAGATCCATACCAGACTTCAGCTTGCAGGAGCTGGCATACAAATGAGCTGAACCAACCCCAGCAACTGCAGGAAGTTGTTTCATTAATATATAATGGACCTTATTTCTGAGAATAAACTTCACCTCTTATCCTTTACCTGTCAGGAGTCTGTATTGGGAAACTGGTCACATGCAGTCCATACAAGTGCATGCAGATAAAGGAGACTTGCAATAATACCCAGTAATGGGGCACACCACAAAAATATCTCTAGCTGAAAATATTTCATATGGGGGAAAAGACTGAGCAGTAATTTGTGAGGGCCTTCAGAACAGGGATATGTAACCAAGTACATACATAAACACATTTCTTCCCAAAAGCAAGAGTGCTGGCTATTAACAGAACATTAGTAGCAACATTTTTAGTCCAAATAACAAGTAATTAGCCAACCACATTAAACAATAATGAGAGCTAGTAATCATATTTTTATCAGCAAAATTAGCCTGGATTCATTTTAAAACAACATTTAATGCAAACAGCTTAATGAATATGTAAAACACAAAAGTTATGCACAGAACCAAATATTCTCTGGAAACCAAAGATAATTACTATATCTTGACTGTTATGCATGAACTTCTATCAAACAGTTGTTTCCCCACTGTTCATTCTTGTGCATGCATAAATTATGGATTTTTTCTGTTAGTGTCTCCAAAGGACTGTATGAGAACAAAATAAATTGCTGATCGATTTGATAAATCTTTGATCTGCATTTTTGATACACAATCTTTGAGAAGCCTACCTAAAGAATAGTAATAATCAAACATTAATTAAAAACATTTTTAGAAGAGTCCAATGGCAAAGTAAGTATGTTCTCTGTGTAGTACTAAATAATGTGTTGAGAAGTAGGCTGAATTTATATAGACACTACTGGTGTCCTGAACTTAGGCTGCCCATAAATGTGGGGTTTTTTCCATTGAGAAATCTATGTCTTGAAACTGATGATGAAGTGTAGTGACCAGTAAAACGACTAAGGGTTGGGGCACCTTTCCTACGAGATAAAGAGAATTGGAATTGTTCAGCTGGGAGAAGAGAAAGTGACATAATTGAAGCCTGGAGTACATGAACAGGGTATAGAAAAAAGATGGAGAAAGACCTTTTAACAATGCATATCATTACAAGATAAAGGGAAACAGCATCAAAGTAAAAGAGAGTAGGGTTTAATTATATATTAGGAAGAAATTCTTACTGTGAGGGTGGTGAGACCCTGGAACAGGTTGCCCAGCGAAGTTGTGGATATCCCACCACTGTATGTGTTTGAGGACAGGTTGAATGGACCTCTGAGCAACCTGGTCATGTGAAAGGTGTCCATGCCCATGGCAGGAGGTTAGAAACGTAGGATCTTTAAAGCTCCTTCCAACCCAAGCTATTCTGTGATTCTATGACAATCATTTAGTATGTCCTAGAACCTGTGCCTTGGTGACTGAAGTTATCAATCCTGGTATTGTCTTGTGAGACAAAACACTTGAACAGTATTTCCAGTAAGTGTCTTTTCAAGCAATGCCCTTAAGAAAAAGTTACGCCAAAATCTATGGGTTTTCTTTAGCCTCAGTTGGCTTGAAACTGATTGAGTTGGAATTCCATCATAGAATTCTTCTGTTCAGTACTCTGATTTTTTGTCTCTATTTTCTAATGTAGACCTTTCAATTTAGACAGAACTACCTTCTTCAAACATGCTGAACTAAAGAAAAAAAATCAGTCCCCTGTACAGCACCTTCAAAGATTTATACACTATTTTACACAGTCTGTGTCTAAGCTCAGCAATACAGTATTTGTAGTACCCTATGAAGAAGTTAGACAATACTACAATAGAATTAGTACAGGTCTTGTCAACTAAAAGCCAAAGTTCATTAAGTCAAATTGTGGCAAGTCAAGATATATCAAAGCAGGCAAAGGCTTTCAGAGGAAGCTTTTTTTGTATTCTGTGATACACATTCAGCAGCTTCAGTAGACCTGAACCTCCACTCATTTCTACTCATCATTTGACAAAATGTCTCAGGACTGATTTAAATCAAGTCTTTAGAAATTTGGAGAAGACTATTAATTGTCTCACCTCTGAATTCTCTGTTCTACTGAGATTTTCCTCAAATATTGCTACAGTGCATTTAATGAACATAGAACTTGACATTGCCACAATATTTGCTCAATCCTTTACTATACTAAATCCTCTAAAAAACAATTTTATTTTGATAAATAAGAATCCATGAATACAAAATATATGAGTATTTTTAAGGAGAAACCAGTAATACAAAAAATTAGGGACTTGAACTTCTGCTTCCGTATTCTGAATTTCCTTTTCTTTCAACAGCACTGGCTCAGTTCATTAAAGTTACCTCAATTGTGCTAAACAGAAAGTAGATATAGAATTAGGATAATCTCTCTATTGTCTATAAGGGTTCTTGTGACTTGATATCATGTATTGCTAGTCCTTTCCTCCAATCTGTTTTTACTGTCATTCTAAATTGAAATTAATGTGGGAATATTTTATAAATGTCCATTGTCAAATAAATTTTATGAATATTCATTCATAATTTTTGAGAGAAGTATCTTATATCTAAGCTTGGTCTTCCAGGCAAAAGCAATGACACAGATCAGTATTGCAATAATTATGTTTTTATATAGATGTAATAATCTAAATATATAATACGTATATTATATATTGTATAGTATATGTGAAATATTTTATATGTTATATAATAGAAATTATATCTATGATCAGGTTATGTAATTTTTATAGGGTTCAATATAGAATTTGTACCTTTGCTAAATTTAGTTTTGTCTAGTGAACTCCAACATTATGCCAGAAATTTGTGAAAGCAGAAAACAAGAAATAAATGTAACACTATTTACAATTTGTACATTATGTATAGCAGTAGATTTTTTATCTTAATGCATCCTGTTAGACGTAAGCTGACATGGTCTGACTGCTCAGCCATTGCTCTAGGAAAAGACTGAAAATGTCCTCTGTGTTGAACACAATTCTAATCTTTTTTTTTTGCTTTTCAGCTTTTCTTAAGTACTCAAATATAGTACAATTTGACTCCACTTGGCTACCCAAAGCAAGTTTGTGAAGTTTTTTTCAGCACTTTATAAAATATCATTCTTACAATTTGATTCATTATTTTCTTGTAGGACAGATAATACTGGGGAAAAAAACAGCCAAAGCATTCTACCTTAGCAAAGATGATGCTTGGATTTCTACTCAACAAATAAATTCACTATAACTTTTAAGACTAAAGACTCAACTTTGTCAACCTATGAGTAAAATCTATGTATTTGTCAAAAAAAACCACTTAGGTCTAGTTTTACACGCATTAAATATAAGTCATCACAATAGGGTCAAAAATAAGCAGTGTATAACTAAGTTATTTCTGAATGAATTTTGTGTATGCAGATTTAAAAATCCTATATTTTGTCTCTAAAACATTGTGTACTTTTACAACACCAGGCTTGCACTTCCATTCTGTAGAGAAATCCTTGTAGCAATAGAGCTAGGAATAAAAAAAGCATTCTGCTTATGCGCTTGCTAATTTTCAACAGCTCTACAAAAGTTCTTTACAAAATGCAGCAACCTACAAACCTCATTATTTAATTGTAAGGGACATTTTCATTAATTGATTTGTCCATCTGATTGAATTAAAATGTTTCTGTTTTATTCAGGCTTGTATTGAATTGTCTTTGTCTTTAGTTCTGCTTGGAAGCAGCATTAAGGAATTTGTTCAGCACAGAGAAGTTGTAGCTCTACGTGTTATGGTACTAAATGTGATGGCTTACGTGGCTGTTTCGCAACAATCAAGTTGTTGAGGCATTGGTTCTGTTCTTGTTAAAAGGCTTGCAAATTCAACACAGAGTAAGAAAGTCAAATATAGGGGTATTTTCCTTTCTCAGACACCATCACCCACAGAAAAATTCTGTTGATCAGATTATACCATAGCAATTCCTCAGCAACTCGATCCTCTTCAGGTGCTGATTTCTGGGTGACTGATAATCCCTGCCTGCTGCCTGTGGGCCTGCACAGGTGCCTCTGAGCAGGATTTGGCGAGCAGTGCTCTCTGTAGTGTACTAAAAACAAATGCTCCTCAGCCTCCTCTTTCTGTGCTGGTGTTATCATGCACAAAGTGGTAGAAAGCAGTGGAGATTTACCTTAGTTGTGAAATTAGGCAGAGACAGTCAAAGGCATGGTGTGGGTGGATGTGGTGAGCAGGGACATGCTGTTTTGCACAGCTGCTCTTCAGAAGGGCAAGGAAGGAAGCTGTGGGAACAAGGGTCAGGAGACACAACAGTTAACACTCATCATGTCCTTGCTGTTTACCCTGGACAACTTCTTGAATTAATAGTTTTCTTCTGAAACACATTTTGGGGATTATCTTAGTTATTCAGAAATTATATATTTGTTATTCTGTATGATGAGTCTTGAGCCTACAAAGTTTTTTAGCAATTGCACAGCTGGGAATCACTCTGTCTTCTGATAGAATGAGTAACTGAATTTAATATCAATCTGAAACATTCTCCTGGACTTAGACACAAAATGTGTGCTTGTGATATTAAAATTTTATGCGTACTAGTAGCAACATGATAAAATATAGGAAAGTTGTTCTAACATGATTTCTGCTGTTTAGTAATTTCTTTGTTATTTTCATGGTGCCTGAGGTTGCCACATTCTTACAGGAGAATTGGAGGGGAAGTACAACAAACAAGAATGTACTTTGCTGAATTATATTCTTGTAGTGGGTAATGTCTCCACAAAACTACGGTTATTTTGGTTGAATACATTCTATGGAATTAGAATTTTTTAATCAATATATTTTAACATAAAGACTTACTTGTCTCAGCTTTTTCTAATTCTTTCAGATGTGAAATTTTCTCAATTATTTTTGAAAGTTTAGTGATCTTCAATATCTTTGAAAATATAATGTAGCAAATACTTTTTGTTACTGGTTAGCAAAATTGTACTTTCTTCTCAGTGTTCAGCTTGTATGTTCTCACCTTTTACCTTCCATATTCTCTCTTATTCATTTTATACCTCGAGCACATTAAGAACATGAAAAAGTGAGTTTTCTAGTCCTCCCCTTGAGAGAAACATTACTTGAATAGCACATACACAGCAAACAAGCAAATTGTGAGTTCTTGTACTCTGTCATCAAAACTCTTTGAATAGGAGAGAGAAAAACATCACTGTCAATCTGACAGTAATTCTATAATTTTTAATCACACGTCTATGTCCCTGGGCATCACTTTCTAACTGTTAACTTTTGTGATTGTAATTTTCAATTAATATCTAATATATTCTTTCACATTCCAAATATGGTGAATGAGTATTAATCTTCATTTGTAATATACATTTATAACTGTAACTAAATTATTGGCTGCCTCCACAGAGTGATTGCTCCCCTGTAGATTTGCCTCTTACTTTGATAATTTAAGCCTTGCATAAGAGTCTCCTTGTGGGCAGGATCCCTGCTGGTTTGCGTGAGGAATTTTACCTGAGTTTAGTTCAGAAGGTAAGGCCAAAAATATTGCCTCTGAAAGAAATCCATTTTCAGTTCTTAAGTTACCAGACCTACTTTGATGTGGTAAAGAACTCAATGGCATATGAAGACAGAGATGTGCTTCTAATTTAGTTATGCACATGATGTCTGAATTCTGATGCCAATGCAATTAAAAAGTAAATTTTGAAAATAAGTGAAAAACACCACTGAGAAACAGGGTAAATTGGATCAAATCCAAGCGCAATGCACCACTTATTTGCTTTAGTATCCTCCAGGTAATTTTTCCATTTTTCTAGCCTGAGACTAAAAATTGTATAGGCATCTTTACTCCCTGTGTGTCGTGGTTTAACTCCAGCCAGCAATCAAGCCTCACACAGCTGTTCATTTACTCTCCCACCAGCAGGATCAAGAGAATGAAAAGGGTAAAAGAAAACTCATAGGCTGAGATAAGGAGAGTTTAATACAAAAAGCAAAAGCTGCACACACAAGCAGAGCAAAATGAGGGATTCATTCACCTCTCCCCATGGGCAGGCAGGTGTTCCGCCATCTCCAGGAGAGCAGGGTCCCACCACATGTAACAGAGACTTGGGAAGACAAAAGCCATTGCTTCAAAAATCCCTGCTTTTGTCCTTCTTCCCCCCCGCCCACTTTATATCCTCAGCATGATGTCAGATGGTCTGGAATGTCCCTTTGGTCAGTTTGGGTCACCTGTCCTGGCTGTGTCTCCTCCCAGTCTCCCATGCACCCCCAGCTTCCCGACCAGTGTGACCGTACAAAAAGCAGAAAAATCCTTGGCTCTGTGTGAGCTGTGCTAAGCACTAACAAAATATCTCTTATATTACCAACTCTGCATTCAGAACAAATTCAAAACAGAGCCCCACACCAGCCACGCTGCAAAAGGTTAATTCTGCCCCAGCCAAACCCAGCACACTGTGCAGAGAGCCCTTTAGGTCTGTATATCTGCTGTTGCTCAGAGTCTTGTTTAATTACTTTTTGCATTTCTCAGTCTTGCTATGAGATTGGGACTTTCCTGGACTTTGCATTCCAATGCACATTCTGTCTCAATGCACATGCAGCTCCACAGAGATGCTCATTTTGCTGAAGTTTTCAGTGACATGATCACAATTAAACAACACAATACTCTAAAAAAGCTCTGGTTCAGGCAACTTTAAATTTTCTTACTGAGGTAAGTGATGCTATTTTTTTTTTTTTAACCAATAATGATGTCTTTTAGTTTTATACCAGAAGATTTTTGACCTTCCACTCCTTTGCAGTATTTTGAATACACTTGTGTCACGGTGGGCATTCATACAAAATAGGCAAATATCATGAAGTGTCAGAAATTCTCACAGCTATTAACTAGGTTTGGATTTTGATTGCCAAGATGATCTGAATCCACACAAATAACTTCAGCATAAAGCCTTTGAGGAGGATCAAGAGAGTTAAACTAACAGACACTGCCTTTTAGAGAAAACCAGAAATCTGAATGGAAATCCCAAATATAAAAGGTAGCACACTTTTAGGATAAGCACAAAACTCTCCTTAGTGTCAGCAGAATGCTGTGAATCTAAAGGTACATGCACAGAGATTTGCCTCATGAGCTCAAAATTAAATAGAATTGTGTACATTATGTTTATAGATCTGTACCTGACCAAATATATTTTATTATTAAGATTAGTACATTTGAGAAGAATGGTATCTATATTTTGCTGTTAACTTCTCAAGTACAGAATGTTTACGTTTAAATGCAATAACTAAACAGTGTTTCCCCTGTCCTAGTTATATTTTCTTTCTAGTTATATTATCTTGTCTGGATATAAGTATCTGAAGACTATGTGTCATGGATTGACTCCACCATAACTTCCCAAAACCTTACTTCCGGGTCAAACCATGACACTATGTAAAAAAGGGGGGATTTCACCAAACATATTTTTCCTTTCTGATATGATTTGCTGAATACAACTCTCCTCAGTTATCTCAAATCTTTCTTCTTTTCCTTAAACATGACATGATGTCAGTGAGCATTGTTCTTTTATATATATTGCATTTCCAATCAGAAAAGTGAAGCTATGTAATTTACATTTAAGTAGGGAAATGGAGGGGAAATGCAGTGGTAGTGTCTGTGGAATCCTCAGGTGTCAGTGTTCGTGGATGCTCTCTTCAGGGTATCTCAGAGGATCCCAGCAGGAATTGTTTTAATTTGATTTTAGATCAATGAATAGGCAACAGTCTGACAAAAAAAGCCTTGATATTTTTGATATTAAGAGATTAATAATTTCTTCATGAAAGTGGTACAATTTCTGTAAAATTATTTTGCATGGTTCTGAGTGAAAAAGAAAGCCTGTGGATACAAAGAATCAGCTGTTATGAAGTCTTAGTCTAAGACTTTCTTGTCTTGATTGTTCTGATCAATTCTTGTTCATCACCTTCAATTTTCTGTCCTTTCAGAGGCCTTTAATCCAAACCTTTGTTCATTTTTAGATGTCTCATTATTATTCTTTTCCTTTATTGTTTCATTTTCCCTAGATACACCTATGAGAGGGAGCAATTAGCAAAATAGTTTTAGAAGTTAATGAAAGGTCTTATTTCTCTGCACATATCCTTTTCATCTTTTATCTTCTTCGTGACATTTTTAACCTGTTCTAAATAAAAAAGAATATCTAATGCTACTTTTTTGTAGATTGTCTTTCAATGCCTGTAGTTAATTTTAAATAATGTTCTGAATCTTGTGTGTGACAGGTGTAGACAGTGGTCTGTGTTACATATTTATAAGCAAAGCTTGAAAGGGTGCATACAGGTAGTATTTGACTGGGGTTTAGAATAACTATGGGTGATTTCACATATTTCTCTAAAATGAGTCTGACCTGGTTTTTTTTTTGGAGAGTATATACATCAGCTCTTTCTTTTCACTGAGGCTATAAATGTCAAGGTGATGCAGAATACTTGCAGAGTGACTTGGAAAAGGTCAGTTTGTGACACAGTTCTGTGAACAATATCTCTGGTGTACATATATATTGTGTATAAAGCATATCAACTGAGTGACCATGGTTTATGAATGACAGCCTACAGAGTTGCACCAGTTAACTTGATCCATTGTTTGTCTTAGCTCAGACAGTTTATAAAACTGGCTTCTAAGGTGATGAAAGTACAGCCATCCAGGAGATATGGTTCAAATGTGATTTAATTTTTCACTCCCTTGTTCTAGTACATGAATCAGAAATACTGAGTTGGCATGAAAATATTGAAAGGTGCACTGAGTCAAGCCAAATAGCCAGATTTGCATTTTCTAACTTTCTAACAAAAGTACCATTTACCTATACAAGGGTATAGAAATACAGCAGTGTTTGAGAGTAACTTTCCTCCGTCTGTGACTCAAAGACTTGCTGAATTGCAGGAGTCATCTTTGTACTACTAACATTTAAATGAATCATTTCATCCATTAATTAGGTTGGGGTGGTGTTTTTTTCAAAATTGTCCTTATTTTTTTAATCCAAATAGCTGTGTTGTCATCATAGAGTGAATTTCACATGATAAATAGTCTGCATGTAAAAAATAGGTTCTTTGTTTCCAGTCTCTCACCTGATAGTTTTGTTTGATGACTCAGTATTATCAATATTACCAGAAACATCCATATTTTTGTTCCTCACACCATTTATTATAAGCTAGTATTTGATCTCTTTGTTACACTTCCTATTCCAGTATGAAGAAATGCAGATTTAGCAACTCTCTGTACTCACTTTTTTTCCTTGTACAGGCGCCATTACATCCTCCCCATCTTCCTCAGTGCCTTTTCTAATTCTTCCATAAGATTTGTTAGCTGGTTCAAACACTAGGACTGCAGATAGTTTTTAAAACATACATGCATTTATATACTAGAAAATGATGTCTGTAGTTTTGCTCTCCACTTTTTCTTAACAATTCCTAGTTCTCAAAGTGCCTTACTGAACTTTTCACAAAAATACCTCTTACAACATATCTTTCCTGAGTATTTCAATGAGCATTTTCAAAGCCCATTATTGTGCATGAGGATTTTTTTTTTCCACAAACATTGCTTCATATTTTTCAATACTTAATTTCATTTTATTTACCAGCTGCTTGGTCTCCTAAGATTACTGGATAGTTTTTAAATTTTGCTAACCTGCGGTTACACCAAAGTTGCACTCTGTTCTGAGGAAAGGATGGCTACAGTACAATACCTCAGAAAAATGTCATCAAGTTGGCTCCATTCTTTGTGGCTGCCTCCTCTCTAGACCTGGATGTCTGCAGAATCCTTTTCCCAATTCATTCTTTTGAGTGAAGTTTCCAGTATTATGTGAAACCTGTTTCTGCAGTGCTTGAGGCAGTGTTATGAAAAGCCAATAGATTAGACTCCCACAAAAAAAAAAAAAAAAAAAAAAAAAAAACAAAAAACAAAAACTTGGAAATTGTACACAACATCTTCATTCATTTTATCACTGCTGAACACCTATTATTCAATTTTCACATGCTTCTGCTAAAGGTGTAGTTGGGTCTTGTATTTCACAAGGTTACTCAAACACAGCCTCATTCCACTTCACACATGCTCATTTTTCTTTTATGAGCAACCAGAAGGATTATGACACTTGATACAGAAAGTACTCATTTTTGTCTATTGGAAGTGAATTAGAAGAATATCCCAGGACCTATTCCAGCTATGCTCTAGCTGTTTTTTAGATTTAAAGATGCTGCTCCTAAGCCATAGTTTCCCTCTTCTTTAAAATGGTCAGTTATTTTCAAACCATTAAATAAATTGCATTTTTCCTTCCTTTTTTAAACAGTGATATGCTTGATATCAGGACATTTGTAATAGAAGCTTAAAACTTGAGCTAGTTTAGTTCAAAGTCTGTCACTTTTTCTAGCCCATAAACTTTATTTTCTTTCTCAAAAACACTTATTTCCTTCCATTTCCTCCATCTGTGCAAATTTCAGTCCTCCTTCCTTCCTTCTTCAATAATGATCACAGGAATCTCAACAGATATCAGCATGCTGCCATGCTGCCGAAGGTGCTTAGTGCCAATATTGTTAATTACTGATCTGATAGGAGATGCTGATTTAGCGGCAAGGACTCGTCTCAGCTTCTCCTGAGGGTGTTTTCTTAAAAACACCACCTACTGATTTTTATCTTTTTATGATTGTTTTTTTGGTTTTTCTTCTTTTTTTTCTTTTTTTTCTTTTTTTTTTTTTTTTTTTTTTTTTTTTTTAATCCTACAGCATGAGGATATTTGGTAGCTTCCGTTCCCAACTAATTTCATACATCGTATTTGAATAATGCGGTAGTACAGAACTAGAGGGTAGCCTATCAGACAAAGACTGGCACAGAGGCTATATTTGTCCCAGGAGACCTAATTCTTGGAGCTCACTCTTTGGTCAAATGTAGTTTCTGTGTATCTTGAAAAACCTTTTCTTCCACCGGCTGAAGGCCTGATTCTGCTTGTATTGGATAAAAAAGGCTGTCTTCACTGCCATCAGTGGCATGATATGGCTGAGGTAAGAACTGTCCTGTGTATGGAAGATGGAAAACTGCAAAATAACAAGACTTAAAATAAAAGACCACCTGTTACCAGCAAAATCAGTATGAGCAAAAGGTACATAGCTATTTTAAATACAAAAATTCACATGCTGTTTAAAACTATTGGAAGGCCTCCAAAATGGTTTCCACCTTTCCCATCCTTCTTTTCATGGTTTAAAAAATTTTAGTAACAATTTTTTACATTCTGCAACAATAGCCAAAACCAATTACAAACCAGAAACAAATGTATGAATAATGAAAAGGTGTAGCTTTTAAATATTCAGCTTCTCTGGGTGAATGACGTTTGTCTCCCTAATAAATGTGGAAGTGTTTGGTTGCTTTACAGTCTTCTCTACATCAGGCATCATATCCTTCCTGGCTGTGTTTTCCTTTTAGCACCTCAGTCCCCCATCCAGAAGAAATCTCCACTTCCAGTGCTAGCTGTGAGGTTTTCATGGATCACTGCTTTCAAAGACTTATCTGTTTTAAGGTGACAATGTCAAACTTCCCTATTTATACTCACAAACACTTCATTTTAAACTGCCATAGGCAGAAGAGGCAAGTCTATTTCTGTTTCCGGAGGCAAAGACCACTAGTTCAGGATTTGGAATGCAGGGAGAATTTGGGGCTGCTCAGCAAGGGAGGGATGGGAGGAAAGCATCCACTACTGGTAAACCACTGCACCATCCCCTCAAGATTCACTATAAAAAGTGTTCTCAGTGGTAGATTGTTAATGATAAACAGTGGGAGCTCTTATGACCTGGGAAAACATGGCTCTACATTCCCTACAAATCACCTGATCCTCAGAAAAATGCCACCCCTTTAAAATGCCCTACTTTAAAAACAAGAATTTGCATCACTAGGTAATCTGTCACTTGTGGTACTTTCCCACTCCCATCTGTTTTCAAGAGCTGGATAGCCTGGCACTTTCACTCTCATATTGGCAAATAATCCTGGCATCAAAGTGAAGGAAAGGGGAGCAGACCCTGGGGTAGCTCAGAGTTAAAGGATCAGTTGCTCCTTTCCAGCCTTGTAGGTGAGATGTACAAACACTAAATCAGTGTTTGTGCAACTAAATCAGGGAAGAGGTTAATTTGGGTTGGTGTCTAGGTATGTGTCTTTCCAGTGTAGAAACAGGGTAATCCTTTTGTGGGTGTGTTATTTCTTGCGATTTGAAATGGGCTAAGGTGAAATACAGTTCCTTGGCATCATGTGTGTAGTAGCAGAACAGCACATATTGTCAATGCAACACGCAGTGCAGTGATCATGGCTCCTCCCGTGATACAGCCATGTTTTTGTGTCTTGCTTTTTATGTGGCCATAATTAACATGTCACTACTAACAATAAAGATCATTGAAGGTCAGAAGTGACAGGCAAATTTTGACAGCCTCTGTTTTGTGGACTGCTGGAATGAGAACTGAGCATATTGCTCAGGAAAACCAGCATTTTCCTATTATCTTTCTTCAAAGATTTGAGGAGGAAGTGAGGCAATTACTCCCTTACAGGGGCTAGAGCAGTGGCAATCACCTTTGTTTGATGTGAGCTGCACATCAACAGCAGAATTTTAAAATAGCAGGCCTGTCTTCCCCTGCACACCAATGCTGCTGCTGCTCTGGTGAAGCAAAGCTCCATAAATTCCCCTGAAAGCCGTCCTTTTGCCTCCCCTGCAAACTGTTTTGAATGGCCAGCATGGTGGCACAAGGTGTCCAGAGCTTGGCAGGAAGGCTGGCTTGGGGTGCAGAAAATTTACAAAAGCGAGCTTAGTTGGGACCATAAAAACAGAGCTAAAGCATGGGGTTTCTCCCGTTTTTCTTAGTCTTCTACTCTTTGAAGCAGAAACAGTGTTCACAGCAAACATTTGAGCATGTCATTGTGCAAACGGCTTCATACTTCAGATGCAGAGAAATTAAATGTTTTTACCATGACAGATTTGCTCAGCCCTTGAACTTGTAAATTTGTTGTTTCTAGCTGACAGATACAGGAAGTATTTTGGGCTAGTGACAACTGATGTGAGATCAAAGAGCTCTGATATTTGTTCATTTTTATCAGCCAAGGAAGTAATGACCAAGAAATTTCTGTTCAAGAGGTCTTTGTCTGGTGTGACTTGAGCAAGTCCCATTTACTTGTTGCATGTGACTGTGCAATTTTCCTTGCTGTGACACCTCTAGTTCATTGCAGTCAGCCTCTCATCCTATGTGCCAAGTGTGTCAGCTCCTGGAAGGCCTGGAGTAGGAGGGATATTGCAGCTCTGCAGAGCATCTGGGACTGTTCTGTCTGTGGGTTCCTGCATGTCGGGGGATCCCAATAAAAGACACACTGCATCACACATCTGCCTATGACTAAAAGCACAGCCTCTGAAGACAACCAACCATTCTGATTCTCAAAGTTATAGAGAAAGAGGGCTAGAAGAGAATTGAAGAATTCATTTAATCCATATCCTGTCTTGGTTTGAAAAGACTGCTAAGGATGGCAGGTGCCTACCTTGAAATGGAAAATGTAAACCCCCCCCTTCTCTGAATTATTATAATTTTGAAATTAAAAGGCTGTCAGGCAAAGATATGGGAATAGAAATAACAGTTCTTTATTAGGAAAACTAAAAATACAAATGTAACAGTACAAACAAATAAAAAAAAAAAAAAAACACTGACAGAGTCAGAATAGTACCTGACATCATGTGGGTCAGAGTGTTGGTAGCAGTCTGATTAAATGGTGGCTGCAGTCTTCCTGGAGTGGCAGATGTGGCTCTGTTGAAGCAGTGATCCTGTAGAAGGGTGTAGTTTCCTTCCAAAGGTCTAGTGGTAGTGTAGATGGGCCTGCTCTTCCTTGGGGAATCCAGTGGAAAAGGCTGCCCGTCGTGTTCCAAATCTCAGATTATATGCAAGTAGGAATGCTTGTCTTCTCCCCTTGGGCAGATCATCTCGCAATGGGATGATGTCATTTTATCAGTCATGCAGTGACACTCAATGGCCCATTAACGGAAGATATTTCCCAGAGGGAGGATCTGTTGTGGAAGAGATAATGAAAAACTGCCCAATTAACAGAAGATAACTGCCCCACCATTAACAGATGGCAAATAGAATACACACATATTTTACAACCCAGGACATACCCTAAGTTCCTGCATACCCCTATTAAATAATGCCTTTATCATCCCTGACAGAAATTTACCTCTCAAATTTTTATAAAAATCTCCACTGAGTTCCATGACTTTTCCAATATATTTCAGTAGTACCACCTTTTATTGGTAATTTTGTCCTAATCTGAATCTTTCCCACCATCAGAAGAGAATGCCCAGGGTTGAATGAACATCTCTGGAGGGATTTAAAATATCTATAGGTGTGGCACTTAGGGACATGGTTTAGGAGTGGACTGGGCAACACTCTTAATGATTGGACTTGATGATTGCAAATGTGTTTTCCAGCCTAAGCAATTCAAATTTTTTTTTGTAATTATTTTGCACTATCTCTAGCCCACAAGAAGCCATAAACCACTGTTACCTGTGGACAGAGAAGCTGTGCAATATAGTCTTCACAAATTGCTAAAAATTAACAAACTTTTTTCTCTGGGGAAAAAGATATGAAACTTTTGCTATGCATTTGAAAGAAATTATAACTTTTCATAGGTTTTACTAACCACCCTTTCTTTCACAAATTTCTAATGTTTCTTAATATGAAGGGAAATAATATATTAAAAAACTTCTGTATTTTTAAATTTCAAGTAAATATGTTACATTCATATTTTTTCTAAATAGTATTCAAATCTCATTGCATCAAATCCATGTACATCTTTGGATATGATGAATACAAGTTTTAAATTATTAAATCCGGATTATGAAGCAATAAGAGCAACTTGCTTGATAAGTTTCTCCTTATTGTCTTTCACCTCTAAAGATGGAAGATCTGTAAAAATCTTTCTCTCAAATCTCATATCTTCTTTAAAAGTTACTTCTAGTAATTAATAAATAACTCTTTTAATTCATAGTGTTTCTTGGATTCTGTCATTCTTTCACTTTCCTTGCTTTACAGAGCACTTGGTTATCACCAGTAGCAAAAATGGCTCCTAAAATATCAGAGTAGTGCCCTTTATGAATGGTGTCACAATAACTTCAAAACACACAGTTTCATTTCAGCAGCTCATCATCATTTTGTCATCATTTTGCTGCTCAATCATGTAAAAAAAGGTGCTTTAAATACGACAAAGGAGGCATATATTTAAAAGTGCTGCAACTGCTTGAGAATAAAACTTTGTTCTTTCAAATTATTCATAGATAATTTTGCATAAGAAAAAGATCCTTGCTACTGATAAGCCACCTCCATGTAAGGGGTACTAAACCTAGCTTAGTAGATACTAAACCCAGTTTAATAGACCATAATTTTAGGGTTTTTCTTAAATGATTATTCACTCTGATTCTATGTTACAGATAGAGGATCTGAAAAAGGTTGTAACAATGTTTATTGAAGCAATGTTTATGCTCTAAATTCTCCCACATCAATGTATTTCAGAAAATGATGACTGAAAAGCATTAAGCTGATAGTAGGACATGTAGTGAAATGGAATCATGCAGTGGACTATGGCAGGAGTATCTCTGAATTACTACAGGTTCCATTTTCAGCTCAAATATTGTCAGCAGATGTAAGATTGCTGTTATTCCTTGGGTATGCTTTTGCTATTGTATAGTGTGTGCTGTTTCCTTTCTTCATCCTGAGCACTGACTGAAGATCTATTTATATTTTCTCAAGGCAGTTTCTTCAGATTTTTTTTTATTTGTTTCATCGCTCATGAGACAGTTTCATGAAATCTAAACAAGATCAGGCTTTAATTACATTCTTCTTTTATATATATATATATATATATATAGACACAGACTAACACTGAAACTACAGAATTAGGAGTTCTCTCATGTTCTTTGGATTGATGTTCCAGAGTAGTATAGTTTTCATGTTTTTATATTTACTTATTATATCCCTTTACCCTAAGTATCTGGATTTCAGTGACAATAAATATTTGTAGCTTGTCTTATGCAGCTTTGGTTTTTTTAATAAATACATAATAAAAAGCTTTGGGTTCTGAAAGTCCCATGTTTTATATAAGCATGTACTGACAATAAGCATTTTTATATGGCAGACATTTTTCTTAGAAAGACTGTGTCATCCACTGAAATATTACTGTCTTTGTTTTTCATTATTACTGAACTGTAATAATACATGCTTGGCTTTAAATCTGATAGATCCTTAAATGAATTTCAACTTATTCTGCAATGCTGCTTTGCATTAGACATGATAGTGGCAGATATAGTTTTTCTAGTGCCATATGTGTCAGTGTATTGTGGATCCAGATAGAAACAGGTGGAAAATATCAAAAGAGCTGCAGCCCTAGCTTGCAGATTTGTAAAGTCTATTAAAAAGTTAGGGGCTTGTGTTTAGTTTGCAAACTATTCAAAATCTCACACCTCAAATATTCTGGTGTTGAGAGTTTGCAAAATGCATTATCAAATGTGTTATTTGAACAGCTGTAGAAATTTTTCACTTTTAAATTCCTGAAAAGTTAGTAGAAAAGTGATGTTTGCAGAAGACAAACAGCTGTTTAGGTAAAGAACTGTAGATGTTTTGTTTGGCTGTGACGAGTCCTCCTTTTACCTATTATTCATTAGGGAATGCTAATTGCAGCATCTATCTTACTACAGAGTATATTCTGTAACTCCCTATGTCTATATAATAATGACATAGTTAATTATTGTTGACTCATCATCACTGAAATAACTCCAGGTCAAACAACACCTCTTTGCAGCAGAGATTATGATTATCTTTATCTGAAGTTATTCGTGTGTTCTGTTACAGTGCCACTGAAGTCAAGTGGGTCAGCCCAGGTCAGGGGACAGAGCTGTGGCTGGAGCAGGACCACATAGCTGGAAGGAGTGGGTGATGGAAACAGCAGCAGATGTACTGGGGAAAAGAGAAATCAGGGCAAAGAGAAATCAGGATTGCTTCTGGAGCTTTCCATTCTTTGAAAGGAAACACGTATCAGACTCTGAATGAGTCCGAACAATCAAGAATCAGAGGGCATGCAGGTCACAAACATTCAGATCCTAAAACAGTAGAGGTGTCTCATGCAGACTTTATGCCAAAACAGGGGCTTAGCATAGTAACTCTGGAATGAGAAATGCAGAAAATGAACACCAAACAGTCTCAAAATATATAATTGTTTGATTGATTGGTTGATTGATTGATTGATTTGAAAAGAAGTTTAGGAGTAAGAAAGTAAGAAGAAATAGAGAAAAAGAGATGAAATGTGTTTCTACTTCTGCTTATTTTTTATGTCAGCTGCACTTATTTATATGCCTGTGATTATTTGCGACTGAAGGAAACTGATTAAGTAATTAGTTCATTGTTTTGCAGTAGTCACTAATATGGGACCCAGTAATGTGGGCAGAGTCCAGGAGCCAACATTTTGGAATGTTCAAGACCTTATTATGCTACAGTGGACCATAGATAATTTCATACTTTTCATTTTACCTTTTTATTTTTCTGTTCTTCGTACTTTTCCCACTTCTCTTTAAAGTAAATAATTCATTCAAATTGTTAGAAATGTCTCTAAAAATCCCAATGAGTATGATGTATGACAGCTTTACTCTTCTTTTGCATTTATAGCAGATATACATATTTTCTGTTTGTTTTTAAAGGAAAATAGAAAAATCAATTGAAAACAAGTAGATTTATATTGATGGTAGTTGTAAGTAATCAACAGGGCACATTGTCTGAAAATTTTTCCTGTCTTAGATAGAAATATGTTGTCCCTAAGTTTCTCTGACACTTACTGAGGAGAAGGAGGAAAATGCCTTATGAACTATTCAAATTAAAATCAGCCTTGATTTAGAATTTTTGAGGAAATACCTTCTTATTTTCATAAGTGCAGTCAACAATCTCCAAATACCATTGGTCATTATTTGAGAGTATATTGCCAGGATACAGAAATCAGTGGCTTTTTCTCCCAAGATTTTAGTTGTTCTTGTGCTGAGAATAGAGAGGAGGTTCATTAAGATGAGCACAGAACAAAATCTGAAGGAACTGAGCTTGTCTTGTCAAAACTTCTTTAAGCAGATGAATTATGCACCCTGTCCTGGTCAGAATCATGACCACAATGAATTTTCTAAAATAATTTTTGTTTTCAATAAGTAAAAAATAATAAAAAAAATAAAAAACCATCCTCATTTTATCTGTCATAGTGAATGGGTGGTGACAGTAGACTGATTTCTATGCCTAGAAAGATTAATGATGCTTCAAGAGCAGATCTTTTACATTCATCATTCAAGGGAGATTTCCATCACATTCCTAATGAATACTTTGGGATCCAAGGACTTGGGAATAGATGTCATCACAAATCACATGAGAAAAAACTCAAGCCAGCTACTTCTGCACATAGCAGTATCTTTTATAAATGTTGCAAGCTGTATCTGGGTCTGGGTTGATTCTTTCAAGCTTTTTGACTAAGGTTGAAACATTTCCCCTCTTTTTTACTACATTTACATACTTTTGAGAATTATTACACACACACGTGCACAAATATTTGGTTTCATTCCATTTTTTCTTAGAAAGACATACACTTTTTTTTTTCTTTGTTCTCCTCTGAACCCATCCCTCCAGTAGAACTCTTCCAAAACCAACTCTTAGTAACAAATGTATCTTATTTTGTATTTTTGCAAGCTGTGCATTTTTAAAAAGTGACTTTTTTCAAAAAGAAAAAGAATCAACACCTACTGTGTCCTTTGCAAGTGTGGATAAGGTCAAGTAATTTGGTGTCTTTATAGATGTTTTATAAAAAAATACTTCTGTTCAGAAGTCAAATACCATTTTTTCCCTGTTTGTTTTATTCTTCAAAGATATATTTATCTCTTTATACCTAAAAAACCCACACTTGGGAGTGTTTCTTTATCCTCCCTGGAGGCTTGTTTAATTGTAGTCAACAAAGCTCCTTATAATTTTGGGGAGCTCAAAAAAAGAGCTTCTTATGAGGCTGGTTTTGTTTCTGTTAAGTGAGGCTGGTCATGTTTCTTTTAAATGAGAAGAAATAGCCTTTTAAAAGTCCTTCAATAAATAATCACATTATGAGTAAACACTCTTTCTGTCTGTGTAGGCAGGCTGTAACATGGAGTAATACATTTACAGGATCTGACAAAGAAAATAATGA
The DNA here is from genome assembly GCF_017590135.1 of Pyrgilauda ruficollis. NCBI lineage: Eukaryota > Metazoa > Chordata > Aves > Passeriformes > Passeridae > Pyrgilauda > Pyrgilauda ruficollis. Next base: position 28,456,141 of record NW_024519206.1, on the reverse strand, counting down.
TGCACAACGTGCAGTTCATCCTCATAACCTCCCATGTGGGAGGTTATGATTACACAAAAAGAAAACCATTTAAAATAACTCATTTTGTATTTAGGAGATCATGAGCATCTCTTGCTAATGGGCTAAGCTCAACATCAGCTAGATGAGCAAACAGAAACACTTCAAAACTCAATTTCTATACTACTTCTCTGATATTGTAATAAAATTTTATCAGAGTCCTATACAGAATAAACTAGTTCAGGATTATCTGTTTTCATTTAAATGCAATAATTTCCTAATGCCATTTGCCATCAGTTTTAACTCTGTTGGAATGCACTCAAACACTCAGCTGAAAACTAAATACAGCAAAGTATGCATTTGTACACCAGGTTTAGAATTTAAAGCTATAGCGCTGAATGGTTCATGGAAAACCAAAGAGGAAAATTTTTATTGTTACTGAAAGACTTTGGCAATGACTTGCTAGTATGGATTGTTACATTTGTGAGAAGTTAGAATTAAGCTGGTAGACTGAAACATCAGGCATAAAGACATAAAGAAAATCTGGGATTATTATTATTACTTGAAAATTTGTAAATATTTACAAAGCAATGTCTTTTAACTACTGGGTTTATCAAGATATTCTATCCATTAGTATTTAATTAGTAAAAAAACTCAACAGAAATAAGAAAAACAGCATTTAATTCTTGAAAGTGTAGCATCAGAAATTGTTTGCAACAAGTATTTGTAATTTTTTTAACACACAATTATTAGCATGACTGGAATAAAGTCTTGTAATTATCTGCTTTGGGGTGTTAAAATACGGTACAGGGTAATTTTAAAAGGTAGACTGTACAGTGTTAGAAACAACAAAAAAAACCCCAAGGTCTTAAAGGAAGGAATGAGAATTTGGCAGCATATTGGTGGCTCATTTCTCACAAAAGACAACATGAAAAGTTCCTAGTTAAGAGAATGCCAGCTCTTTAAATATTCAGCAGCATCTCACAGTAGCTTATGGTACCATGTTCATTCACTGGAAAGGTTTGTTCTGTTTTGTCATCTTTGAAAAGCTGTGCCACAAAAGCAGAAATATGACTCACAAAAGCCCAACATATTTTAAGACGTCGGGATTTTTCTGCTCCTTCTGTCCCTCCATTATTATAAATGTTCTATGATTCCTTTAAGCCATATGTTACCCTGAAAATGGTAGCATATACAAGTTTCAAAATCACCAGTGTTCAGCTTTGTAACAATTAACCATCTGCTTACAGGGCTGGTGCGAACTGAGAGCATCTTCATGGAAGTCAGGAAAATATTAGAATGCCATACCTGACAAGCCTTAGCCATGAGTTACCCTACACTGTAATTTGTAGTCCCCTGACAGCAGTGAGAGGCACCAAAGTTGCAAATGGAATTCTTCCTAAACATTTGTCTTAACAGACTGCTAGTGATGGATTAAACAGGTCCAGGAGCAGATGTCACACAGAAGAAATGGATTAAAGACAAGCACAAGGGGATAGAGTTGATGAAGAACAAAAAAAATTTCCTGAATCTGGGACAGGTATTAATTTGGCTGTAGCTTCATCTGAGTGTAGACACATGGAACAGATAAGTGTGCATCATCCCCTTTAACCACAGTCCCTTCGTCTGTTCCTACAATGCATTTATGTGGTGCAACAAAAAACCTGGGGAGTCTGGGCAGTCTTATCTTTGTTAGTAGCATGAATATAGGATCCATATTTTTATACAATGATGTGTGTAAAAAGAGAGCTTAAAAACTCCTGCTGTGGTCCTGCCTTATGGCCAAACCTGGATAGCTGTGGTCAGAAGCTGGGATTGTATTTGTGTAGACAGAGTGTACATCATCTTCCTCAGCCATAACTGAGCTTGTCACAGTAAGATCTTACAGGTTTAGTTCTACAGCTTGGCATGGGATGAAAACCCTAGTATTTTCCTGATATGTTACTTTAGGCACTAGTATTTGATTCTAAAGAGATTTGCAGGAATCTGCCTGGCTAAAAAATGTACAGGAGGGAGAGTAATCAAAGAAGCATTCATTTCCCTTTCACTTTCTCCTTTCAAGAAAGAAATTCTTCTGTTAAATTGAAATAATCTCTAGACTCTATATTGTGTTGCAAGAGAAAACAATTCAGACCCAGGGAAGAAATTGAAGTCTGATGGGTTTCTATCTCAAAACATACAATTGCTTAATGTGGAGGGAAGAGTAAATAGCATAGAAAGAAGCTATTAGGAAGCTGAGTCCTGGGAAAGACAGATTTTGTTTAAAAGCCCATGTTAAAATAGTTTAATTACAGGCTTTGAACTACAACATCAAGTAGGAGGTGGTACTCCTGCCCTTGATTTCATTCTAATACCTGTCTCCTGGGTCCACTTATGATATCCCTAATTTCTGAGGAGCTAGAAAACCTGTACAGTTAACAAGAAATAAGATAGCTGCCCACAAAACTGTTCCTTACTAACAGCTCCCTGAAGAGTTAAATCATAATTCTGCTTTCCTGAGACAGTGTGAAGCAAATTATCACAATATCATGTAGTGCAATAAAAAGGAAAAATTATCATGAAAAAAACTAAATTTCCCCAAACAAGCCATCACTTTAACCGCTAGAGGATATTAGAATTTAGATCACTTTGTCAGTCATATCTGTAGAAAATTCCTTTTCACATTATTTCCTCCTCCAGTTGGATCTTGCATCCTAATCCTGGGAATATTAGCTATTCCAGGATAAAATCCTAATCTTTATCTGATTCTTATGAAAATTTTAGATGACGGCATTCATTGTGCATGTTTAGCGGATTTGGTGAATCATTTCCTTGAGGATGTCACCAACTGCATATACAAATTATACAATACAACCTCTAATCAGTATATCCCATATATCTCAAATTTATACTCTGATAATACGGGACTGGAAACTCTGCAGATGAAATTTTTACCCCTGAGCAGCAAAGAAAATCTTTGTTATAAATTATGTATGCTTAATTTGACAAGGTGCTTTCATACTAAGAAAAACTTCTGCCATTCACTAATCTTGTTGCTTTGCTGGGCCCCATCAAATGTCCAGAAGAACAGCTTGATGACACTGAAAATAAGCAAAGCTTTTAATAATTCTTCCTACAAAAATGATCTCATGGAAATTTAATGTGTATACGGTATATTTAGAACATAAGTTCTACATCAGCATGTAGGCTTCAAAAGGGAAACAAGGCTATCAAATAGCACATCAGAGGTAGTGTGAGATGAAAAGTTACAGTTTGATCACATAGTCTTTCTTGAAAAGTAGGATATAAATTTATAAATGTGAGAGGGGAGGGAAATGTAGAGGTGAACAGGAAAAGAAAGGTTAAATTAAAAGAGAATATGTTGGAACTAAATCAGTCTTTGAAAACAAGATAGTAAAAGGGTCTGCCAGGTACAAACAGGAAAGAAAAAGTGAGAAGTACTTCATCAATAGACCACAGGGTAGGAAGTCAGCTGCTAAAATAAAAGCAATATTTTTTATCCAGGGAGGACATTGTAACAGATATAATTAAAGTAGAATATTAAAAAGAAAAAACAAACTGGGATAGATGTTTGACATTTGATCCAGGGAGAGGGAGGTAGAAAACTTAGCTTAGTAATGACTTTGCTTTCAGATGATATCTGTTGGTCTTGTTGGAATGCAGACATAGAAAATTTAGCTAGCTCCAAACGACTTTAGCTAAGGAAGTATCTTAATTAGGAGTATGCTTCACCCATGAGCATAAGAAGCCTCATCTTTTCTTCTTACATAAAATACCCTTTTGCAGTTAAGGGAGAGTGAAATGTAAAAAATACAAGTACCTGTGCACCCCAGCTCAGTTTGCAGTGTGGAGTGAGCCAGTGCCTTGGTGACAGCAGTAAATTATTACTGCACAAGAGCTAGATGCTACACTCAGAGTGCTCATTGCACTCTGGGAGCAAAAGAGAACATCTTATATGTGGAGTCAAGGATCTGCTGTCAGTATAAGTAATGTTTTAACAGCCTGACAATTCAAATTAAATATTGCCAAAAAGAAATGCTTTGTTGATAATATAATTAAAATTATTATCTAAAAATACTTCCTATTGTCTTCCATTTTCTTCCTTTGAATTTCTCAGCATTCCTCTGGATCCCAAGTTGGACTTGTAGTAAAGAGGCTCACAATGGGCATGAGCATCCTAGGTCCTTCTCTTGATAAAATATAGTGCTCATGGTGAGTTTTTCTTCCTCATCAGGCTTGAGTTCACCTAGAACTCCATTTACTTGTCTTCTCATCACAGCCTGCTTCTCTCACATCAGTCTACAGCTAAAGGTTAAAAATGGAACAAATTCCTCTCCCACCTGCAGTTAATCCAAAGGGCTGTGGTCTGTTTTGCAGGGACTACCAGGTCTGCTGGCCTTTCCCTTGTCCATGGGATTCAGTGGGCTGGGATGTACATCAGTCATGTGGCCAATGGCAACTGTTAACCACGACAGAACCAAATCAGATCCAGGCTAACCCAGACAAGTTCTGATGAGAGCTTGTTCTCTCAGGCTGGTACAAAGCCTGTTTCTGGGCCACATGTGGGAAAACAAGTGAGAAAATCCATATTTTAGAGAATATTTCTGCCTTTGTAATTCATCAGGTAAAGGTGTATAACATTGAACAAGTTTGTTGCATCAGTGAAAGTCTAACATGGTTTTAGAAGCCAAGGTGAAATAGATTTTTATCAGTAGTGAGAATCAACTTTCATTTTAATTCCTGTAAGAGGTTACAAAGTGGTTACTGTGCAAACTTTACTTGCCTTTGCAAGACCTACAGAACTGTAGGTATGTGCAGGGGTGGTTTCTGTTAACAGCTTTCTTTCCAATATTAATTTTTAATATTTTTAATTGTGTAGATAATCACTAGGCTACAGAATTGTGGGATTTTTTTCATCTTTTTGGGATATTTAAAGGGTTGTAGGCTCTATCTGCATGGATAAAAAGTATGTATCCAGTGTACAAGTAAAAATATTTTCAAATTGCATCTTATTCCTCACCTTTCTTGTGTGTTTGATTCTGCTGCATCTAAGCTTAGTGCTATGTTGTCCAAGTAGCCTTATTGTCATTCAGGAAAGATATTAGGTGAAATGTAACTTAGGATTTTTTGGTCTGATTTCCAAAAAGTGACAAATGAATGAGTAAATAATAGATTAATAGTAATGAACAGGAAATTCTGTGAACACTGGAAATAATGGATGGGATTGTGTTATATATTGTTAGTCTACTTCCTCACTGCATTTTCTGTGATAAATTTAATAATCCAGAGGAAACCACAATGCTATTAATATGCTGATAAACATCTAGTGATAGCAAGGATGTTTGATATCCACCAGAAAGTATAGGAGTTTTTTCTCAACACAGGCTTAAGTTTGTATCTCTGTTCTCCCGCTTGGAATTCACAAAACTGTTAGTACCTCCGCTATCTTAGAAACTTGAGTCCCCTTTAATATTGAGTTACAAAAAATTTTGTGTTAATGAAGAGAAATCAATCAAATTATTGAAAATGACAAAATTATCCTGGCCTAGACATGACAATTTCTGTATAATGTTTCTTTAAAAGTCATCTAGATTTGTGAAACACCTTTTCTGCATAGAGCAAAGGATTAGATAGTAGTCCTAATACTTCTAATAGAAAATGTGTAGAGAAAAGTGAGACTTCTAGCTGAGCATAGTGAAAGAAAAAAACCCTACATGTGAAAAGAACAGTACGCTACTTTTCACTGCAATTGTAACAAAAAATAAAAGAGGAGGATTTGTAACCTTTTGATGAAAAGATTTGAAGGGAGTTTTAGTATTGGAAAAGACTAGTCCCAGAAAAAGAAAATTAGTTCAACAGAGGTTCAACTCTGCTTATGAAATGGAAGCACTGTAATAATATTTTACATCTGAGGATAATTTCAGTAGTAGTCAAAATTATATTTTGGAGCCAAACTTGATAAATGTGAAGCAAAGAACTGATGGCATGTTGTGTATTTAGAGCTTTTATTATTCATTCTTCAAGGGTTAGCCCTTTTTCAGGAGCATTCCTTCAAATCAAAATTCTGTCATGAAATTATCTCAGAAGAAGAATCTGCAGTGAGCTACAATTGATCTCTTATAATATTTTTCCCTATTAACGTTAGGATGTCTAACAGCATGTGGGTCATTTTACCCACATCTCAGCATCCAAGCAGAGCATTAGCACAATAAAATCCTTGCAGTTACTGAAACATAAAATACCAAAAACCAAATTCAGTTATGTGCAATATATGTTGATGTATTCAAATATCCATTGATCAAATCATTGCAAGAGTCCATTTTTGATTGGACATGCTATACTGATCACTAAAAATGCCAGATGGAGTTACTGGACTGAAAAGGGGGAAAATAGCATAATACACTCTGCACATATTTTAAGAAGCAAGACAATAAAATAAGTGAAAAAAGTTAACTAAGTTTTCTAAAACAGGAAACATTCATCCACTCACTTTTCAATCATTTATAGTTATGAATGAGACAAATAATTTCTATTTCTTCTAATTTCCAGAGGAAAAAATACTATCTTCATACCAACAGAAAGTCTGTAGACATTTCAAACAATAAAATTATGCATGTCATGAGAATAGTAAACACTTTTTCCTCAAAATCCATTTGCATATTCAATTAGCAATGCTTTTAGTATTAATTGTCTTTTGCTCAAAAAGAGCTCTAAGGTCTTTGAAGCTGTTGTGTATTCAGTCATCCTGCACAGTAACTCTACTGCGCCCACCTTAAGATCTCCATAACTGCACAAGTTTTAGGGACTTATCTAATTCTGGACCAGTGTTTAGTCTACTTGTACAGATGTGAGAGGACAGGAACACAAAATGAAGAATTAAGGTATCATGATGATATTACTCCCCCCTCTGCAACAGCTCAGTGCAATGCCTCTGAGAGGGCAGCTTGTCCAGAAGAGCATTTGTGTAAGGTTAAGAGCAAGGTATAACACTTGTGACAGTCTTTTTCACAAATAAGTTTGGACTTCATCCATAGGAGTTTAGGGATGAGGAAAGGACAAAATACATCACTGAGTACCCTTGTGTCGCCTAGCCAAGATTCTAAATATGAACTCTTGTTTAAAGTAGAATTCAAGGTCTAGAATAGTATGCATACGCCCAAATGCACACAGTGTAGGAAAATGTATCCTTCAAAACATTCAACACTCATAACTGGGCTATATAACATTTCCTTCCATTACTATGAAGTGCAGAAATGGCAACATTGGAATTTGTTAAATGGTGTTTTTTAACATTTCTACATGTTAATTATTATGAATAGAACCTTTCGTCCATTTCTGCCATTGTTCCATTATTTTTCTCTCTCCAGCCCTTTATAATGTGTCACATAAGGCCTTATTTGTTTATCTTCTCTTTGATTTAACTTGGGTTTTGGTTATCTTTATACAACAGTATTCATTTTATATAACATTTTGTAGAGGACAAGTCAATGTGGATTTTACTCTCTTACCCAGTCCCTGTGTAATCTCTCTATGGCATGGTCACTGAATTTTTAGTTTTTTATCCTGAGGGCACAACTAATAGCATGTTCCCATCATACTGACCAACATAATTTGTTTTTAATATGTCCTATAAAACTTAAAATTGTAGTAGATTTTTTTTTTTTCAGTTAAGACTTAAACATTGCAGTGGCATTTAGAAATTTTTACTTTGAAAATATCAAGGAGAAAGGCTTCAGGAAAGAGAATCTAAACTGTGCCATGTCTAGAAATATAATAATTAAATTTTGTAATTAAGTACTCAGAAAGAGCATAGTCTAGAAATTTCTGCATAGAGGATAAATCTAAATGGGCTGTCTTTGGAGAAGTAAAATACAGTATTTTAAAAATGATGGAGTAATAATACCAAATAGGAACAAACAGCAAGTGGTTTTTGTCTATGCTGACTTCCATACAGTAATTAGAATTATGTAATGATAAATAGCACAGGATATACAAGGAAATGTTTACAGCAAGACTTCAGGAAAATACAGGTCACTTCTGATGTAATCATAAGACTCAAGGATACTTCGGGTTGGTTGTCTGGTCCAATCTCCTAAGTTATTAACTACTCTGTGATAATACATTGAAATCCATTGTTCTGTGTGCTGTAAAAACACTCTGCTAGGTTTGTGTCAGACTGTCTTGTCTCCTAAGCAATGAAAGTAAGGAAGTCCAGAGAGAAGCTCATCACAGAACAAGAAATACAGGCAAGTCACTTTTGCCCAGCCACATTCCCTGTCTTGTAAGGACAGCTGACATCGGGGTCTTATTCAAATCTCATCAAAATGAGTGTTTCCATTGAATTCTAAATCGGATTCTTAAAGGTGTTTTGGGGAGGCAACTTGCATTGGCCAGACAGGCTTGTATTCTCACTGCTGAATAAGAATCCTGTAACAAAAAAAATCTCTGATGGCTGTTGAGGTCGCTGAGCGGCCATGTGTAGCTAGGCCCCGGCAAAGAGGATGTTTTCTCAGGTGAATGGTGAACATGCATGAGCACAGGCTCTGAGGTTTTCTCATGACCCTCACTGGCTCAGATATTCATATTAAAACAGAGACTGCCTTTTGTATTTTGTTCACCTTTTCTACCAACTTACTGGTGGATGAAAGGGAGGGAACTTAGTGCATGACATAGATGTTCTTAACACTATGTAGTATGCTTTAGGAAAAACCTGATTTCTCATGACTGCTGTTCTCAGAGCATCATTTTAAGCAGTACAAAGACCAGGCATCATAACCTATCATAACTCTGTCATGATTCTGATACTTAGTGTGACTGATTTTGTTCAAAGATCACCCATCCATCATCAGTAAATAATTTAAAGAAGATTAGTGATTAGTATTGTAGCAAAGAAAACAAAGCTACAAACAAGCCAATGTGTCTCAAGCTTTGCAAGAAGGAGCAGAATCCTCAGGACTAGACAGCTTTGGATCTGCTTTTAGGCTCTGTAACACAGCTGAACTGACAGGCCTTGTGGTGAGATGTGGATGTACATCTCAGCTGAAAAATTTTGTTTGTGAATAAGTAGAAGTCAATGTCTGTCATTCAATTTTACATACTTCTATTTGTTCTCAAGCAGTCAGTAAGCCTTTAATCAAGAAAAAAAAACCAAGCAGGCTAGAATTTCACTAGTTTAATGAATAAAGTGTTTCCTCTACTCTCTTTCATGCTTACAGTGTGGTAATAAGGTAGAGAACAGTAATGTTGGAGACCTCTAGGAGCTCACCTGGCACCTCCTGAGACAGCTGCTCCTTCGTACTTCCTGACACATATTTCTCTGAGGCAACAATAGAGCTCACAACTGACATAGGGCCACCACAGCCTCCCCAGGTCACCTGTTTCAGGAATTCACTCCCCTTACCATTAGGCAGTTTCACTGAGGTCTCTTCTAGATTTTCCTTGCTCCAATTTTAATTCTTTGCCTGCCCACTGTGAGAAAGCAATAGACTTGCAGAAGTCTATTTTGTGAGCAAGAACTGTCATTGTGTCTCTTTTCTTTCTTAATCTAAATCCTGACAATCTGTTCTTCTGTGTATGTCATGTTTTCTGGACCTCTGGTTATTCTCATGGCTATCTACTAGTCTCTGTCTAGTAGACAGGATGACCTCTCCCTTTCCCCTTGCCTTCTTTTCCCTTTCCTTCCCTTTGCTAGTTGCTGGTTTTGAATATTAGTTGGTAATGAAGCATTCAAGTGTTGAAACAGAAAGAATCAGTATGCATCTCTTGGAAGCTCTCCATGTGAGGTGTTTGCTTTTTTCATGGCACTGGTGACTTAAATTTCAGTTGTGGTTCCCCTGACTCTTGCAGTTCCTGTCTTATATTTGTGCTTTACATTTATCCCTACTCAGCAATGTGTAGCACTGCCATGTTTTCCTGCAGCTTAATTTGTAGTGAACTTTTAAATCACTTAAATTACAGGATTTGTGCATGTGGTAGTTAACACAGTGAAAGTGTGAAAGAAATTTACAAAGAATTGAGCCTTTCTGTGTACCAGAATTAAAATCATATTGTACTGGGGTTCAATGCACAAAAGAAAGTCCTTCATTGAAGAGATCTGGGAATTATTAGAGAGATTTTAGTATTTCCTTGATGCTCTTATTATTAAAAGCTATTAAAAGTAATTGGAGACTGAAGTCATAATACTTGCTACGGAGTTGTCATTCATTGTTTTTCAGTTCTTTCTAGGCAGCCTTGTGAAACAAGGAATTAGAATGAGCTCCTTGAAGCGCAAGCATTTCTCTGTCACAAAAGTGCTCCAGATGGACATTGAGCTGTGCTGGTGGAGGTGTGGTGGGATAAGATTTCAGAAAATTGTTTTACCCTTCTGTTATTCATGCTGAACATTGTAACTGAAATGCCATTCACTGCGCTGTCAGACTGGGACTGCCAGAACAGAGAGACAGACAGATGCTATTACACAGTGCAGAATTACCAAAAGGAAAGACATTTCTTGCTAACAAAATAGACCACATGCTAGCTGGTAAAGGGAAATAAATCAGAAATGTGCACAAGTTTAAAAGATAAGTACCTGCACACACATTTGTATCTACATACATAGCTGTATATGCATGTATGCAGGGTACATATATATTTTTTCGCTATTTACCTATGCATACATATTGTATTTGCATGGTTCTCCCGATGAAGGCAGGAATGATGAATCTGATTCCATGTTCTCAGAAGGCTAATTTATTACTTTATTATGCTATATTATATTAAAGAATACTATACTATACTAAAGAATACAAAAAAGATACTTATTCAATGCTAAAAAGATAATAATAAAATTCGTGACTCTTTCCAGAGTCCCAACACAGCTTGGCCCTGATTGGCCAATGAGTCCAAAAAACTTACACTGGAGACCAATCAAACAATCACCTGTTGGTAAACAATTTCCAAACACATTCCACACATGAGCACAACACAGGAGAAGCAAACAAGATAAGAATTGTTTTCCTTTTTTCTGAGGTCTCTCAGCTTCTGAGGAGAAAAATCCTGGGCAAAGGGATTTTTTTTCAGAGAATGTGAATGCCACACATACATCCCTACACAAATTACATATTGGAATCCATTAAGCTAGCTGGGACCCATTTTGGATTCTTTTTTTGTCTGCCTTGTTTCTGAAAATTTATACATATATAAATTTAATGAGACACATGGAGTTTCTCTTGATATGGAATTTCTTAATTTTGGCTTTGATTGCATTGTCAACATCTTCTAAGGTTTACTAAATAGATAAGCAGGCAGCTATTACAATTTGGCACTCCCTTGTTTTATACACCACCTTTCTCCCTTTTAATTTTCATCTCTCTCCAAACAAAAAGTCCCTTGCTTTACAGAAGAAAAAAGAAAAAGAGGTAAAAAAAAGAAAAAAAAGAAAAGAGGTAAAAAATGAGGTAATGCAGATAAAAGTTAGTAGGAAAAAAAGTTAATTGGAAGTTAGATGCAGAATTCATAAAGAAAATAAGCATTTATTTGACAAAGGTTTGAAGGAATGCTCAGCTTTATCAGAGAGAACTTCCTAGCCAGCAGCTTATTCCCTAACACACCTATAGCCACAGGGCCAAATATCTTAATTTGTTTCAAGGCTGGTCTGAATCCATTATAACACCCTTCACAGTTGAATCCTAGCAATTGGTGACAACTAGAGAAACAGTAACTTCTATGGATCTTCAAAAGCAGTGACCAAATCATGGTGGAGCTAGTAAAATAATTGTTCAGCAAACACTAATTGAACTGTATTCCATGTATCAATTGTAAGTTAGGTATCATCCAAGTTACCATATTTTAGTCATTATATATTCAAACGTAGAATTTGAATTATGTCCCTTAGTTAATTTTTTTTTCCTACTCTTTTTATAAGTAACAGTGTAGTGCTTTGACTGTTAAATTTTGCCAATTCACTGGACAGGTATTGTGCAGAAAAATGTATATGTTACATTCCATCTCTATTCTGCATAGTAGCATAGAGGAGAAAATATTGTCTCCTCCAAAGAAATTGATCTTTTGTTATCACCTACCTCGAATGTTTCAGCGATATTGAGATTTGTTCAGTCAGAGGTCAGAATCACCCTATAATTCATTGTGCAGGTATTTGCGTCATCTTCCTTGTAGCACAGAGGGAACTAGTGTCTCATCTGAAATGTCTTGAAATTCCATTTGCAGAAAACCCATTGTGAATGGCTGGCTGTAGGTATTGCAGATGAAAAGAATTCTAATCCCTTTAATAAAAGACATAAATTGTGCATTTGTGTGTTCTGCCTCTGCCCTTTCCCCAGAAAGAAATTGATTTTGCCTGCCATGTTTTCTTCCCACAATGGCAAGTTCTTGTTCCATTCCTGACTAATTAAAGTGACAATGTTCATTTTGAGATCATGTCTACAACAAAAGAAAATGCTATATTGAAAGAATGGGCCAGAGACTGAATTTCCTTACTTCCTGTTACAAGCTTCTAAGAAAATAGTGCATCACAACATTCTGAGCATTTCTTTAAAAACTATGAACTCAGAAAAGCAAAATATCACATTATAATATTCTATTAGATAACTATTGTCTGGTATCTTGCCTGATAAAGTTACTATACCATTGCATCTTCCTAGAAAGGTGTTGTTCCAGAAGCACGCCAGATATTCTCTTAGATCATTTTCTCTTAGATCATTTATGTTTGCAGTAATCAATGACACTGTCTGGATCAAGGAATAGAGTTTTGGAAACTTGGCAAAGAGTCATTTTGTAGCTGTTTCACAGTCATTAATATCAGATCTGTGCAGTACTGGATGAGCCAGAAATGTATATTTAATCTAGTTCAGGCAGGTGAACATCACTGAATCTCATTTGAATTTTTTGAAGATGATGCTAATACAGTTACAGCTTCATGCACTCAGGCTGGTTTGATGTCACCTGCAGAAGAGCAGATGCCAGGTGGTACCTCAGCTGGAACAGAGCTGGAGTTGCATAGACAGGCAATACTGGATGTGAGACGAAGCCTCCTAGACTCAGTTAATCCATATTTGTCTTTGGACAATTTGGACTGGTGTCCTGGTTTCAGCTGGAATAGAGTTCTTCTCTTTCCTAGTAGCTGGTGCAGTGTTCTGGTTTGGCTTTAGTATGAGAATAATGTTGATCACTCAGTTACTGCTAGGTACTGCTTGTCCCATGGACTTTTCTGTTTCCCAGGCTCTGTCGGGGAGCAGGTGCACAAAAAGTTGTGTGGGAGAAAGCCCAGGACAGCTGACTCAAACTGGCCAAAGGGATATTCCATACCCTAGAACATCATGTTCAGTGTATAAAGTGGGGGAGCTGGCTGGGAGATGCCAATTGCTACTTGGGGACAGGCTGTGCTGATGAGTGGATGATGAGTACTGTACATCACTCATTTATTTTCGTTTTTTTCCTCCCTTTTTATTACATTATTACTATTATTTTTGTTTGGTTTGTTGTTGTTTCCATTATTGAACTGTTCTTATCTCAGCCCATAGGCTTAACTTCTTTTTTCTATTCTTCCCCCATCCCACTGCAGGTGGGGTGTGTGTGAGAAAGCAGCTGTGTGGTACCCAGTTAACAGCTGTGGTCAAACCACAGCAACTGACAGAGTGAGTTCACACCAAATCTGTGCCTTTTCCGTCATCCATTTGCACTATTTCTTCTCTGGTACGAGGAGTCATAAAGCTATTCTTACTCTATGATAGACCTGAGCAGTCTGAAATGGATTATATAACAATGACAATTATTCTTGATGAGTTTGGTTTCCAGCTCATTCACAGATATTGTCTCTTCATACCTTATCACAGGATAGATAAGAGTGTATTCTGCTCCATACACAGCTCCAAATATCTTAAGAAGAGTATGTGGTTCACAACTGGGGAAAATTAACTAGACTGCTGGAGCAATGGGAATAAATGAAAAATTCTGCGTTATAATGCAAAACTAGTTTTTGCTGCTTCACTACGTACCCATCCTTCAGTCTGTTTCCCTTTCTGAAAGAAATATGCCCAGTCTGAAGCCAGGATTTCCCTGGTAGTAGTTTGTTCAGATCATCCATCAATAAAACAGACTCTCAGCTGCCAGTTCTGTTAGGTCAGACTGTACAATACCTCTATTTTTCCAGAGACTGACAGAGTTTAAGACTTGAAGAAGAGGCAGCAGCTGGTCATTGCTGATAAGACTCGGAGAACACAGTAAGTCATAAATAAAATATACATTTGATACAGAATGTGCAATCAGTTTTATAAGTTACTCATTAACAGGTCCACAGCTTGCAGATCCTGCTGGATCTCACCCAGTAAGTCCACACTGTACAGCTGGGTTTAATGCTTCTCTCTGGGCATCAAAGTGGTAGTTTTTTCCAGTTTCTCACTAAAGGTTTGTCACTATCTACAAAGTAGCAGTGTGTTGTGCACAGCTGGTCCAAAATTCTAACACTTCTCTCAAATTGCATCTTTGTTCTGGAATGGGATAGGATATAGACTAACTATAGTGTAAACAGCAATTCTATGCATAAAATTACAAGTGCCTCTAATTCAGAGATCATTCTCTATATTCCCCAAGGGCTTGTGAAAACAATTTTAGTGGTCTCTTCTCAGACTTTTAGTGTAGATAGAGAATTAAAAGCTAGATGCAACTACATCTATCTGAGTTCATATTAATGGAAATACTTCAAAACCTTGATAGCTTTTGTCACACAATAAACTTGGTTAAGAGATTCACTTGTAGGAGAAAAATATTGGGAAAAGGCACTCCATATAACAGTGAGAGTTACAGGTACCTTCTAATCTAACCTCATTTATAGGGTTAGTTCTTCCAAACAGAACATGCCAATAGTCACAAGAGAAGTAAAATGAAAGAAAATATTACATGTGAAAATGTAGGACTCTTCAAACACAAATTAATCCGTCAGATCAACTGTAAATATCTGAAACCAAAACAAGGGAAATCTCAGGCTCTCTTGCCTGAAAACCATCAGTCTTTTGGTCTATAAGGTGAGTAGAAAACTGTCTGAACAGCCAGCCTCAGAGTGTGGCAGCCAGTGTTTCAGAATCCACCTGCTATTCCTCAGGGACTAGCATTAAAGCTAATGCTAACTAATGTTTATGTCAAAAATGTTGGGACAGGATGAACTCTCAGCTACTTCACAGGTAACACCACAGTGGTCAATAGGCCAGGCTGTCACTCAGAGGAAGCTTTATACGCTGTACAAGTGGTCTGGCAGGATACTCATGCAGTTTAATAATCCAGGTTTGGACTCTAATCTGGAGGCAGTCCAAAGGCAGGGCCATGAAAATGGTTTGGAGAGTGGAGAAGATAATATACAAGTAGAAGCAGAGAAAGCTGGGCTTGTTCAGGTTGGAGAAGGGAAAGCTAAGGAGGGATCTAAATGCTGTCTTCTGTTGCTTAAGGGATGGTTTTATAGACGTTAGGAACAGATTTTTCTCCAAGGTAGGCAGTGGAAAAAAACATACAACAGAGGAAATTCCAGCTGATCTAAAGGGGAAAAAATTACATTACTGTGAGAGTAGTGATCCACAGCAGCAAGCTGCCCAGAAAGGTTGTGAAATCCCATATTCTGGACATTTTTCAGATCTGTAAATGCTTTGATTCAAGCTTGAAGTTAACACTACTTTGAGCAGAGGTTTGGACTAAATGATTTGTGGATGTCTCTTCCATTTTACATTGTTCTGGTTTTTGAGACTAATGCAGGAAGCCAATTTTGACCGGGAAGTGAAGGGTAGATGAAACCATAGCAGACCGAGGAGAGAGTTTTGTGGCAATGCCATGTGTTGCTGAAGCATCAGTGGACACAATGATGAAATTATGACAGTGAAATATGAGAGAAAAAGGAGCCTCTCAGAGTCAGAACTTGAGTAATGTGGCACAGCATGAAAATAGCAACCCTAAACTCCACTGTCAAAATTAAACAAGAATCCAGTGCTGTTTGCAGAGAAATGATGGGGGATCCATCTTATTATTTATATAGCAAGTACAAGTGGAAAATCAGTCAAGATCACTGAAGGTTCCAAGTAGTTTTCAAGGGTAGCAAACTTTTATTTAAAAATATTATAAGGCCAAAAGGGATTTTTACAATTATTTATTCCGACTTCCAATTTAAAGCACGCATGGCATTTTCTCTTTATATAGAGCATAGTTTTAGAAAAGATTTTATTTTTCACTTTACAAATTTTTAGTTGTAAAGAACCTAACATAACTCACAGCAAATTGTGCCAAAGGCTAATGAACTTCACTTAACTTTATTTCTAGCTTTAAAATGCCTCACTTCATCTTCTACCAGTGGGTTATTTCATGCTTTGCCTGCTATAGTGAGAAATTTCAACTCCTGCAACTTCAGCTTTCTCTCTAGGTGTTTAGAGAGTGTAACCAAGTTTTTTATCATTTTACTTCAGGGTTTTCAAACTCGTATACGAAACATCACTCCTGTAGCTGGCAGTGCATTGGAGAGCCTGTTCACTGAGGAAGAGACTTTGTGTGGTAACTGGGATTCAACAGAACAGCCCTGTTGCAAAATGCTTGTGACTCACAAGTAAAGAAGGGCTCTTTATGATAAAGTTCCAGGCCCTTCAAAATGATCAGTCTAACTAGCTTTTCCAGTCCACTGTTTTGAATCTTCCTCCACATTTTCTTTGTGGCAAGAAGGGGTATGCATGCTGTTTCACTGGCACACTGTTGTGGTTTAGGAATGGTATTCCCCAATTTAGTGTTCCCACTGAAACTCCAAACCAGGCACCGCTCATTCACTTTCCCCCTCACCTTCCCTCAGAAGTAGGCTGGGGAGGAGGACTGGAGGTACAAAAGGTAAAGATCACATGTTGAGATAACAGT
The DNA here is from genome assembly GCF_017590135.1 of Pyrgilauda ruficollis. Lineage (NCBI taxonomy): Eukaryota > Metazoa > Chordata > Aves > Passeriformes > Passeridae > Pyrgilauda > Pyrgilauda ruficollis. The sequence goes on along the minus strand of NW_024519206.1, from coordinate 28,439,272 downwards.
TTCCTGGAAAGAGCAATGAGATAAGAAAACAAGCCATAACAACTACAGTATCCATAACAAAATGCAGAAGAGGGGCAAACAATTTGTACGAGATTGTTTGGAACTGGCACTACCCAATTGCTTCCTCCAGCTTGGAACCAGCATTACTCCACCATTCCTTCTGCCACACTTAGATGGAAGGGTCCTTGTGAATGCAGGGGAGAGTGGGTTGGAGACAAAGACAACCACAGACCCAATGCCCATGTGGCAACAGCAAGAGTTTATTCTTCAAACCCCTCTTTATAAAGGGCGCTTGAAAAACCCGGTCTGGATAGCTCATTGGGCTGATCTCTTACACTGCCCAGCTCCCAGACCAGTGAGATGTCTGCAGCTTAGGATGGAACATAATTGGTTAAGGTTCCTGTCTGTCAGCCCAGGGGCCAGTTTATGGAAGCAGCTGGGTTCCTTAGCTATGGCCGAATTAATTGCCCAGTACAAGCCACTTTGTACAATAACAGGACCCCTTCCCCAACAGCCTCAGCAATGACCTGGGGTGGTATAGAACAGTCTCCATGTCCCAGCCATGCTCTCCCTTTTGCTCCTGCAAAAATCAACCCTGTCCTGGCCAGAACCAGGACACTCATGTAACAGGCCAAATATATCCAAAACACTTCTCTCAGTGTAAATTGTTTCTCTATCATGTGCACTAAGGGTTTTCATTAATATCAGTATTTGAAGAAGGTATTTCCATATCAAGTCACTGTCAGAGACAATTTTCAGATCCAAAGGTCGGCAGTCCAAAGGTCCACAATGACAAGGCAGGTTCAAGGTCAGGCCAGAAGGCAATCCATTTGGCCTAGGTCCAAATTTGAGAGGTCCAAGGCTGCAATGACTGCAGTGTTGCACATGTGGGAATACTCTGGAAAAGAGCTCTCCAGGAAAGGGAGAGAATACCCAGTGAGGTATTCTGTCAGAGTTTTTGGGAGGAAGCTTCTGCTGAGGCATCATCCAGCTTTTTTTGGAGAAGCTTCAGAGTCAGGTGAGGATTTTAAAAGACCTCTCTGAGCAAGCTGGCCTTGAAGGCAGGGAGGTATACTCCTGGTCCTCAAGAAAGAAAACTGCATGCTGGAGCAAAAGGAGTGCAAAGAATTGACCACAGGAAATAACATTGATGTTGTTATCTTCATCAATATGTCATTCTTCCTCTAGAGCATGGAGCTTAAACTCTGTCACACAAAGCAGGGAAAATCATTCCTCATGTCAGTGCAGTAATGTAGGATTTTCAAGTCAAGTTTTTCAGAAGCAAGTGAAATTGAAGTTCTGCTTCTACTGTTAATAGTGCAACTGGAACTCCATACACTGCACCAGCGTAATTCTTCTGTCCTGTGAGTATATATTGATAGTTAAGAAATGTCATTTCAACTCACAGAATAAGATATTATCATAATATCTTATTAAGCCTTCAGTAAAATACGTCATTAGCCAATTTCAATTTTCCCGTGGAGAAATGTGAAACCCACATGTGAGAATTAATATGCTTGAATGGACTGATGAAACAAGCTTCAGCAGGGAAAAAGACTGCCCTGAGCACAGACTGAAGGAGGTGGTATCTTGACAATGTGAAGCACATCACCTAACATTTCCATTTGTCAGTCTCAATCAATATGTGTGTCTGTTTTCCAGAAATCAATAGAGACATAGTTCTTTACAGTAGCCATGAAACCCAACCTGACCTGGAAAAGAAATCATCTAAATAGCAAAACACAAGCCCATTATCAAGGCTGACAAATGATCAGCTAAAAAAGGGTTCTGAGTATTGGATGCAAAGAGAGTTTTCTCCAGAGTCAGCTGTAGATAATGCAACACATATCTAAAGTTAGTTACCCCACTTCCCTGTTTGTTCCCTTTCACACTGAAATTTGTATACATTTAAATAACTTCTGTGTAGCAACATCATCATCACTAATGTCTCATATAATTTCTAAAATCTGTGTATATTAAGTATGCCTTTTGAAATACCTTATTCATACATGTGTATTAATTCTAATAAGAAGATACAATAGTCTGCAATAATTTACAGGTTGATGTTAAACAGCAAAAGCATTTTGAAATTAAGTGGTTTGGACTGTAGAAACATGAAAACATGAAAATGCCTTCTGAGACGGCTCCTTTGGGAATGCTATTCTTTACCATGTTCCATTTCTGTCTCAAATGTCCTTCCTTAGCAGATGGCTTGGGTTTGGACCTACAACTTTATTCTTTACTGGTCCCAGAATGATGTGTTTTGTGTAGCATAACTTCCTTTATTTCAATTTGGATATGCTTGATAGTCAAGCTGTTGTAAGACACAGTGCTGAGGCTCATTGTGTCATTTTTTTCCTTGTGTGAAATCTATTGCTATGTTATGAAAGTGCATTGTGGTCGTGGTTATACCTGTTTGGGTCATTATTAGTTCCAAAGGATGGAATACCCTTCAGACTTGGCAGTTTGGCAATGGTCTTGCTATCATGAAAACAGGTTAATATCAGTATTCATATGTTAGTGTTAGTTCTGGTTTCAAAACAGTCCATGCACACCATGTAATTGGAAAAAAAAAAAAAAAAAAAAAGAAAAAACAAATTTTCTTAGCCTGAAATATCAGTGTTATTATCAAGAATTCATGGCTTTCAATACAGCAGTGGAGGAACATGAAACAGAAAAAGTAAAGCTAAATGTTCTGAGGTTCCTCAAGGGTCAGTGGGGAAAGAAAATCAACAGCAGCAGCAGCAGCTGCAGCAGTCTCATCAACAAAAGAAAACCCTTGTGCTTCCCAAAACAAATTTCCGACAGTGCCACAGTCCACGTTCTGTATGAAGTGCCAGATATTAAGTTCACATGGATGAAGAGAAGCCTGAAGTCCTTCTGTCTCTTATAATGGCTTTTTTCTTTCAACTTAAACTACTGCTTGGGGGCAAGGAGTAACATTTGAAAAGGAGAAATACTTGCAAGAGATATGGGACCTCCAAGGAAAGACCATTTGGTGAAAAAGCTTGCATCAGTTCTGCTCACGTTGATTGTAGTTTAATTTACCTTGGGATCTTGTTAGTTTTAGTTAATTAGATAGTAAAATGATGGCATTGGCTCTTAGGGAGTTATATTTACTTTTATGTAGTCTGTTATTACTGTAAATCAGATAAAATGAAGCAGCAATATATTCTGGGCTGGATGATGTAGGTGCACATAATGTTACCCATTTTCTTCTCTGTACAGGTTAAAGGCACCCATATGTGGGTGTGGGAAGCAAGATCCCAAGAATTATTTAGTTATTTTAAGCTTATTTAAAGAATGTTGTGATTGTCTTCATTATATATTAACAGCAAGGGAATTAATCTAAAAATAAGACCATGAATACAATTCTGTGATATCACTATCACTGACATAACATTTTACAGAACTTATTTTATCTTTTGGCCTGTTGCCACATAATGTACAGAACGCCACCTTATATGATCCTCTCTTCGCTCTGTCTGATCAAATCATTTCACTTTGATTTTATACTAAATTATACTACTTACAAGAGTAGCCATTTTTGTGCTAACAATCACAATTTCTGAAGTCTTCCAATGGGTCTCTGCCATAAAGTGAGGCTCTGGCAACAGAAAATTTCAAAAGGCATCCCCTCACTGTTGAAATATCATTGATGAGTTCCTAGGCTTTTTTATGTCCTTTTTAAGAAGGTAAATAAACCAGGGGGTTTAGCTGTATTAACCTGCAGAATTTCAAGGCTAATGGCTGCTTGTATGCTGCTTACCCATCCATGAGGTTTGAGCAAAGATAAGTTTATCAAGTGACCACAAAAAGAGACAGCAAAATCACAGAATCCTCTGACTTATTGTTAGTATGTTCTTCACGAGACCGTGAATGGACATGTGCATTCTGTCACCACCTGGTTGGGCAGACCCCAGGGTGAGCTATAAGTTTGTTGTGGGACTTTCTCAGCTTTGCTGTTGCTGTTCTACCTCAGGTAGTCCTAGCTGTGAAAAGTCTATTCTTTCAGAACATATAGTAAAAATTATAATTGACTGGTTTTTATTGAGTATTTATGTCTGTAAATGCTCTTTTTGTTCCACAAATGACACTTAGTTTTTTGAAAGTACTTGTTTTTCCTCTTAGCACTACCTCAAGCTAAGACATTTATTCTTAGGCCTTAAATTATCCAGTGAATTTAAATTTACAGTACACAATTAATTGCAACATTAGCAAGCTTGGCACACAATGCTGTTAAGGATAGCAGGGACTGTAGTGATTTTATAATGAATTCACTCTAAATCTCAGCAAATAGTAGCTTACAAGGACATCTGACAGCTGCTTTCCCCAGCTAAATCTCACCACTGAGACTCCATTCCAAGAAAAATAACAAGTCAGGCTTGGTTAGTAGTGCTGCAGCTTGGAATACGAGTTTTGACAAGGGAAAAAATCATTTGTACTGTACTAGCTTTTCATGAGCTGGGGCAAGGAGTAAATCTCTCCAATGGCAAAATAAAGCTGTCAGACAGCTTTTTCATAAGATGCCATTGAACATCAATATGACAGTTCTCCCTCCTGATCTTTTTTATAGGTTGCTAATTCTGAAAGAAAAGTCATCTTTGCCTACATATTTGTGGATTCAGACACTGACATTGTAGAAGGAGTTATACTAGAAAAAAAATACAAACTCAGTAAAAGGGAGTACCCCCATAGCCTTGCTGAAAAGATGCTTTAGCTAAATATCTATTTCTAGGAAAAGATACTGTATTTGCTGATTTATATTTTGAGATTGATATATACATATATGAAATAAGTTCTCTAAAAAATTAGCAGGCAAATATCCAGGAGCATGAGAATACTTTCATGAACTGAAGAACACGGCAAAGGCCATCAGCCTGAGGCATGGTCATCATTAAGGCAGTAATTTTGTTTCTTAAGCATTTGAATATGTTTCCTTTTCTGTCTTCACTGAACATAGGTGAGAAAAGTTGGGCTTTTCTCAGTTTGACCACTTTATCTGCACCAAAACATAATTGAAGCCTAAGTACAGTGAAGACTGATTGCAGGGTTCTTCTCTTCCAGGATAAGTGGGGAAGCCAGAGCTCCTGGTGGGAACATCTGAATATCTGATTTTAGTTTCTGATACTGAAGGTCATGGAAGTTCTTCTAGTTTAGGGTTTAAGGAAGTTCTTTTAGTTCTAGGGTAATGGAGATGGCTATCTTTACCTTCACTTTAAAATACACTACTTTATGGCTGTGGAGGAAAAGGAGACAGCAATTAATTCTTAATGTGCCCTTTAGAAAACAGTAAATAGAGTGTGTTGTTTTAACATTTACTGAAATTTTGTATGCTTTTCACAAGTATTTTCCAATATTTATCTTTATTTTCTATTAAAATCTTAAGAACATTTCCCTTCACAGATTGCCTTTGAGGTATGGCATAATTCTGAGTATCTTACAAAGCTAAAAAACCAAACACTTCTTTCTAAGGACTGTTGCACTAAAATGCTTTGGCCATGAATTCAGACATCACATCAACTCTTATATTAGCAAGCAAGGCATGTTTCAGAGTTCTCTTTCTGGGTTGCCATTAAATCTTATCTTTTCAGGCAGTTTAAATAGTCTTTGCAAATAAATAGTACTGTCAAATAGACCAACCACTTTAGTGAGCTTATAAAGAAAACAAGTGTTTGAGGCTAGTCTTAGTAAAAGAAAAAAAATCATTTGCTACTAGCACTGTGAAAAAAAAAGTCAGATGTGAGTGCCTACAAAATGAAAATAATCATAAACAGCAAACTAAAAGTTTCATGTTATTATTCCATTAAATGCACAAGTAGCTATAAATTAGGTGTTCCTAGTTTCCTGAAGTAGCCAAGGGCACTTCTAGTTTCTTTTCCTTTTGTTGGTAAGTTTTTGAATGTCTGTTTTCTCCCCCAAGTTTCCAGTGTGCTCAAATATTCATTCATGTTGCAATGAGGGTTTGACTAATCTCATTTCTTAGTCATTAGAATGGTGACCACTGATGCAAACTCTATTCACAAATAGTAAGCACTCCTTATATTTTTCCCAACTGGTTGCAAAAAAATTTATCAGCTAACAAAATGAGAGTAGCAGCATAAGAATTGACTTCACTTACCATTCTCATATTAAATTCATGTGTATATGTTTCACAGCACATTAGTGAACAAGAAGTGTTACTAGAAGAAATGGAAAATCAATAAAATATTATTTTAAAAAATAATCTCACTATAACCATGTATGCAAGAACTCTTATTTTAGAAGGTTCACTCAAAGTCAGTTTCTACACAAATACTGTCATTGAAATGTGGAAGTGTGACCTGCCAGACTCTTCTGTGAGTTCTGTTTTCTCAGTTTGAAATAATTTGGCCCTCTGGGTGATCACAGAAGCTGACAGAACCGCTCATAATCCGCCTGAGTTGTGGGCAGGAGTAGAATCTCTCACAGTTTAGCTTCTCCAGTTGTCAGCATCCACTCTTGCCATGAAACTCCTCAGCTGCTGGGTTTTCAGTCTAGGTGGCCACTTCCCAAGACAGGAGACAGGAGCAGCAAACCTGCAAAGTGTCTTCATGTTGGTCCTAAACAGCACGTAAACTTCAGCTTCATGTTGGTCCTAAACAAGCACGTAATAATAAAGATGAAGAAAAATCAAATCAGCATAAAATAAACCAGGCCAGCAAAGCCTACCCAGCTTTGACACCACTGACTTTAAGAATCCTAAACTGGAACATGTGGAGGTACTTGATGTGTGAGTGACATTAAACTACTTTTGATTATTTTTCCAAAATACTAAGTCTTCAAAAGATCAGATAAATGGCTTACACTCTTCATTAAGAAGACTTGACCTGAATGGAATAGATAGTGCTGACGGTGTGAAGAAAAAAGCTGGCAATATGGAGCAAGGTGAAAGCTGTGAAGCGCACAACCATATTAGCATGCTGAACTTTTCAAACAGTGACAAAATTATTCTTGCAGTGTCTGTTTCTTCACTGCAATAACAGATAGAATTCCTGCACAGGTGTTAATGAACCATGACCTTAAATCAAGTTGACCTTGTGTGAGGCTAAATCTACTGGGTGTTGTAGTGTAGCTGAATGCAAAATGCATGTTTAAAGAAAGTATTTTATTCAACAATAAAAAAAATTATACCCAGCTTTCCACATGTGCAAACTGAATTTTATCTTTTTTAAGTATTGTCTTTAATTTCATCATCATGTATTACTCCTGGGAAATAGTTTTCACTTCTAGCTATAATTAATTCAGGTGTCCAAATTTGCAGTATGTTTTTGAAAAATGTCTTTGGGCCTATTCTGCCAATAACAATGACTGGGTAATTCATTCAAGCTGTTCCATTAAAAAAGAAGTAAAAGACTGAGCAAAGGACTATTTTCTGAAAATAATATAATACAAGTACTGTAATTGTTGTTGACATTCCTTAGTATTTAATGGGGATCTATAATACTAATGGAAACTGGAAAGGACTGGAAAGGACCCATTTAATTCAAAGCTATCCAGTCCTGTAAATGAACAACTAATTTCTTCCAGAGAATAGCTAAATGTAGTTGTTAGACAGGGTCCTCAATAAATAATTTTCACTGGTCTTGCTTTTCAGAGGTTCTGAGCCATTGACTTCCATTTGAAAGAATTCCTAGCCTTTCTTTTTAACCATTTTCTTTGATTTTAAAGACCATATAGAGGTCAGGGAAATTTCCAGAGCAAATGGAAGAGACATATTTAACTTCTCTAGGTATTTTACACATAAATACAGTTGTCATCATTCTAAGGGCTGTATTTTGAATGGAGTCCTCTGAATGTAGAGTGCCATGGAACATCAGTCCACTTAATTTAGTTCCCTGACTTCTCTCAGTATTGCTGTTTCAGTTACTAGTACTGAACACCTAGAAATAAGAGCCCTAAAATGTTGAAAGTAGCAGAATTTTAATTAATCAATTGCATTTAAAAATAATAAAACCAATTGTTTATATTAAATGCTCGGTAGAATATAAAGTGTACTTTCAAAAGTTATACATTTTGAGACTTCAGCTAAAGTGCACTTTAAAAAGTTATCCATTTTGAGACTGTTCAGCTATATTAGAAATAAATATATTATTGACTATTAAGAGTTCTGTTCATACTACATTAACTTTTGTTGAGTATGGTTTTATATTAAATGAAATGGTTCACACAAAGATAAATTTATGAGATGAAAAAGGAATCATTTTTTTATGGCACTGTGAGAATACAAATAAGTGATCTGTGAGAATACAGAAAAGCATCCTTAATCTTTACTTTTTCTTGAATATTCTGTACAGGAGGACTTGATAGAAAACATCAATGGCCAGATTCTTTACATGCTTTGATCTAATAACTGCAAATCTGGCCTAATATTGCACAGGGATTTAAATAAGAACCCATATTTTGCAATAATTTTAACCAAAGTTCAGCATTGCAAAGGCATTGAAACCACTGTTAAATGTGTTACACGTAAATGTTAAAGGCTTTTGTGTGTGTGTGTGTCTGTGTGTGTGTGTGTCTGTGTGTGTGTGTGTGTTACAAGCCTTAGCCCAATATGCCAATGCCAGGCAATAGGAGTCTTGGGTGCTGCTCACAAGGCAGCGCTGGGATTATTGGTTGTGGGGGTGTCTAGCAGAACATGTGCTGAATGCAAAACCCTCAAAATCATATATTACCTTCTTGACTTTTCTGAAAATTTTAAACATGCACATTAGTTTCTTCCTAAGTTTGTGTTCCTAAGCCTGAGGGTAGGTCTTTTCTTCAGAATGAAGAATCATGTGGCTTAGACAGTGTATATAAAAACACACTAATAAACACGCTAAACGCACTAAAAACAATAGATGTGAAAAACATCTCTGTGTACGCTGGAATACATTCATGGTTTAAAACTGTACACCAATTGTCTTTTAAATGAGTTCAAACGTGCTCCATTTGTGTCTGTCATAGTGGTCCGTGACAGCCATCACTGTAGTCTGTAATTCTGCCATCACTTTCATCTGCTTTAATCATTCTACCTGTTTCTCAATTTTTGATCTGCTTTTTGATAATTCTAAGTAATTTTTTTTTCTCATAGTGCTTTAATTAGCAGTCTTGCTTCCCAGTAAATTGCTTGCTGACTGAATCATGCAATCCTTCACTTGACAGAAAGGATGTAAACAAAGAGAATTTTGAGCAACAGTCAAAACAGCAGCATTGGTGCCATAGCATAGAAACTAGCTTCAAAGATGAGATAAAAACCCCCTGTAAAATAGGAGTTTCAGACATCATTAATTCTCTAGTTGGATCCTGTATTAATAAAAGCAATTCTGTCATTCCTGTGGAAAGATGACATTTACCCTTAAATGCTTTTTAAATAGTCTTTTGTAATCCAGGGCTACATACTGTCAGAATTGCTAGATTGCATTGCAGTTTGGGAATGTTGCTGCAGCATTCACGTGACACATTCCCCTAACTTGCAGCACATTGTTCTGTGATAATGGAGTCACAGAAGGTAAAATGACCAATTCAGAGTCCAGAATAAAGTCATGCTATTCCCACACGCATTGCATTAGCACTAGAGCTGAATGGCCATACAGTGCAGCACAGCAACATTTAATAAACACCTTCAGCCACCACTAATTCTTCACATTACTGTATTTTTGTTATCTTATATGGTGTTAACAATTCAAATACATTTTTAAAAGTGTTTTCAGAGAGCTGAGCATTTTTGGGGTTTGCTCCTCTTTAAACGTGTAGATATTTGGTTGTTCTCTTCATCTCTGGAATTTAATTTTCTTGAGAGTTTGGTGTGAATTACTTTCAACTTCTGTCTGGAATAAGTAACTTTGTGGTCTTGATGATCAAATCTAATTGTGAAATGGCTATTTTAAGGATTGTGCCTGTAGTTTTGGGGGAATGTGTAAGATGTGCAAACTAAATATTATGGAGGTAAAATATATATTATGTAGGATTTTACTGATAAAATTCATTAATCATTGAATTCCATAGATTAATTTTATTTAATATAAAATTTCCAGCAGCTGGAGGAGACATTAAAAGAAAAAGAGACTTTTAAAAAAATGTATAGCATGTTTTTTCACTTATAGCTGAGCTCAATCATTATTTTCTATGCCAAAAATCACTACATACATTGATACTGATTAAGTTATTCATTTCTGTTTGAATTTAAGTTCATATTTGAGTGTCTTGCTGAACCAGAGAAATAAAAAATAATTTTCCAGTAAGACCATTTTTTCAAATTAGAAATTAGAGGGGAGGGGGTTTGTTTATTTATTTATTTACAAATAATGTCTTAGTTAGTTCAAAAGGATTAGAAATAACCTCAGTGCAGTATTTGAAAATATCCAGTTGCAGACCCAATGCGAAGATATATGATTACATCAAAGTTCAGAACACCTCTGCTAAGGTATTACATTAAAAAATATATATACTTTTTAAAAAATTGTTTAAATGCTTTTGGAGTTTGATAATATCTCTTTATGCTTTGTTTAGCCCCATCTGGAGAGAGCATGATGAACATGTTTGTTTTCCAATGACAACAGCGTAATTTTCAATGAAAAGTTGTTGTTTAGAAAATAAATAAATAAATAAATAAATAAATAAGAGAAAACAAACACATTTTCCTGTACAGTATTCAAGTTCAAATATTGAAATAATCCATCCAATAGCTTTATATGAGTTTGAAATTAATTGCAAATAATGATGCAATCTGCCAACATATTCTCGTTATACAGAGTACAATTAAAAAGCTAAACAAAGACCATATAAGATTTTTAAAAATTAATTTCAATCATTATAAATTGTGTGAATACAGAAAAGAAAATGTGTTCTGTTTACCTGGCAAGGTCCTTTGAATACCTTTAGTAACAATGAATTAATTTGTTTGCCAGCAATGTGGGATGGCTCCGGTTATGTGTTGTTAGCATTTGCATATTAGACATCTGAGCTCAGTTAATGCATTATAGAGCTCTACCTCTTTGATGCATCATAACCTTGCATTTTCATTCCTTGCAGAAGGGAATCCATATACCTGGTGGGTTGGAAAAGCCAATGAGAAGCACTACTATTGGGGCGGATCAGGACCTGGCATTCAAAAATGTGCCTGTGGCATCGAACGCAACTGTACTGATCCCAAGTACTACTGCAACTGTGATGCTGATTATAAGCAATGGTGAGTGCTTTACAAGAAGGCGGGATGAGAATGACCAAATCTCCTGACTTTTACAACAGTGCCATGACTTTGAATATATCCTTTTTCTATATTTCCTTTCTTATCAAAGAAAAAAGGCAAAATTATATTTGTGATCCCTCCTGCAAAGTATCGACCCATGCCTGGATTTCCATTTTATTTATGGTGTCGGTGACTGTTAAATATAAGGACAGTATTTATGATTTCCAGCCCACTGAGCTATAGAAAAGAAAGCTAGAAATTGCAAAAGCAAGTCCTAAGAGGAAAGACCAGCATTTTGGTTATCCATGCAACTTTGTAAGATTCAGATATACTGCAATACAGAATTAATTTTATCCCTACAGCAACTTCATGGCTTTTTTCCCAGAATTTCTCCTCTTTAAAGTGTTGCTTCTGCAACACTTGAATGTGAGTGATATGTATTGAAATCACTTATCTAGTGCCTCCAACTCTCATTATCTATCTTTCATGAAGAAAAATATGTTAAGAACTAAATACATATTATGGAATGAGGCTCTGTATTTCAGAGGAAGCTACCAGGCTTTGCATGAGATAATTTAATTAATTAAGGCAGAAAAAAGAAATAAACTTGCATCTCTGATATTCCCTATAAACATGAACAGACTGCATAAAGCTCATCATCGTTTTGATGAGACCTCTCTCTGGCTTACAACATTTTGTTTGTGCACCTTAATAATTTCTGTCCTTTTTCTCATGACAGGCAGGATTATATTTTACATGGTATGCAATGTTCAGTGATATATTGAAACCATACTTTTATGAACATTTCTCCCATTAATAGCAACCTGTGGGTAATTGAATCAATACTGGCTCATAAACCATTTGAGGTTAATTGAGAAATTCTACAGCTGTTAATGAATGTAGAGGTACAGAACAGTAGTGGTATGTCAGAGACTAAAAAAGAAAAAAAAAAAAAAGAGTAGGAAGAATCATAGAACCACAGAATCACAGAATAGCAGTGTATGAAAGGAACCTCAGAGTTCCTCTAGTTCAACCCATCTGTTCAAGAGGGGTCACCTATAACCTGCTGCCCAGTACTTTGTCTGGAGATTTTTTTAATAAATCCAAGGATGGACTCTGCAGCTTCCCTGTGCACATTATCCCAGGACTGGACATCATTGGAAAGAATCTGACTCCATCTGCTTTGCAACCTTGTCGGAACCCAGGACATCCCTCTGGGTGCCCTGGATGGCTCAAGATCCTGGCAGAGGCTCGGAGACCCTGGCAGGAAGCCAGAGATACTTGGGAATTCGATCTCAATCCATGGAGCAAATTACCAACTTTATATGAAGAATTACAAGTCGCAAAAATTTAAGTAGCATAATAGTAGTTGTCACCGGGTGAAAGATGGAATTTTGAAGAATTTTACTATAGGGGTCTAGGGGACAAGATGGAGGAATTTGGGCATTGTCCTGTTCTTCTTCTTTCTTCCTAGCCTCCATCTTCTTGGTGATGGTGGCACTCTGGGATTGGTGTAAAGTAGAAAGTCACCATCTAACATAGGTGATAGGTATTGGAACATAACTGTAAATATCAAATACGTAGTTCATAGTATAAAAGACAATGCTGGCCCCCTGTGGGCAGGCAGAGTGCCTCAGACTGACCTGCTGAACAGACCTCAGCAGGCCAGACAGAAAATGTTTTAGATAAGAAATAATAAACAACCTTGAGAACTACAGCCGAAGACTTCTAACTCCTTCTTTGACAGCTGGATTGGGGAAAAGAGACTTTTAATACATCTCGGGGTCATCTTGACCAGAGGAGATCCCGAGACACCCTGTTAGGTATTTATGGACATTGATGACATCCCTCTCAACCTTCTCTTCTCCAGCCTGAGCAGCCCCAACGGCCTCTGCTTCTTTTCATAGGAGAGATGCCCCAGTGCTTCTGTCATCTTAGTGGCCCTTCGTTGGACTCCATCCAGCAATTCCATCTCTCTCTTGTACTGGGGACCACAGACCTGGACCCAACACTCCAAATGTGGCCTCACTAGTGACGAGCAGGGGAGAAAGATGGCCTCCCGTGACCTGCTGTCGGAACTTTGCCTAATGCATCCCAGGACACCATTGGCCTGCTTGGACTCAAGTGCACATTGCTGGCTCATGTTCACCTTCGTGTCCACCAGAATCCTTAGAGAGCTTTCTATCAAGTTACTTCCCAGCTGGATGGTTCCCAGCATATACTGGTGCATGGGGTTGTTTCCCCCAGGTGCAAGGCTTTACACTCTTCACTGTTGAACTTCATGATATTTCTGTGAAAACCTCTTCTCCAGCTTATGAAGATCCCTCCAGATAGCAGCAGGACCCTGTTTGATGTGATCTGCAAGAATGAAGTATGAAAAACACAAAAACAGAGTAATAAAGGAAACCTTCCAGGCCCTGCAAAAATTGTAGATTAGGATGTGGAAAATCAAATATTGCCACAGACATTGCCACCCTAAGCTTTGACATAGTTAGGATAGTAAGTTGTTAGCTATGATATGGGGTGAACTACAGAACACTGCAGATATAGAGGAGTCTGTTTTAGAGACAGGGTGATCACACATGTTGACAACCTTCAGAAATATAATTATATAGAGAGAATGAAGCATATAAAGTCAGATGACTTTAACTCAGTCATAAGCACTAAAGCAGTGTGGCAGGAGGGATGTAGGTTTGGTTCTGTCAAAATGGTAAAAATAAAAGGAAGATATTGTAATAATAATTACAATAATGGTAGAATTAGGAGCACTTACAGTTTTCATTGCCTGAGGCACTGGATGCATATCCATGAATAATAGGGCTCTGTACCATATGTTGGCTGTCTTCCTTTACACCAAGGGAAATGTATTTGGAAAATGGCACTGGATTTTGATCTCTTCTTGAAGATTCCCCAAGAGTCACAGATGATAATTTAATAATCAGCATTCACTCAATAATCTTACTGTAACCTCTGCACCCCCTTTATACACTGAAATTATGTGGATTCTACTAATAAACAGATTAATATGGTTATTAGATTTAGATCTAAAATAGGCTTATAATCATAAACTATCTACAACTGGACTCAGAACTTCCTACAAGAATACATTATTACATATAATATTTCTTTAGATAAGTATCAGAATTTTTTCAGGACAACTACTATTCATTGCAGGACATTTCATGAAAAGCAATTATTCTACTGGATATTATATTTTTATCTGTGGTGTGTGTAAATCACAGGAAGAAATTAAATCTATATTATAGACTTTGAAGACATTTTGTTCAAGATTCATTTTTTCAGTTTGGTTTTGGCAGAATCTAGTCTTTTCCATAGTCATATCTTTTGGGTTTGGGAGTTATTTTGAGGAGTCCTAGTTAGGAATTTTATCTTGCCATGTTCATCAATACCTAAAAAGCAAGTGAGTTCCACAGGAAAGGGGACCTTGATGACTTCAATCATCAGGGCAGAATTCAACCAGGGCCTCCAACACACCTGTGCCCAATTCTGGTGACAGCAAAACAGCTGCTGGTTTGGACAACAGAATATGCAAGAGCTTATGGTGGGCAGACAAGTCTCAGTTCATATATTAACAAAGCAGCTTGCCGCAGCTTGCCACTATAGCTCACCGGCACAACTTATTTTAGAAGGATTTACAATCCCCTACAAGGGAAGGGCTGAGTAAACACCAAACTGTGGCTGAGAGTTCAGGTGGGACTTCTGCAGTAATTGCATACCTTGTCCACAGCTGAGACCACTGCATTTGTTTGTGGTATGCCCACAGTTATGTTCTGCACCTGCCCAGGCAGTGCTGAAAAAACTGTTGTGGGGGTTTTTGGGTGGTTGCAGGGTAGTATACAGAGGGGAGAAGGCAGTAGCCAGAGCAATAACTATATTAGAAAAGGTAAGGAAGTAAAATAGGAAAAGAAGGCTCTGTAGAAATTGTGAGAATGAAAGGTGAAGAAAAAAATATTCAGAAGAGAGATTTTACAAGGAAATTGGGGAGCTGCTGAAGAATCGGTCAGGCTAAATCAGAATGATGTAGGGTAAGTAGAATATTGTCCACTTGCTTTTACTGTAGAAGTTAGAAATTGTGTTAGAAATGAAGAAAGGAATTAAAGCCTGATGAATGGTTTCATAGCAAAGGCAGGAGAATGTTTCCCTGGAGATCTGGATTCTAACCCTGCCTCTGGAACCACATTCCTGCATGATGCTTCCTCAGTTTCATAAACCATTTCTTCACAGAACAGTCTGATCCTAATTTTCTGGAAACCCAGTGAGGAAACCCAGAAGCCCACTTTGTGAAAATACCAAACATTCACAGCTGCAACCAGAATAAGGAATCACTTTCTGAATGCAGTTATTCAAAGCAAAAAAAAAGAAAAAAAAAGTGTTTTCAATATTCACATCTTTCAGCCTCAACATCCTATCTGTAGAATGCAAATTATGCCAGCTACTCCCTCATGGTGGTACTGCAAAGATAGGTCGATTTATGAAGCAATCATCTGCCGTTCTAATGAGCACTAAAAAAAAATCCAATGAGAAAACGTGGTCTTTATAGAAAGATTTGAAATAACACATTAAGTATAAAATGGTATCCACATATTGAAGCATAAGAGTAAATTTGGAGAGTAGGCAATGCTAGACTAAATTAGTATTGCGTCCTATACTGAATAATGCTGAAGCCCTCCAGAATAAATAATAATCAGGGACCAGTCAAAGATTGCATCATGATGGTAGGAGCAGGGGACTAATTAAAGCTCTTTAAGCAGCCTGAAATGCTTTTTTTCAGAAATTTTTTTGGTTTTTGCTTTTTTGGGTTTTGGGTTTTTTTAACCAAGTATGTAGTAATTCTATGTAAGTATAGAACCATCTGTGTTAATTATGGACTCATTTAGAATGTAACTTTTCCCAGGAATTAGTGTATACCATAGGCTTGGTAAACCTTACATCTATATGGGTTTTCCATTAATGATTTTTAAAATTTCACATCACACCTTGTCTATCTGAATAAAATAGTTGTGTAGAACTATTTAGCACATGCCTGGATGGTAAATAAGCCAAATGGTAAATATGGGCAGGGAATATGACATATGAAATTCAGATTTATGTGTATTTGCACACATAGTCTAGAATAGAACCCGATTCTTTAGAAACTCATGTTGTTGCTGCAATGAAAATATTAAGTAGTCATTTTTGTCATGATAAAGAAACAAAAATACAGATGGAAGAGCTTCACCCAGAGTAATACTGCCAAAATGGTCCTTAGTCCCAAATTATCTATGATTTGCATCCAAAATGAAATTAATTCAGGGTTAAATGGATCAGGTTGTATAAGAAAGGTTAGATTTGCTTGCTAATAAAGATCATTTTTTAAAGTGTGTGTGGTTGACATTTAAAGTCAGATAGCCTCAATCTTGAGAGAATAAAGGTAGCTCTTATGAGTAGCAAGAAGTTCTCTGGATTGCTGCTAAACAAAATTATAATAAAATTATTAATTTTAGATAAAATGTAATACTTTTTTGAAAAAAGATCTTATTTGAATAAAAACAATATTATTAAAATATAGGCAGTTCCTTTTAAAAATGACTGGCATTGTAGAGATAGGCAAATTGTCCTAATTAAGTAGCAAATGTAAAGCTCTGCAAAGAAATTTTGATTCCTACTCCCATTTGAGCCTAGGGTCAGTTAAGACTCAGATTGGCCAAAGTTTCTACACCACAGGGTCTCTTGCTCAGAGAAGTCACAATAAGTCAGAAGGCTTATAATATGATGCTGTTCAAGGATTTACTCAGAAAAGGTGACTTAAGAAGCTTTTTCATTTAGCACTTCCTGATGTGAATGCACTTCAGGTTACAAAGTCAGTCATGGAATTTACTTCTGACTACTGGTGTGGTTGCTAATCTTACAAGAACTATTTGGTGGCCCAAAAGATGATCAAAAGGGTTTAAGCAGAATTTTCAGATAAAATTGCTTTGGAGATATGGAGGAAATCAGTGGAGGGAACCTTATTTATAATCTCACAGTTTGGATATTAAAGTTTCTTTCTCCAGAGCCTGTCAAATTGCTTTATTTTTGTGAGGTGTTTTACAGAACACTCTGCAGGATGCATCCCTCTTCCCTTCACAACTCTTGTCCTACAAAGGAAGTTTCAAAAGAAAGTTTCAGGTCATGGGTAAAGATGACTAAACAAAGCTCTGAATGACGAGTTGTTTTAGTTACAGGAATATGGGTGGATGTTGAAATGCCAGCCTGAAGCTGTGGAAATGACAGTGGGTCATTTGTAGCCAGATTTAACAGGATATTAAAGGCTCCTGGAGCTATAGGTAGACATTAAGGCTTAAGTTTAGTATGTAATAATTACCACCAAAATCATAGAAATTTCAGTTCCTGACTCCCTGAGGCACTTTTGAAAATCCATCTGTCCTTTAACCTTGTGTGCTCTCAGTAACAGAGCTGCTGATGCAGAAAGACCTGGATAGTTAGAAGACACTGGCTTCTCCTGTCCTTTGTTAGAAGCTTCTAACAATGTCTCTGTATTACTTTTTCCATTACTTTCCCATCTAGGCAGCAACTGGAGTTTCCACAGAGAGGTTACATGATCAGAAGTGTCTAGGCTACACATTCTTTGTGGAAAACAAAAACCAAAACCAAACTGAGAACTTATTGTTGGCTCTGTGCAGCTCCGTTTTGTTTAAATTTAATTGCTATTTCTAGCATTATGTAAAGAAATCTTAAATAGGTAAAAGGGATCAAATTTGAATATACCTAAAAGAACTTGAAAAATGATAAAACTGCTATTAAGGAACGCGCATTACTAGAATCATATATATAAATGTGTGGGTCTGAGATATATATATATATATATATGTGTGTGTGTGTGTTATATATATATGTGTGTGTGTCTGTCTGTATATGTATATGCAAACAAAAAATTTCCAATAAAACTAGACAGATTGACTGCATTAAAAAAATCAAGAAATTATATGTGGAAACCTCATATTTAAACAGTAACTTGCAAAACAGACATTTTTGCTACAATACACTGGCCTGTGTTTAATAAGGAAGCACACTGGTTTGTATTACAGGAAACCAAAAAAAAAAACCAAAGAAAACAAAACAAAACCAAAATAAAACAAAGCAAAACAAACAAGTAAAAAAACAATTAAAACCCCAAACAAACAAAGAAACCAAACAAACAGAGAATTATCTAATAAGATTTGTAATGTGCTGCTGTTTTTCACATCTTTATCAGATGATTAATCACAATTTCCTAGAAATGTAGGAAACTTTGTAGAATTAGGCCACAGCACTTTGAAAACTTTCATTCAACATTTTTGCATAACTTAAAGGCCATCTTTGAAATGATAGACAAGAAAACACTACAAGTAATTGTATGCAATAATTACATCTCTTAATCAAATAGAATTCAAAATATCAAAACTTTTTTTTAGTTATGCTCAAGGAATGAATTAATTTTGTTGATGAAGGCAGGGAAACTTAGCTGACAAATTGCACTATTACAAGTGGCTGTTTTTCTTGTACTCTTACAAATCCAGACAGGCTTTTTCAGGTCTTTTAGGGTTACCTCGCAGAGTTCCTTTGTACACTGACACTGCCACCCAATGTTATATATTTCCAGTCAGTCAAAATTTAGCAGTTTGACAGTATGTAATGGCAAAGAATCAAAATTTACATGAAGAGGGACACTAAAGACAGAAGTCAAGCATTCAAACCTCAGGAAATATTAGATTTAATACAACTGGTAGTACTTCTTTTCCATATGAATGATATATTTGAGCTGAAACTTTCACCAACAGACAAGCAGATAGCCAGAAGCCATGAAGCTCCTTCCTTCTAGTTACAATTTGGCCATTGAAACTACTCCAGCAGGGAAAAGGGTCAAATGACTGGGTATTAAATAGGCTGCTCTCTGTCCTATATTTCACAGCTGTGCTCATCAAATGTAACTGGTATGCAACATTGAAACAGACTTTGCATGCTGAAAAATGTGAAATCTTCCTTAAATTATTTCCATCCTCCTATTTTTATAACCTGTTCTATTTTTTTATTTATAAAAACTATATATACATTGTGTTTGTCCCTTATGCATTCCTCTTTTTTTACTTCTTCCACAAGAAAAGGCTGAATTATTTTGTTGCTGATAGCAACAGATTAAAAGCTTGAGAGACGGAAATTTTGACATGGAACTCCTGGTCGTGCTACAAATGTGCTGAGTACCACCTTTCAAACTCTCCTTTCCTTGTGCCTTACTACCACCACAGGACTCTCATAACAAAATCCAGGATTTTGTTATGCAAGGCTGTCTACAAACAAAAAAGGACTCTTTTATTCCTCAATGTTGTGCATTCACTACCATGAATGTGTATATAAAACTGATTTGAGTGATTTAAAATTTAATCCAAGGAGCAATGAAGGGCATAGCACGTCTTGCACAGTAAGTTTTCAGGCTATTGCTTTTATGTAGCCTTGGAAGGACTTTGCTGTCTGGAATTACCCCTAAAGCTTGTGTTGTGTTTCTAATGAGCTGGCAGCTCTAATCCAGGATCCAGACAAACCTAGGATCCCATAGATTGCTCTTTCTCTTTTAAAGATGTTCCATGCAAGTACTGACAGCAGCCATGGTATGTAGCTCACAGGAAATGACAGATTTCCAGCCTGAACTGATACTGATTGAGAGGTTTAGGAGTTTCAAGATTCAATGAATCATGAAGCTTTCAAATTTTACTTTGTTTTCTCTCTTTTCTCTTCTGCATTATTCACCTTGGGGTCTTGATTCAGGCCTTGTTTATAGCAAGCTGATCCTACTTGGACTTTAGCTATCATCCTCCTCACTGGGAGTAAAGAAAACGTTTCCATCTAGTCTTCTGGCTCATGGCAGTGACCAGACATGTGGGGAATAAAGTCTTAACATTCTCCAAATCTGAAAACACAGGAAAATGTGGGCATTGATATGACATGAAATAACTCTTTGGCAACCTGCCTTTTCTTTGTTAAAATACCACTTTCTTACTCAGTCCTGTGTACGATGATTTTTCTTCCTGTAATCAATACAAAAGTATGAATGAGGAAACAGGATTCTGTACTGCCTCATGCATCATGAGCAGAGTATTTTACCTTGTTGTAAATGTGAAAATGGTCAAGCTCTAACAACCTCCTAAGGATGACAATGATTCCTATTTGACTTCAGGTTCATTCATTTCTCGGTGCTAGCAGTAATGTACAAACTTAAAGGGGAGAGTGATGACAAGATGTCACCCTGTTTATTAATTTAATCCCTAAATCATTGTCAGACAAAAAGTGAGTGTTCATCCTATTGCCAACCTCACTTCTGAGTGTTGCTGTTCAGGTTTTCTTCTCTTCAGTTCCAGCTAGTCAAAGACAGATGGTGTCATCCAGGTCTTTTTAAGTTAACAAATCATTTAACAGGGGCACTGAAAAAAAAACTATCAGAATTAGGTATTTGTAATTATTATTCTCTGGCATATTCTTGCTTTTATTAAAAGTGTCCTGTCTTTCTCAGGGTTTTCTAAGAAATTTCTGAGAGGGTTATAAATTAGCAGGTGAAAAGCAGATACATGATTTTTAATTCTACCATGCAGACGATCGGAACATAATTCCCAGCACATTTGTATACTTTTTGGTATTAAACTTCATTATTAGCGTGAGTGACAAATCAAGTGAGCAAGAACAAAAATGTCTTCTATGTTTGCACAGAAAGATGCAGACTTTTTAATCTGAATGAAAGGCTTGTAGTCCTAGCTTTAAAGCAAATGACCTTACTGTCACAGCTTGTCAGGTAAGAGCATAGTACACTGAGCATTGTGCACTGCAGAACTTTCAGCTGCCAATTATTTTCTCCTCCTCCACCTTTTATTTGTGGGCTAACTTAAAGACTAATGATTTTGCCCTCAGTGCCATGCTATGAAGATGAAATCACCCCAATGCAGACCAGCCCAATGTATTTCACTCTGTACCTGACACTGCTTATGTCTGGAAGAGGCTGCTTTTCATCTTAAATTGTAGAACTCCCCTGACTTTTTTATTTCTGAATCAGTGCAGTCAAATGTAAAGACATCTGAAAAATATGGCAACCTCTGTTATAGGGTAGATGAAGACTGCAGCACATGGTTAGCTGTTATTACTGTTAGCAGTCATATTTTAGCTGAAACAATCACTAGGGAGTCCATCAAGCTGAAGGTACCTCCAGTGTAAACAAAAGATATATCTGTTTTCACTCTTTGTCTTTGGTGTACCAGGAGATATATATAGATAAATATATAGATATATAGCTATATAGATGATAGATAGATAGATAGATAGATAGATAGATAGATAGACAGATATAAGGGGAAGAATGGAAATAATCATGTGGGGGGGAGAGTTTGGGTTCTTGGGGAAGAGAGCTCATAAGCTCTTGTGATACTCCTTTTGTAACAGACTTAATGGGAATACTGTCTTCAGAGCAATTGATCAAAATATCCTGTCAGTTCATCACTGAGGTATTTGCAAAACCTCAGCATTTGAAGGAAGAATTGTTTCTTGTATTTTTGTCATTTTGCCCAGCAGATTCTTACCACTGCAGAAGGCCTGATAAAGAAACAGAAAATAAAAATAGACAAGACTCACCTGTAGCACTGTGTTTCCCTGGGAATGATTGTTGTATACATAATGCATTATTTTACTCTAAAGAGGAAAATTGCTTACACTGTCTGTGAAAAACACTCAAAGCAATTAAGTAGCCTTTCATAAAGTCTGGAAATTGAGCAAAAAAAGGCAGTGGTTCTAACACCTAGAGAAAAGGGAGACTGGGTTTCCTTGTTTTATCTGTATCTGTAGTTAGGCTTGTAGAAAAAGCTTAAATTATATAAACTGTTTTAATGTCATGGACTAGGTATGGGTTTATCTTAGTTACCATTCACGTTTCCCTCCTGGTTCGCCCTAAGCATTCAAAATTTCTACTTGTCTGTAAATAATTATGGCTAGATATTTTGTCCCAGCTTTTCATCCCCCAACCCTTCCCCCCACCCCTCCTCCAGCTGGTTTTTTTTTCCCTGCTTCCTGTTCACATGCTGAATACTATACTTGTGAAAATTATTAGTACAAATTACAGTCCCTGGAGGCCCCACAAAGTTTCTAAGAGCAGTCTGAGTGTGCAGTGGAGACTTAGTAAATCAGGTCTAAGGTACTTTGTTGCATTTTTATTTCAAGTTTTTTTAACAATCTTTAAACTGAAATTAAAATGCTGCATGGATTCTTTACAGCAGAAGTGTGTCTATATGATCCAGCTTCCTGATAGAATTCAAATGGCTTTTTTTTCATATTTTGCTGAAAAATAAGTGGTTTGCTAGGAATAAACTATTCTATCTAAACCAATATCTCAGGACAGTTACTTATTGGTATTCCTTCATCACAAATACTATCTTTTGCTCAACTTTTGGTCAAGTGGAAGTTGATTGCAGGATCACGTTAAATGTAGATTAGGGAAACAAAATCTTTGAGTTTTGACTTAGGGCTGTTGTTGAAGTTATACAATTTCCTTTAAGGAAGTGCTTGAGTATATATATATTTATTTATTTATTTATATAAATTATTGAATTTATAGAAATATAAATGAAAAGGAAGAAATTAAATGAAAAGGAGGAAAAAACAAGTTTTCAAACAAGCAGGTAGATATAAAGTTAATAAACTAAAATCTTCTGACAGTGTTAAAAAAGGTAATGAAAAAGTACAGTAAATACAAAAACCTATATCTATGATGCAAAAATTTTTTCTTGGCAATGTAAAAGCACAAACAGATTTGTAGCCATTATCTCTATGAAAGAGAAAGTTTAAAATGCTGTCACTAAACATGTAATCACATGTCTAAAACCAGTTATTTGCTGGATATTACATAAAATGTCATAATAACACTTACTGGTCAAGAGTTCATCTGTTCAGCTAAAACATTTAGGAAAAAAAAATTAATTCAAGTATCTTATTTCAAATCTAAGATACCTTTTCCTGAAACAAAATTGTATTAGAAATGTTTAAAGGACTTCATAAGACTCAGGAATCAAAACCAAACTCCTGATTTACACAGCACACTTCCAAATCATGCTCTTAAAACTGACCTTATGTTTTGCTGCCATTTCATTCAATAAAAAAGCCCAAAACCTAGAAAAATAAATTATTAATCCCTGACATTATAAACAGAAAACTGATATGTTCCTTTAAGGACCTTGAAAACCAACAACATAGATAACATCAACTGATGGAAATCACTTGAACCAAGAGAGCAGATAGAAGATGACAAATGTGAACAGAATGCTGAGAAATATTTATTATTACCTTTTATTATTATTATTATTATTATTATTATCACTGATGATTGTGAAGCAGGACAAACCTAAATGATAAACAGGAAAAAGTGTCATCTTCTGTTCCGAAAGCTGAAAAAAAGCAAAATTCTGTTTAGAATGAAGATAGACGACCTGCTTACCTCTAAGGTTAAGAACTGAGATAATCATTGAAGAAACCGAGCATGGCAACAAAAGCTTATTAAATATTTTTGTTAAAGACAGATAATTTTGGAGACTCGAGGATGCTTAGATCTTGTCTATACTCATTTATACATACACACACTCATCAGATCACAGAGTAATTCAGCCTGGAAGTGGCCTCCTGAGCTCTTGTAGTCTGACCTGCTGCTTGGGGATGGTGGAGTCAAACTGGCTGAGGACTGTGTCTGTTTGAGCCCAGAACACTTTCAAGGATGGTCATCCCAGGACCCCTCTGGAGAACCTGTGCCAGTGTTTGACGACTGTCATGATGTAATGTGGTGATGTAAGGACGGCAGGCACCCTTTCAAAGACTGGAATACTTGATTTAAACCACCTGTTGCTGGATAAAGCAGATAATTCTGAAAACCTTTTGAAGAAACAGCTTTCTCTCATATTGCCATGGAAGAGCACTCTGGTTATAGAGAAGTTGAAAAAGCCTGAATTAAAGACATTGAAAGTTAAAGCACACTACTAGTGCATGTTTCAGATTTTTATTTCTTCTTTCATTTATAGGAATTGGGTAAGGAATAACTTTTTGATTCTACTATATCCAATAGGTTGTCCAAGCAGAATAGTGAAGTGCCCAGTTGCAGGGCTTGCAGGGCTCTAGGCTTGATAATACTGGGATCTGCCAGTTATTTTCTACTAATATTTGTGAAGTGGTGTGCTGTTTCTGGTTTATGTACCTTTCCTGAAATTTGGGGATTTCATTTAGTTGCAAAATGATGCAACAATCTGATGATAGGCTATAAAGTCCTTGTAAAATTACAGACCTAAGATTTTCAGTATTTTAGAAGAGATACTGAAACAAGTTAAGAAAATTCTTTGATTCATAATATGTTTATTTGTTCACATATTTTTGCCTATCAGGAGATGGAACAAAACAATAAAAAAAAAAAAAAAACACCAAACTAACAAAAAGCCCCTCCGTAAACAGGAAAAGAATAATGTCTGGAATCAATTTCTTCTCTTTCTGGCACCTGGTTTTGTTTCCTAGACAAATTCAACACTTTTGTGGTGGATTATGAGTGGGTTCACTTTCCACAGGTAGGCAGTCTGAACAAACTGCAGTTTGTAAAATTCAGGGTCTATTTCTTCTCTGACTCAGTGTTAGTTTTGCTCTTGCTATCTGCAAGACGTGATGAAATATATATTATAAGGAACCAATATGTAGGCAAAACATGATTTTCTTTTTGCTTTCATTGTCACAGTAGTAGTTCAGCTTCAGTTGCTAAATAAGTTGTGTGTTTTTTGAATGCATGTGCCAATCTTGTCTTTTACTACATACAATATTTATGCTGATTCAGTCTTCTAACTGAGAGATTTTTATATGGAGCACTTATTTACAGGAGACAAGCATAATGTGTGACTGAAATAGTTCAGGTTTGTAGGGGGAAATGGACATACTGATGATTATATCTCTAGTTATATCTTTCATTTAGTTGTACAAAGAAAACAATTGTGTGCTTGATTTTTTAGCCTACCAACTCAACCTGCTCTTGCTTAACTTTCGTAACTTATTCAACTTTCTTGAGAACCTTCCAGTGATTTTCTTGAAAACTTATAGCACCTACCTCCTCATGATTCTTAACTAATTTCAGTTTCCACTTCTGATATATTAATGCTTCCAAATTGCCTGTGATCTTGTAAAAAAACATGTAAATTCAGTATTAATCATACTGATACAACTGAAGAATGTATCAGCAAACTTCCAGGTTTTATTGCTTTGTTATCAGTAACTCCACTAGTATCTTAAAGCAGATTATTATTATTTGTAAACACTTTTTTAAAGAAAAAAGATTTTTTAACACTATTAACTCACACCTTTCTGGAAGGCTAAAAAGGGGGTCAGACTAGGTGATCTCTGGAAGCCCTTCCCATCCAAACCATTCCATGACTGGGTATTTTGTTAGATAATGTGAATATAATTTCCTTGTTGACCCCATTTCTGGTTTGTGCCCTTAGGTTTGTGCCCTTTGTACCCTTGTTCAGAAGGAACAGGGGTATTGTTACATACACATGGAACCACTTCTTGTCTTTTGCCAGAGGAAAAGAAACGAAGGGAAGTTCACATGCAGTAGAACCCTGTTACACAGTGCACACGAGCAGAGCACAAAGACAGCAAAAGCTGGTACCAGCCTGCTATCTGGGATGAGACCTGACTTAAACAGATGGGGAAAATGTACCGCTTTACACTAGTGAACTCCTGGAACTGGGTGCCAAAAGAGGCTGTGCAAGCAGACACAGATTCAGGAAAAGATTTAGCAGAGACATGGAAAACAGGCCTATAAATGAATGCTGCAAGTACTGTTCACCCTGTAACATTTTCAATGAAGAATGTCATTGTGGAATAGCTTTTAGGTAAGAGTCTTGGGGAAGAACAGACAAATTCTTCCTAAGCAAGCTGTTAAGCTCCACCCAGAGCCCCTCACTGGGATGAGGGAGAGATTTGGAAAAATCAAAATCTTTTGGAAAAGTCAAAAATCTTTTGGATTGCAATAGAGACAATTTACCAGATAAATCAAAACCTGCATGCTTGAGCAAAGCAAAGTAAGGAATTCATTCACCACTTCCCATGAGCAAGCAGGCCTTCAGTTATCCCCAAGCAAGCAGGGCTCCATCATATGTAAAGACTGCTTGGAAAGACAAATGCCATCATTCCAAATATCTCACCTTCCTGTTCCACATGCTGATGTGAGAAGCAGGAAAGGCCTTGACCCTGGAAGCACTGCTGTGTTTCATCACTGCTATGCTATACAACATCCCTATGTTGTACCGGTTTGGTCACAAATCCAAAACAACAACACAGGAGCTACTGTAAGGATAATTAGGTCCCTCTTGGATTAAACTAGTACAGACATGTTCAGATTCTGCAGTACATTAGGTGACATGGCTGCCAGCAGTAGCAGAGAGCTGACATCAGTGACTGCAACCTCTCTTGCTTTGCATGCATTGTCTTTGCTATAGGCAGAAGTGATAGGCTTCTTGGTATCCCTATGTCCATGAGGCAGCATTTGTCTCATAGGCTTGTCTTAAGGTAAGAAGCATCTGCAGTGAACTACATTTAAGCTGTGAGGAAATAAAAGATGCAGCAGCTGGCAAATTAACATAATATACCCAGCCACTGAAATGCACCTCAACATTGGCAAGGCTCTCAATGCACCCTCTGCGAATACTGTGAGCCCCAGGCATTTTGACCTATGTTATATTTTAATTTCTGTCTTCACCTAATGCTGATAAAAATGTCACAGTCTGAAATACCAGAGAAGCACCAGTTGGTTGCTTCAGGGTCAGCTTCCCCATAAAATCTACCCAGATTTGCTTGGAGTCCTGAAAAGCAACATTCTTAGAGATAGAGAGAGGGGGAATTTCACTCACTTCATTATCAGCCTCCTTTGTTCATGACCATATTGTCACATATTGTTTGAAACCTGTGGCCCAGAGCCATTTCAGTCCATGCAGTCAGGGTTGTCACAGCAGACTTGGTAGAAAAAGTCTTGGGCGAGTTCATCCAGTATTGTGCTAGGAAGAGACAGGCTGAGCTTAGATGGAATTGTGTTAGGAAATGAATGGTGAGTTCTGCTAAGTTTGTGCCAGTCTTTTGTGGAGAAAAAAAGTGATGATATGTAATGTAAGGAAAGTTGAGCTGAAAGGCTAACAGAAAGGATGATGGAAACCCAGCAGAGCAATAAAGTGGAGCAATCTGGCTAATGAATAGGTCACTAATTCTGTATAAGTGTGTTCAACAAAACACTAAACAAATGCTTGACATTCTACAGTCAGTGCAGCAAAACAGATTTTTCTAAACAAGGACATCTGCATTTGGCCTAATATTTAACACAAAGTGTGGCATACCATGACTTCCCTGTGGCTCAAATCCTAATCTCTGTCACTCAGTTTTCTCATAATGCTTTGTGTAAATGCAGTGAGAGAATCTCTGTGTACAGTCCCACAGAACCCAGCTGCCTCTGGAGCTGACACAGCTGTACACACTGCAGGAATTACAATTTTATTTAAAATTTCAGTAAGTACCTTGTGTAGTGTCCTCTCTCATTTCTCCAGTTACTCCACTGTGTGTGGAGATATACATACACACAGACAAGAAGTAATGATGTCACAAAAACACAAAAAGGTAAGGAAGAAATTAACCTACAGATAAATATGCATATCACTTGAAACAAAGGTCATCCATCTTTTTAGCAAAAGCACTAGAAAAGGAACGTAATTGAAATTAAATCAATTCTAAGAGATATATGTGCATGTTTGCTAGCAGAGGGAAAGTATCCTAGTTTTCCTTGTGCTTGATAGCAAAGTGTTTACATAATGATACAGACATCTGTTAATTACCTCTATGCTGCACCATTGCTTTAAATGTGCTTGAATATCTTAGAGCATTCAGTTTCAGATAATTATTTCTGATGAATGTGTGTACATTTAAATTTTTTTTGTAGTGGGATATTTAATTCTTCTTCTAACTAGAGTGCTTTCATGATAATAGACCCCACTTTCCTTCCTCAGTAGACACAGGAACATCATTCATTTGGTTTATAGCGCAATTTGTAGATAATCTTTTAAGGTTTCATTTTGGCAGAGTGTTTGTTTAGTGACAGTTGTTACAAATTTATTCTTCCATTTGACTTTGGCATGTTTTAAATAGCTGTTTATTCCCCATCTAGTCACCGGATCATTTAAAGGGTCTGCCTTTCAGAAGTCTAACAAATGATTACAACAACATCAAAAAATCACAGTCCTGATGCAGAAATCATTTTTAGATTACTTTTATTAATTGTTTTTCAGTTAGAAACAACTTCTCTACTTATTAGATAAGTAGAAAGAAAAACTAATAATTTGTAGGGTCACTGCTTCCGCTTCGAACAGCAGTAGGTTAAGAAATCCTTGTGGGGAGAAAAGAGCTACAGATGTACAAGCTGTGTGCTATGTAAGAAAGTTTAAATAAAACTTATCATCTGTCCTGATGGGGTAAGTGCCACCTTGAAAGAAGAATCACTGCTGGGGATTTGCCTTCTTCCACACACTCATGAAAGTAAAATGGGAAGCAATCTTCTGGGGCTGAGACTGGAGACAAAATTAAAGTACAATGTGATAGTTGCCACAAAGGACTGAAACTGAGATCTTTTGAGGGGACGCAGATTATGTGCAATACCCTTGAAATATAGTATTTAAAGAATGTGAACTGATTATAAATACAGAAAATCAGATGTTGTGGTTGGCACAATTAAACTTTGACGTCAGGTAGAATGGAGAGAGCTTGCTGAAAAATAGGCTCAAATACCTAAGTTTTCTTAAAAATCAGTACAGATGTGGTAGGGGACTTTACAGAAAGGAAATAAATAGTCAAATAGTAACATGGAATGTTAAGAATACGTGACATTCCTTTTTCTCCTATATTTTGTCTCTTTATTGGCTACTTAGATTATTATTTAGAAGAGTGATGCTGGTATGCTTTTTTCTATGTGATGTCTAGCAAGTATCTTAAATTTTCTGTCATCCAAATATGTGATTTTTTCCAATCCAAGCTTCTTTTGATGCAACTGGAGGCCATTTCATCTTGTCCTTGTTACTTGGGAGAAGATGCCAACCTCCAGTTTTCTACAGCCACCTCTCAGGTAGCTGTAGAGAGGGATAAAGTCTCTCCTGAGCCTCTTCTTCCCCAGCCTAAACAACCCCAGCTCCTTTGGCTGCTCCTCATTGGACTTGTGCTCCAGACCCTTCACCTGCTTCATTGCCCTCTTCTGGTCACTCTTATCATACATGTGGAGATTTTGTGAGATAATACAATCAAGCGCTTCATTCCAGGGTGTAATCAGTATAAACATTTTCTCAAAATATTTTATGTCAAAGCTATACAAGCAACTCAAGACATGAGCTTGTCTCACAGCATCCTTGTATTCCCCATGTGCCTGCCATAGGTGGCTTCAGTTTTGTATGAGGTATATGCATAGATGCTATGTGAGAATGAATGCTGCAGGAAGTGCCAGGGGAAGGGTAGGAGTAGTGGTAGATGCTCATAGAGTTGGGTTTCACTGACATTTTCTGGATGCAGTAAGTACCATACTTCTTTCAGTTTTCTGGACCAAATTCAACACGAAGTTATGCACTTCAGTACTCTATTGAACTCAACTGACATATAGGGGCTGAAGTCAGCATTAACTATAGCCATCTGTTATTTTGTCAATTATTTTTATTTAGCTCTTTCAGTCATACAAAATAAAACTGTCAAAGTTGTCAAGAACTCCAAGAAATGAAGCCTCTGAGCTGCTGCTCTGAGATTTTTAATATTTCTTCCAATACAGATCCTTGTGCCCTAAAAATCCTGCCAGAAGTATGTTTGGTCTGATAATTTGATAGGATGTGATCCAAGGCTTGTGGTTAGTGAGTAGAATAGATGCAGCAAAGAATTCATCATTTATCTGCATAGACCTTCCGACAGTACATTAAGTAGTGCAGATATTAAAAATGTACATTCCATTAGATAACTGCTTCTAGTGTCCACACAGTAAAATATTACCATCACTGTAATGCATTCAGACATGGAGAAGTATAATTAAAATTCTTGGTGCTTTAAATTAGATAATTTTTTAAACAGGTGAAAATAGTAGAGGTCTTCATTATTTTCTTTCCTCAGAGCTACAGTAGCCTGCTGTTCTATGGGAAAATTCAGCATCTGTGAGGGAATCATGGAAGAAATGTAGGTTTCTTTTTGTCAAAGTGATATATGAAGACAGACATTTAACTTCCTGGCGCATGTTGAGTAGCTGAATGGGGCATTATTTTATTGTCCTTCAATTGATTACACCTGTTCAGAGGAGAGTTTTCCCATTTCTCATTTCTCATTTCATAAAACAGAGCATTTAAAACTTTAGGATGACCAGAAAACATTTGGCGCATTGTTAATTATGGGACATTTTTAATATTTTTATATACTGCTGTTTTTAAAAATAATTTTCTGACTTTGAATTTTTTTGAGATCAAATAATACTGATTTTTAAATGTCAAATGAGATTGAAATAACAGGAAAAAATTATTTGAGCCAGGTATTGCCCTTTCCAATGTCAATTTTTCCTTTAAAAATTCCTGTATCATCCATTTTCAGCTCTATATTCACAGAAGTTTCTTTTCTTGGCTTCAGCTGAATCCCAAGTAATCTTGTCTCTGTAATTACCCAAGGTGAAAGGAACATCCCAATTTAGCATTTCTTCTAAAGGAAATGCCACATATGTCCCCTGATTTACTTTAAAAAACAAAATTGAAACCCTAACATAAAATTGATTGAATTGTTGACAGATGCAAAGATCAATTAGAGTATGGTAGGATTCCTAGATTTCATTCTTAAAATATCTCAGTATAGAAATATGAAAAATTAAAAGTCAAGTCAGAAGAGTTGCTGGATCTCAAAAGAAGATAATCCATACATTTCCTCTATTTCTTCAAAATAACACTAAAGAAATGAAGATTGTAAGAAGAGCCACTATGCTTGAAGAGACTTTCTCTCTCAACTGGTCTTTTGGAAGGAGAACATGAGCAAATACTCAGAAAAGGCAGATTTTCACTGGAAACTAGTTCCATATTGTTCAAAAGAAAGCAGAACCCCATTTGGTTTTTCTATTATTCACCTTTCTCTGTGGTTATTCAGTTCCTCGCAAATTCCTATTTGAAAGGAAAGTCAGGAAGTTCTTTCAGGTAAGAAAATCTGCAGAACCAGTGTCAACTCTCTCAGTCTCCTTCCTGATAGATTTTTTAAATGAGACATATTTCTGACCAGTTTCTCAGTGTATCTCCCCTTGAATTAATTTAATCTAGTCAATTCAATCTTTTGTAATTTCTAAACAAGGATTACTTGTGAATGCTGCACCATCAGCCTCGTGTCTTTGGTATAATTTATCTTTACGAATAGAAGTCAAAGTAGGGATTCATGTTAGTAATTTGGGGGCTGGGATTAGATTATCTTTCATCAAATTGTTTAGACTTTCAGGAGGTGAGTGGTCTCATAAGTAAAAATATTTTATGCATGCTAGAAAGCTTAATTGCGTTAAGATCAGTCTTAACTGTAAGAGTTCCTCCTTCTTTTGCATTTAGGAACCACTTATTTCCAAGGATCTTATCCTGTCCAATGCCAGAATATTGAAAAAACTTAAATTGAGTTATGATCTTCTGTCAGCTTTTATGACCCTGTACAGTAATGAGAAATTTTCCATAATACCCCTTGTCAGACAAATCAAGGGTGAGTCATTAGCTCCAACTTAACATATAAGAGCATCTGAGGTGACAAGACATGTGGGAAAGGGAAAAAAGAACTGCAAGAATCCCTGAAAACTGCAAAATCCAGTGGAAATAAAAACTTTTGTCCTAGAGTATGTCGTCTGCAGTTTATAATTCCAAAGGGCAGAGCCCTGGGTATAGGGTGAATCTAAAAGCATGGCTTTAATGCTACATAGTAAGACTATTAAAAAGTTAGCTAAACTGTATCAAAACCTTTCATGAGTTAGTTTTCTTTAATCCTAGTTTTTGTTTGCCCTTTTTTTAATCCTGTTAATTAGATCTTGTTTATTTCCAAGTAACTCACTTCCAGATTATTACATTTGCTGCCAAAGTTGCTTTGTTCATTAAATTATCTGTAATATTCGTTCTTCTTAGCAGCATTTTAATATAAATAAAATTCTTGCCAGATATTTTTGGATGAGAGAAAATACCAGCATTTGGTATGCCTGCACCCTTCACAAAGTTTTTACAGGCATTGGTTTGCAGATCATAACTGGACTAAACTGCTTTTTACCTCCCTCAGATAGATTATGGAAATGCAGGGATTTATACAGAGGTGCCCACATGGTAAGAACCTGGGTCTTGTGAGAGGTGGAAAATTGTATACCTTTGAAATTGTCATACTTTGGTGTCTGCATTCTTCAAACCACTGCTAATCACCAAATTATTTGTGCTTAACACTACATTTTCAGTCCAGTAGGTGTTTTATTTGTATTATCAAAATAACTTCAGTTCCTCAAGTCATGAAACCATATCTTTTAAAACTGAGTTCATTCCTACCTGTAGTACATTCTTTGTTTTGCTTTGTATGGCTGGGCTGATAATTAAGTGATGTCTAACAAAATCAGAGAAAATTAATTACTCCAGTAGCAGTAGTCTGGTTGTATTAAATTATTATATAAACAAATTAATAATGATACAGAA
The DNA here is from genome assembly GCF_017590135.1 of Pyrgilauda ruficollis. NCBI lineage: Eukaryota > Metazoa > Chordata > Aves > Passeriformes > Passeridae > Pyrgilauda > Pyrgilauda ruficollis. The sequence continues at coordinate 28,406,317 of NW_024519206.1, read as the reverse complement.
TCTTATCATTACTTTGAATATGTCATTTGCTGATACATGTATAATGCATTTCTTTTTTACATACCACTGAATGCTTATAAAGAGTAAGTAGATTATCATAATCAAAACAATGATAAATCTCAAACTAATATCTGCTACTTTCATTCAAAGGCACCCTGAAGCACTTTGCAGACTGTTATATATAGGAAAAGAAATTAGGAATAGAAAATTACACTGAGATTTCATCAATATCTCCTGGTAATAATTACAGGATTTGATCAGATTCATTCATCTCCCATTTGGCTATTAATAGGAATATGACACTCTCTGAATTCAATCTTTATTCTCTTGAGGGGATTTTCTTTGGTGAGGAAAAACTTCAGAGACTTTCTCCACCCTATTAATGTGCAAAGTCTTTAAATACCATCAGAAGCATTATCACTTGCAGGAATTGAGTGTTCGAGCTGTGATTATTTCTAAGTGTGTTGTACAAAGTCAAGCATAATAATCAATCCTTGGTTTAAAACTTTTTTGATTTTGTCAGCACTGATTAGTATGTCCAGAGGAACTACAAGTATGTTAGTATGTTAGAGCCATTCAGTCTTTGAGTGTATTTGTCTTATTTGCACATGTGTGGCCCAAAAATCATCATTATCCCGTATTTGTTAAGAGGGAAAGAACTACCCAGGTTCTGCCAGGTTTTTCTGGTGAAAAGGCAATTCACCTCTCTCAACGCTTAGCTCAACACTCCCAGTCCTCAATAGTTTCAGGGCAGGGGAAAATGCTACAATGATGACACAAGTAAGTGATGACCAGAAAATAAGGCTATTTCTGAAAAGAACTCTAACATTTATTGTCATGGCAATGGCTTTAAAGTGACCATATCACTAAGTGCATAAATAAAATATTAAAATGGGTAAAAAATTATCAGTAAAGAGGGAGAAAATTGTTACTGCTCCTTTTTATTTGCTTTAAAGAAAGTGAAAGCTATTGGTGACAGGAAATCTGCCACCCTGTCCTTATTTGGAGCTGAAATATTAGCTGGTTTTGTGAAAGAGGAAAGAAAGAAAAAAGAGAAATGCCAATAGGTTTCTTTTTACCACTCTTCGAAGAATTCTTTATTTAAATAGATATGTCCAACTTTAAAATGTTCTTTGAAAGAATAAAAATCAGGAGAGAAATCCAGTCTCAGAGGAAAAACCTCAGAAAAAGTAAAGTGATGACCTACATTTATCCTCTATTAGAAAGGAGAGGGTCCCAAGGATTCAGTCTTTAGCAGTGACAAAGATTAGGTCTACATACCTGCCTTTGTTATTCACTTCTTTCTTTCTTAAATGGAAAGTCCTTTAATCTTTCTTTTCTTATACTGCTTGTCTCCAAATTGATGAAAAAGATGCCTTTGTAAAGGGCATGGCAATCTGGGGATGATCACAATGTGCAGGAGCCATCTGCCAGGGTTCCTGCTCTCCATTTTACTCCCTTTCTATCAATTCTAGCAACCTCACCCCTGGTGTAGCTGTGTCCAGTCAAAGAGGCCTAATGATCTCAGAGCTTAAAGAGTCACATAACACAAAGGAGCAAGTTTTCTGAAGGGGAAGAACACACAGATTAAGTAAAACAGTCTCCTGCTACTTGGAAAAATCTACTAATTAAATCTCTAATTACTCTCTTCATCACAGAGAACAGACGTTAGTTCCAGTGAACTGTTGTTCGAAAATGTGATGGCTATTTTCTTAATTAATTCAGTTGTGCTTCTTTTTAAAAGAACGTTTTGCTTTCCATCTCTTCAGATGGACCAAATAAGGATGATGACTGGAGATGCTACAGGAAAACAGTACTGTCCTACTGGAAGACTCTGAAGATTACCACAGATTGTGCAGATCCCTGCTGTGCTGCCCAGTTATTAGCAATATAATGAGTACAATCTTGGAGTCATCCAAGTTAGAGATGAAAAAGACTTTCATTTTCCTGAAATCATTACAAGTTCTCCATTATAGTCATATTGTGTGGTTCAGTTAACTTTTCTAGATACTGAATTCATCCTTCATCCTGTGATATTTTTGAACAAAGGAACTGATTCTTTTAGATCAAAAAATTCCTTACTTTAGATACCCAATTACATGGCAGGATAGAGCTTAAAAGAAAGAGGGGGGGAAAAAGAGAGAGAAATAGATGGATTTATTTTGTTTCCTCTTTCTTTTCTGTCAAAAATTATAATCTTAACACTATATATAGGGCATTTTTCCCATGTGGATAATTTAGCCTTTTATGTGTGAGTTTATATAAAAAAGCGAATAAAAACACAAACAAATAAAACCGAAAAATACAAGCCAACAAAAAAAAAATGTTGCAACCAAAAAAATCCACAGAGGCAAACCAGCTGAAAGATAAAGTACCCCATTAAATATTGCTTATTTCATTTGCTGTTTGGAAGAAAGAACACTCGATGCCAGTTGGGTTCATCTCTTGAAATAATGAAGGAAAAATATTGTAGCTGTGCATGGTGATTTGGTCTAAGCATGAAAAAAGCACTGGGTTACTTGCTGCAGTTGAAATGAGGAGCTCAAAGACATGACTATAAATTGAATTTTTGTGGTCTTGCTAAAACTAAAATGAGGTTTGAGTTGCATGCCTATTCATTTGGTGCTTAGATCAAGGAAAATAATTTCATATGCTTCACAATTGCTTTATTTTTGTGTCTCTGTAATTCAGGAGGAAAGACAGTGGGATGTTGTCATACAAAGAGCACCTACCAGTCAGCCAGGTGGTGGTTGGAGATCTAGACCGGCCTGGGTCTGAAGCCAAGGTGTCTGTGGGTCCCGTGCGCTGCCAAGGAGATCGTAAGTTCTCTGGTTTTCTTCTGCTTACTCCTGGGTAGAAATTCAGTTGGAAAGGGGTAGCTTTGGAGACATTACCATGGCTGTCTGCTCAAAAGACCTTTTGCTATGAAAGCGTGATGTGATTTGAGAAATTTTATCTATGAAGATACACATATGATGACTTATCTTTTCATTTAAAATATCAGTATTCTTCTTTATTTTATGGTAAATGTGGCAACTTGGATTATTCAACTAAGTTTATGTAGATGAGCAGTAATACAGATTGCATAATAATATCTCTCAGCATCTGTGCTTCTCTTGGGCACTCTTGTCAGCATCATAATCATTACTATGCTTCCATAAATGATGGCAAAACTCATCACTGTAATCTCTGGTTGTAGGTGTACAAAGTTTGACAAGACTGTTACCAGATGCTAACTGTATCAGGACTAGATGTTTGCATGTAAAGCATTGGGAGTTTTTTGTTGTAGTCTCTGGTTTCCAGGCTGAGTGATGATAAGAGGTGTACATCCTCCAGTTTGATCATCTACTGATAGAGTAAATCAGTATCATGCATAAATTTCCACTACACGCACACTCAAAATTGGAATGCACTGAGGAAAATTGTAGTCTTGCTTCAGTCTGTTTTATATTTCAGGAGGTGAAATTCACTACCAAAGGCAGAGCAACTGTTTAAGGCCCTTCTAAATCACACTTCAAAAATTCAGACTCCGTGCAATTGCCACACGTTTCATTTGTCCGCTGTGTTTTAAGGCAGTTCTTTTATAGGTGTAGCAAGCAAAGTTTGTCTGATTTAATTTAAAACAACTAATATTTGTGTGATCTATAAATAATATAAAACCCATTCACAGTAAAGAGTACTACAACTCAGCCTGTAAGACAGAGATGATGCAGAAATACTCACATCATATATTTGTTGCTTCTTATTTATGGTGTTTGACCAATAACAGGTCAGTCTGTGTTTGTTTGTGTCTCATCTATGTTTGATAAACTTTTTTGTAATAGGCTCTTACAACTGATGGCAAAAAATAACAAATATTTTTCTCGCACCCATATTCCTCATATCCTGAATTTGAGTGTTTCTAGAAATGTCAGTCGCTAAAGTGTGAGCCATTTCTAAATATTAGTATAAATGAAACCTCATCTGAGCAGGCAATAGCCTTTATTAGAGTGTGACTGAGTGACACAGCCTTTTGGGAAACTGAACGAGTGTATTCCTACCATCCTGATTAATTTAATTTTCTCCATGAACTTTACAGATATGATTCATAGTTTTTGAAAAACTTTGCCTATGAATAAATTTGAATTTCCTTCCATGACCATATATTACTGTCAAAAATCTAGTACAATTTTTCTCACAGGAGATAATATAGATCCCAGTCCTTTGCAAACTTCTGTTTTATATTCCCAGTGCATTTACTAAGCATTCCCCTTTGTATTCTTTCTTGAATGTATACAACAGCTGCTGTTTCACCTTGTGGAAAACAAGGTTTCTGTTCCAGAGAAAATCCAAAAATTTTAAACTGTGCTTTTATTCCAATTTTGAAGAAAGATCCAAAGTACCAAATTTCTGGGAAAGGATTAAAAACAGTAACAGCAAACCACAAACCAATTGATTTTTTTTGTGTGTTACATGCATCAAAACCAACATTATTAGTACTGAAGGTGTTAAATATCATCACAGCACAGCTCATGTGTCCAGTTAAATTGAGTTGCTGCATATTTAAATGAAATTCAGTTGTAGTTATGAAGACTATCTAAGAAATACAGATTTTTGTTTTGCAAGCAAGGACCAGCCAAATAAAAAATTACCTATTTAGAAGAATTTCTCATAGTGGTTGCAGGCAATGTTGTGAGAACTTGTCTTGCCCTGAGGGTTGTCCATACCATGTGTTGTATTAGTCCATAGTCCAGTGATATTTTGCAGCACATGAAGTGATATTTTCCCACCAGAATTGCAGAATAATTTGCCACAAACCTCAAAACTAACACCGTGTAACATCTAGGGACAGTGACACGTCACCTGGGCCAACTCACACATGTACCTGAGTACAGCCAACTCACAGATGTACCTGAGTACAGCAGTAACAGTACCACAGAGCTGATGGCCTTTGAAGTTCTTAAGAAGAGACAGCTGAAAGCTCAATATCTGAGGGCAAAGAGGATTAAAGAAAGCAAGGATATTTGTCATTTCATACAATTCACTTCTTCCCATGCTCATCAAATTCTCAAAAATCCATCAATCAGCAGAAGCCACAACCATTAACTGTTCCTACACTATTGAATGACTAAAGTAAATCTGAAAATCATTCATCTCAGTGCAATTTGTTTTGACACAAACCAAGGAAAATTGCAGAATCATAACTGTTTTCCTGTTGCAAAAATAACTATATTCTTCTTTCAGAAATATAGGTTTTATTTTGGTCCCATAAATGACGATTGCATTTTTATTTTTGCCTGATTTATTACCTGATTAAGGCTGTTCTTGAATAGTGTCTATTGTTGCAGATAAGGATCAGAAAACTGGTTTAGGCATGATTACACACCTCTGTGTTCCAGAAGTATTTTTCATATTTAACTGCACCTCACAAAACACTACTTGCATTCTAAAAAGTAGTGAGCAAAAAGGACCTTTATTACCCCTCTAAAGATCTGCTTAAGCAGCTGAATTCTATCAGAATGATGAAGACTCATCTAGTCACTGTGGCAAAAATCCCATAAATCTGGTCTGGGTCCTGCTTTGCACCTTGGAATAAATATGCAGGATGTCTGTTTTCTATTTGCCATTTTAGTGTTGAGGAATGCTTTCTTAATACACAATGATTTTTTCTAAGTGGTGATCTACCAGGGAAGCAAACTTACCCAATTTCGTGGAGAGCAGGTGCGCAAAGAGGAAATTAATTTGGGGGGGGGGGGGGTGGGTTGACATTGTATTACATTGATTCAAAGATCAAGCAAGGTTTTCAGCAAATGTCCACTCTACACAGGATTAAAGCAAAGCAGTCCTTCCTGACCACAGCTCTGTGAGTGTTGTACTTACAGAATGACAGTGGCAGTTTATCAGCACATTCTCAATATCCTTTTAGCAGAACTGGAATTTTAAGTAGAAACAAAGAAAACCAGTCCTTAGTCTCCATAGTAATACTGGATAAGGGAACTACTCTTGTTTTCCCTGAAGTCAAGTTATTCTGTGCAGTATCTAGGAAAAGGGAACCATAGAATGACAAATTAATAATTTTTATTCTTCAGTTAACTTTGAGACACTGATTAACATCCATTTACAGACCTATTACAGTTTTTCTCATACTTATGCAATAGGATCTGGACTCCTCAGCAGCCCTGCGTTTAACCTTGGCCAACCAGTAATAGAAATACCTTGTCCATCTCTTTATGCTATTTCACTGTAATGCAAAGGGGCACCTTGAGAATTTTCCCTTTAGAGAAGAGCACAAGTATACTGAGGGGCTTTTTGTGTCTTAGCTCAGCCTGAGGTGGTAGATCAAGGCTTCAAAAGCAGACCTGGTAATTTCTTTTGAAACCAAACTGAAGAACTTAGCTTGCTATGATGGGGCTATTGCTACAGAGATTTCATTGATAATCATATTGACTCAAAATTACTTTTGTGGTTTCTGGCACCTTCTGAAGAATTTTTTTCATTCCCCTTAGGAAAATATCAGTTTTCACAAAGCTTCTATATTTGCCACCTGCTAAGAGTATCCTTGTCCCAAGGACTTCCAAGGATTTTGATTCGAGGTTGCTCTTTATAAGCCCAGAGGGGAATAGGCTGACTATTCTGCTCTAGATTTGCTTTTCTCCTTGAGTCTATTTTCCTTTTGTCCCATTTCCTCTATAGCAAAGACAGAATTTAAAGGGGAGATGTTTTTTACACAGCTCAGATTTATGTTTTTTCCATCTCCTCTGCTGTACAGTTTTTATCCTCCCAGTAAGACTTTGATTTCTGAGCCATGAATCATTTTCTTGTATATTACTTCTATTATCTGTAATCTTCAAAACGTGGAGGAGGAAGCAGCTTCGTTGACTGTGGTTCTTTCTAAGCTAAGTTTTCATGAAGACCAGTATCAGCAGTATGCTTGTAGAACCTGCAGAGACAGACAAAAAATGTCCCCTTGACAGATAACAGACGCTCAGGAACGAATCAAAACTCAGTTCTTCCATCAGTGCATCGATTTTGTTTGAGCTTGTATGCATATGACTGTGCATATGTGTTCAGGGGAAATATACCTTGAGTTCTTTTTTTCAGTGATTTTGATTATGGCTCATTATCACTCCTTTCATTACTGATGCTTTGTTTCTTTAGCTTATAAATACCATTCTAGCTTTGCTCCTTTTAGAATGTTCAAGCAGAATTGGTTTATTTATTCAGACAGCGGTACTGCCATGCACGTTTTTTGTGACTCTGGGTTTATATTGAAACCACTGTGTAGTTATCTAAACCATACAGCCACTTCCAGGGTCACTGCTTAGAGGCTGCTATCCTTGGTAAGGTGTAGGTTTGTATTCCTTAAGTACTTCTTATTCATCACCTGTGCAGGTTGGTGACTCAGAACTGTCACTTGTAATGAAAATAAATTAACTGTTTCATGTGCACACTAAATCCATTTTCATTATGTTGCAAATTGAGGACTCTCTCAACATGCTGAACTTGTTTTTCAAGGGTACCACCTGAGTTTCAGGGAAAAAATAGCATAGCCTTACAGTGCGGTTTCCAGTTACACATTAAAGTTATGTCCAAGGTCAATTCTCTAGTAGGATATGCAGTGTGTCGACTCAGATCTGCAGTGATGTTACTTTACATACATAGATAAGCCGGAAAGTATCCCAGAAAAAAAAAAAAAGTACCAAACAAACACAATGTATTTGAATTATTGAAGGATTTTACTGGAATTGAATCCTCTACTGGAAGTAGAAACAATTTACTCCTACTCTATCTTGGACAACAAGCCAGTTATATAGTGACTTGCCTTACAGGTTAATGAAAGCAAAAACACTGAATCAAATGAAAATTAACATCAGTGATACCCCTTACCAAAAAACAAAACACAGACAGAGTGCTCTCAGAAAAATACAAAAAATTGTCTATTGAAACTCCTGAAGCAATGATTCTGCCAGAGGCTTGTGTGGTGGGATTACAGATCTGAAATTTAGGCAATTCCCTTTTGATTTGTTAATTACTTCTCTCCCACTAAGGTTAGAAAACCAGTGAAAATCTCTCAATTTTGCTAATTTCCCTTTTTTCTTTTTTTTTTTTTTTTTTGCTTGTATTGCAAGATATATCTACATACATTTTTGTATTATTATTATTAATTTCTTATGATTTTCAAATAAATTGTGATATGTTCAGGAAGAAAAATACAAATCAAAACTTGATCCATCTAAGAGTTGAAATTTTTTTCACCAGTACCTATAGGTGCCTTCAGTACACATAAAAATTTGCCTGCTGTATTTCCACATCTATTACCACAGCATGTCTTTATGTGCTGCCCTGGATTGTAAATTGTGCTATTCAAGGGGAAATACAGATTCTTCCAGAGAACATCAAGACATTGCACTTGCTGCTTATCACTGTTGTTCCAGTGCTACCAGCAAAATAGGAGAAAGGAAAGTGTCCTTTCAATAAAAGCAGCCTGCCAGCCAAGTACTGCCAAAAGTACTATTTCAGACACATTTGATTTTTCAGTGGATTATGTTGAGGGTGACAAAACTACAGTCTTCAGCTCAGACGTGGGTAAGGATCTTTGTTTTACTTAATCAAACTTCTGAGGTTATCTTTCATATGCAATTGCTTTCCTCAGAGACCCTTGGGAAAAAAATGACCCACTAGGTCATTTTCCTGCAACTTTTAAAGTTAAAAAATCCATTCTTTTGCAGTTGTTTAACATCCAATTTAAATATTGTCATTTCCTATTCTTAAGACTTTCCCTTCACCTTTAACCCTGTTTCATAATGCATAATTAAATTTATTGTGGAGTTTAACTAGAATTTATTTTCATCTTCATGCAGAAATATTTTCTCCAAGAAGCAGTGCTTAAATGCCCTCCTGTGGATTCTTAATATTTCTGAGAGAACTCTTCATTTTCTCACCTCGCAGGAAAACTTAGACTGTGGCCTGTTATCTCATACAAGTATAGACTCTTTCTGGCCATGCAAATGAAACTTTTCCTGTCTTGAAAATAGCAGCTGGAAAATCTCCATTGGTCTCATGAATTTAGGGCATTTCTATGTCATGGTGAAACATGCCAGGAAATGTAAAGGTGGATATATGACAAAGCATGTCCTTCTCTTACATATGTTCTTGTATCCTTCCTAAGCAGCCAAGTTCTTCAAGTGCTGGCATTCCGGCTGGTAGCTTAGTCATCCTTTTTAATTGGAACCAGTTCTCTATTACACTCAAAAGTGATTCCCTGATGTTGTCCACCAAAAACTTTTGAATTTAATTTAGGACTTCCTGTTTTGTGAGTTTTCAGCAAGATAAGCACTACCTTAAATGATCCATCGTGAGCAGTACTAAACTGAGAAGACCTAATATCTCTGAAATTGCAAATCAGCTGGAATTGTCTTTGAGTTTAGGTGATGGGGAGTGGTAGACAGTGTGAACAGCATTTGAATGTGTGTGGTTGGAATTATTTAAGTTCCAAAAATATTTTCTTTGTTTGTGATAGTACTTAAACCAAGCTGATTATTCTAGACACTTTTCTCCTACCCCTTTGCATTTGTACAGCAGGAAACATTTTGGCCTAGATATTTGGGACAAATTAGTCTCCACAGAACTGTAAGATTCTGTGAGTGCTCTTTCTACATAAAGTTCTGGTTTGCTTCTTTTTTTATAGCAGCTCAAAAACCACAGGGAATTGGTAACATTAATGATTTATAAGCTCTCAGTGTTTCTACAGTACACAACCTTTACTGAGGTTTATTACATGGTCATAAAATTCTCTTTCAGTTCAAACTTTGAATACATGTGTATCCATGGAATAAATGCTTGTAAAGTGACACAGTTTTAATACAGAAACATATTGACTCATAGGTTATAGATGAATATTCTCTATTGCATCCCACTCACTGTCTAGTTTTGTTCTGTTTCCTTTATGAAGGAAATCCTACCCACAAGAACTACTTATCTCACAGAGCAGGAAAAAGTACACAGTTTAACCATTTTCCTATTGGACATGTCTTTTTATGCCTGACTGAAGCAACAGGATGCCTGCAAATAGTGCAAGAGAAAAAAGTAACAATAGAATCAATTTCAGCTTTGGCAAACTAGAAAAACAATGTCCCATACAGCGTGTGCCACATGAACATCAGTAATCCAAGGTAAAAAGGAAAAATATGGACTTGTTCCCATTAGAATATACCAAGAAGAGATCATTTGAACCACAAGCAATGGCTCTTGATGCAGTTTGAGACCCTTTTTAAAAATCCTTTTCTAGCTTTGCAAACATCCAGTAGAGCCTGGGTGCTTTGTTCAAAAGAGTGAGATTTATGACACTTTTCCCTAGTACCTGGTAGTGTATGAAATTATTATAGATTACACTGTCACTCAGTGTGTATTTTCATTATGAATGCAATTTACATTGCTGGAGACTTTTCCTTAAGGCCATGAAGGCAGTATGCTCTGAGTATCTGTTTTGATAGGAAATGCTTTTCAACTTGTTCATCTTTACTATTTACCTGCCTGTAGTTACTTTCCCTGTGCCTCCTCTACTGCCTTTGAAAAGGGGAGTCACACCTGTTTCACACATATGTGAATGTAGGTGCAAAGAATAACAGAACTCCACAATTTACATCTTCACCCTTCCCAGATTCAGCATGAAATGTAAATCTGAGAGCAAATTTTTAAGATAGGAATTGACCTGCCTATTACAGAATAATTTTAATACTCATACATATTCAATTCTACCGAAATATATACATTGGCATAAATTACAGACGAGAGTTCATTCAAATATCAATGAACTAATAAATTTTACTCTTTTTACATATTTGCTGAAGTAATGAAAATGTATGGCAATCAATGCCCATGTTCAATTCTCCAGCTGATCATAAAAGAAAAAAATGGTGAAGTTCCATAGAGGAGTTATGAGTTTTATGTTTCTGAAATACAGAATTCAAATGCAATTAAGGGCTAATTTTATTCAAATTCTCCTTATCATTATGATTATACTGCAGTTAATTTTATCTTCTTTAATGTAAAAAAGAAGTATCTCAAGCAGCTCATGTAAAGTATTGTCTCTAAATTCCTAGGGAATCTAAGCAAGCATCGTTAGTCTGATAGATGACATACAGTAGTAGTTCATATTAAACCCAAATCCTCTTGAAGTTATGCTTTAATTATAATTTCAAACATTTTACCATCTCTGTGATTGTAATGCATATTAGTATCTTACCTCTTACCTGTAGCAAAATAAGAAAAGCAATTGTCTAGGACACAAACAAAATCTAAGAATTAAATGATGAGAGAATTCCCACAGTGTATAGAAAAGTGATGAGAAGGAGATGTCGGTAAAGCCATAAGGAATTAGGAGAACCTGTGACTAAACTGGGGATTGAGAAGTTGCTGGAATCCTATCTATTACACGTACAAATTTGCAGCCACCTTTAAATTTCACCCCATTAGCCTGAGTTTTCTTAGAAATGAGGTATAATAGGGAGGGAATTATCTATATTTATTTTTTTAGGTTGAACTCTTTCTCACTTTAATACTTTTGGCCTGTGCATTCCTGCAGCACCGACTGACATTTAAAGAGCAGAAGGAGCAGAAAAAGCCAGAGAATGATTGAAGGTGAGGTAGAGTGAGGTCAGTGTCATTCATCCCTATGTGTAAGTTATGTAAATTCAATCTCATTTAGACACAGATAAGTGATTGGCAGCAGGAAGGGGGACAGCCATTTATAGCCTCACAGCACCCAATATCTGACACACAATGCAGAGTGTCTCAGTAATACTTAAAATGTTCACTCACCAAGATGGAAAAACTAATAAGAAGAAGCTGGAGACCTTTGGTACTCGTTTAACTTGCACGATTGATCTCCATGCTAGGGAGCCAAGCTAACTCTAATTATGTCTAAATACAAGCATTTACAATGGTTGAACCTTTTCTGTACAATGATAGAATAAAAAGGAAGGTCAGGGGTGTATTCCACAATCACAGCTGCTATTCGTAATGACTTCTCATCCCACAGGCTACTCTCCCCATGCTTTAACTGTAGGACTGAATTTTGACAGCTTCAGTTCAAAACCTTCCCATAATCAAGTCTTATTATATGGGTATGTATATTATTATACAAATGCTTTCCAGAATCTTTGAAAGAATATTACCTGATCCTTCTCTCTGTCAGTGAAGCAGGTCATTCTAGATTTTCATGTTGAACTATGATGCAGTTCCCAAAGGAAACTATTAACACAGGGTTGCAAAGTTGTGCATTTTTGTCAAGTGATTAGAAGTCTGAACTGTTAAAAGGAAATACAGTAATAGTTTAAGAGATGTGGAATACATATATTAAAAATTTGTCTCCTATTTCTTTTCTCTGATCTATTTTTTAACAGTTTTTTCTGACCTTTGTCTTCTATTTTTCTAAAACTTGCAAATGTAGGAGAGAAAGGGCTAAAGAACTGTAAAAGAAATATGAAGTAATGCTTACTTACTCCTTTTTCCAATGGTAATGCTATGGATAACTTCCACTGTTAAATTTCTGAGTTTGGATATGCTGGGTTCCAAATTAATGCTGCAACCTGTGAAGTGCCATAAATTCGATATTTACAGAGCAGGTTTCAGAGGACAGGTTGCATTTCCCCTTCATTCTTCCTCTTTTCTGTGCTTAAAATGTACCTTTTGTGAGGTGCCATTTCGGTTCTTCAAGGCAAACAAAGAAACTTGAAAAGGCTGATAATTTTTCAAGGTTTTGTTTTTGAATCAGCTCAGATAGAATTAAAGGGAGACGAGGAGGAAATCCTTTACCTTACAAAAATAGTATCTTTTTTGTCATTAAAGAAATTAAGTGCAGTTCTATCCATTTCTGTTACGAGTTTACAGTAATCTGTTCTTCAAAGATATTAGCAAAGCTTGCAGAATCATGAAGCTTTCAACTTTACAATATTAAGCAGCAAATTCTAACATTTTTATATGCCTGTATTTCAACGCTCATTTGTGAAGAACCATCTCCACATCTGATTTGGTCTAATTCAGAGGAGCAATATTTTTTCATGAGAACAGCTTTCAAAGAAACAGTTATGAAAAGAGAGCCAGTAGTGATTTATGGTTTCAAAAGTTTGTTTTCAGCCTGTTTTTTAGATAATCAATTTCCAGCATGCCCACTGTATCTATATTTTGCTATTTATCCTTGGTTTCATGAACTCCTGCTGATGGAAAACTTTTGGCTGGTCACTCCAAATAGGTCTCCTTCTGAAAACTGAGGGATTAAATCAGTGTAAATCAATTATTACACACAGAACATAGTTCATGTATCTGTGTTCAAGTAACTTCCATTATAATTTATTTTAGATTAGCTATGACAAAATTAAATTTAAAAGAATTTATTGTTATGAACTGTTCTTGTGTCTTTGTATTTCAGATTGAGGCAGAAGTAAATTTCATCCACAGTTGCCAGGATATCTTCCAGGAAAGTTAAGATGTTCACAAAAATGTAGAAAAGAGATTCTTCCAGGAAATACTTTAATTTCCCATCCCAAAAGAAGAGCAAATTCTCCCAAATTCTTGCCATGTAAACTCTGAAAATATAAGTCATTTGAAACAGAACACATCAAGTTCTCACCAATAGGAGGACATCATTGTGACTTTGACTTTCAACATTTTACAGAAGAGCCTTTTTCATCACTGATTAACTATATTTCATAAATGAAGTTTTGAACTAAATACCTGTTTAAAATGTCCAAATCAGAGTAAAATTTTCAAACCAATCGGCTCAGTATAGTTACATTTCATTAACAGTTTCAAGAAACTTTCAATTTGCTTCAAAACTCTCAAAAGTTTCAGTGTTTTCTAAAAATGACAAGGTCTTGCTAGAAAACTAAACTAAATTTAGAATTTCCTTCATGGGAGAGGCTCTCCTCCTTTCCTTTCTATAAATGCAAAATAACGCCCTATGCTGAGATATTTTGGAGATTTCACTTCTGTAAAATAAAAGTAAACATTCCTGAAGAATCCTCAGTCCTGCTTAAATCACAATGTGATTAACTGACATTTTACCCCTCCTTATCCTGAAGTTGTCTCTCTATATCATCAGGAAGAGAGAGCTTTTCCCTACTGTCTGTGCACACACTGTATTTCAGGTGGCTAATCTGATTGTTCTCCGTAATATCATTAGGCAATTTTGGGATCCCATAAGGACAGCCAGTCATTAAATAAAAGCGTTATTATCATACTGTTTGTTGCAGCTATCCCAGCTCAGAAAATCTGTAGGGCAAGACAGGCAAATAAAATTAAGATGCTAAAAGAAATAGGAAATTTTTTGAGAAAATAGCAAACCAGCATCTGAAGCTGTAAATTCAAGATGTGTGTCATTGTTATCAGTTCAATAACAATTTCCCATCGCAACACAAAAGAAAAGGTGTTTTATTGATTTTTTGCTTAAATCCATGAACTGTTGGAATATCTAAATAACAAAAATGTGTAGGTTTTCATTATTGTAGTTTTTTATATTTTATCACTTAACTGATAAATTTATTTCACATTGTAATGAAAATATTTTCTGAAATGGGGATGGGGGATAAGCAAACCCAGTCACCTCAGACTCCTCACACTTCACATGCTTCATTCTTCGCATGCTTGTTGAATATTTCATGCCTTGTTAACCAGGAAAAGGGCAGAGATCACAGGCTGACTGTTTTGATGAGTCAAGATCTGTAAGTCAGGGCTTTCTTTCTCTTGGGTTTTACAGGACAATCCTGCTAATAGGTAACAATTACAGATGCAGTAGCTCAACCAACACCTGGACGATGCCTTTCCACATGTAGCTCTCTTTAGCTGTTACTAAACAGACAAGCAGCTGGCAGACCAGAGTGGTTTGCTTGTGTCTGCCTAGCTAGTAAACATCTATAGTGTTCTGAGGAAGGGAATATAAACGGCAAAACAATTGCCTCAGTTCCTTCCTGATCTTCAGTGGCATAGAAGCTGGTGGACATCCTAACAAACCAGAGATCCAAGGATACCTCAGGAGCTGTATTGCCTGTCTCCATCAATCCTCCTGGAATCACTTCAACAAAAACTTGTCAAAATTCTGGGAATCCCTAGGTGATTACTAACCTAAGTAATTAAACACTCTCCACTTGCATCCAAAAATACATGAGCAAAACCCCAAACCAAGAAAGATCCTTAACCAATAGGAAATTCCATATATGGGTAGTGACTTACCAGGACAAAACAAGATAGTGTTCTGCCTCCAAAAAATACATTTGATGTTGAAAGAAAATGTGACATGTAAGACTATCAAACTCAGTTTATATTAGCCTTATTCTATGCAGAACCATGCATAAAAATAAGGAAATTACTCCATGATTTTCCACACAATTTCTTTTCCTTTGTGAGTTCAGTGTGTAAGAACCAAAATTATTCTTGGATAATATTCAAATCTTTCTAAAATGCACCTGCAAATTTTATTTTTCTGGGCTCCATGGATTCTGAATTCTGCAGACTGTATAAAATATGCATCATAGGGAGAATTATTAGTATTGACCTTTTCCCTGAGATCTTTGGAGAAGTGGTGGGTTGTGCTGTAGGTTTCTCTCTCCACCTTGTTCCTCGTCCCCTCTTTCCTAGTTGTACTCACCCTTGAAGAGGCTTAGGCAAGTAAACATCATCACTTATCACAAAAAGCAAGCCAGGGGCCCTCCACATCTCCTCCCTCTTATTTACACATGAAGAGGTCAGTAGTTCATAGCGACTGAGCTATGATCAAGGAATTAAATTCATTAGTAAAACAAGAAACATTCCAGACGTGACAGCACAGCTTGAAGTATTCAGCTGAGGAACTAAATAAAGACAGATAGCTGAGTGGGTAATGAATAAACAGACATTATTGTGGGTAGAAATAGAATGGTAGAATACACAAATATGTGTATTCCCTGTTATATTTGATGGGAAAGTAAATTGTCACATATACTGAAGCAACTTGAACAGTAAGAGCTCTCCTGAAGCTTTTGAGTGCAGACTATCCTTAAAGGTGGGAAGCAGGCAGCAGGATCAGCAAATGGGGCCCCTGCAATCGTGCTTTTGCAGTTCCCAGCCTTCCATCACAAGGGTATGTGCTGCCTGCAGCTCTCACAGGTGAAAGCAGGCCAACACCTGCCTGGTCCATCGTATATTCCCTGAACAGGAGTACAGACCTGTTTGACCCTCTGAACAAGAGGCTTTGAATGGCTTTTTCTTTCTGCACCCCCTTCCCTTACCCATCACTTCTGTGCCTCCAGCCAAGTGATCGTTCTGTGGGCACTCACCAGTGCAGCGCTCCTGGTATTTCACAGACTGGTGCCAGAGAGTGCCCAGATAAGGTAACCAAGGAGGTGATAGGAGATATCTGCCTATCAACATCGAGTAGCACTGCAGACATTTTAACTTCACCATTTGAAGAGGATCAGATTGTTGCTGCAAGGAGCAGATGCAAATGGCAGGGCTGCCTGTAGCTGTTAAAAGGCTTAATGTTGTCTTTTTTTATCAGATTTGTAGACTGTGATATGCTGCACACCAGCCATTTCCAGAGGCTGCTTCTTTGCACAGCAGTCTGTAAATGAGCAGAGAAAACACTTTTCATGACATGAAGGAAGCCAAAAGACATATGAGCTTTGAAAACACAGATAGAGAAGAGCTCCTAGGGGAGCTCAAATAGCTATTTACTAGATGAAAAACAATATTAAGCTGAAGTTAAGTTTTCCAGTGCTTATCACCAAATTGGAAGTTGAACGCACAGTTTTGAATGCATCAGTGTGATAATAAATCCTACCATCCTAGCCATTGGTGGTATAGATTGCTAAACACTTCTATGATATCCAATCTTGTAGCAGAAGATGGTGTAGCTCATATAGGAAATACAGCTTGTATATTCTTGATTTTCACAAATGAGGTCAGGGAGAAGAAAAGTCAGTTATAAAGTTTAGCCTACCTGAGTCTGTGTTTTTGTACTCACAGGTACTCATACGTTTAATTTTCCTTGGAGTGTTAAGGTCCTTTTGAAATTTATAAGGGGCAGGGAGATGGAGGGATCCTGTCAGTAGGAGTTCAGACAGCTGGTTACATTAATAACAAACTTCTTGGCTTAGAGGTACCGCTGTATCCCCTGTAGCTACTGTCCTTGAAGCTGCTGGAAGCCTTCTGCAGTGAACTTCACAATCTCCATGGCTGCAGGCAACTATAAAAAAAAGAAGATATTTTGTTATTCTGTTTGGTGCTTGGATCTACTCCAGTCCTTTTACCCAAGGCATTTATCTTACGCTATCTAGGATCATGACCTGGTAGCCTAGGATTTGTTTGGTTCCATAAAAGGGAGGAAATCCATCACATTTCCAGAAAGGGCGATATAAATAACTTGATAACTGATCATGTGTGCTCCAGCTTGCTTGTGTGTTCCAGGTTAGCTTGTTTCATATAATAATATTGAATGGCAGATGGAAACAAAATCCTGATTTTTTTTCTCTGCTGCCTGTAAATAAGCACTGTCTTACTCCTTCTACCTCTGCATTTATGAAAGATAGGCATATGTAGTCCAAATATTCAGCATTAAGCTTATCTGGAAAAGATTAAATAGAAGTTATTTCAAACTCCCTTAGACTGATTAAGGCTACCGGAAGTAAATTTAGACTTAATATTGTAATATATATTGGTTGAGGTGTTTTTGTGACCTTAACCACATTATACTGCTTCCTGCAGCCACATCTACAATTTATATAAAAGATACACTTAAGAAAAAAAAAGTTCTTGCAAAAAGAACCTGGTATTTCCATGCAGCTTTTATAGTGTTTTTAAAAATCAGTTAAATGCATTTTGCCTTGCTCACATTTATAGGATTGTATGTCTCCTCCCATTCCAAAAATTGTTTAAAGAAATCCTTTGCCACAAGGCTATTTTATTCAAATCAAATGGACACTGAAGCATCGAGCTGCTGCCAGCTATTACACCTGATGAGTTAGTAATTTCTGGAGCACTGCTTTGTAATTTTTTTAAAGTACTTAGGATAATATACATCTAGGAAGCAATGTAGCTGTCATTAAAAAGTCAACATTCATGGACAGTTGACTGAGCCAGATTTTTGCATGTGCAACGCTAAAGGGCTAACACACTCACCTCAGGCTCAGCTGAATCCCTGTTGTCAGGGCCTACAGTCAAAACATTTACAATCCAAAATGCTCACGTCTTTATAGCTTTGAAATAGAGAATGCAAGAAAAAAGACACTTTTTGTTGTGTACAAGCACAACATGGAAGAATCCTAGCTCTTACAGGAAGGATATGTTCTGTTAAAATCTAACATATATCTTTTATATTTTTATCTGTGTTGATTTTTTTTTAACCCTCAAAGTAACTTCTTTGGCTGCTTGGAGTTGTTTTTGAGGGGCTTTGTTGTTGCTGCAGTTATTCTTGTTTGGTTTTGTTTGTTTGTTGGGGGTTTATATTTTCTATATTCTGAATTCATTTTCCTATCTCCTTCTCCCAGAGTTAATATCTCCCAGAGATACTAATACACTGCTGGAAGCAGAGTGAGGGTGCAAAGAGAACAGCTTCATGTGGTTCAAAGGAACATTCATATCAGTGTGCCAGAGCTTGTCTGGCTCTCTGCCGTGCCCAGAAGGTGAGGAGTTGCCTTTAGAGCTCTCCTGTTTTCAGCAGGAAAGACAAAGTCTGGCCATACCATTTCCACTTCAAATTGACTTTCAGTTCAGCAAGCATCAGAGATGAACTGTCTGGAGACAGCTCTATCAGCCCGGCAGTGCACAGAACTTTGGGAATCAAAACTCCTTTCTTCAACTGCTGTTGCTCAACAGTATGTCTTAAATACAAATTTAATCTAAAAGTTGTCAGAATTCAAATTTTGAGTGGAAAGTAAAATCATTAATTGTCATGATTCTACTTCACTTTTGTTTGGGATTGAAGATTACATTAAAAAAATAGAAGAATGTAAATTTTCAGGTTTTATTTTAATGGGGAAAAATTTTAAATGCTAAAAGCAGTCCTGTTTCTACTCTGAAAGTGTTTCTAGGGTAGTATATGAATTTCATTATACATTGTGCCCAGTGTAGATTAACAAGTATGTTCATTTTTTTCCCCACACAAATGCTTCCCAAAACATAACAGAGTTTCAAGTTCAGTATGAATTGTAAGAAGGAAATGTACAGCATATTCACCATAATGCATCCCAGGAGATTTCTGGACTTTTAGCAGTATAGTAGCAGCATTTTTTATATTTTTGAGTTGTACTTTTGATCCCAAGGTACTCTGATGCTATTTTTTTCACCACAAACAAGTTTACTTGCTGCTGACAGTGCTGTAGGATACAGTGTTCAGCAGCATATGAAAAACTTTAACCCAAATGAATTTCATTAAGTTACTAGGGAAATTTAGGAAGGTAGGTTGCAATTGTCGAAATTTTAGCTTTACAACAGGCAAACACTTCTCTTTCTGAAAATATCTTTTAATTTTCAGTACCCTTAGCAAAGGTAACTGCAAAAACATTCCTTCAAAAAATAATGTCATTTTGCATGGGAAGTCCTTTTCACAGGACCCTAAAAATTTTACATCATTCATAAAGGGACTGACAAATTCAAGGAGGAAAATAATAATGCAGAGTTATTAAATATATTGACACTTCTGTATCACAGAGTGTTTGAGGCACAGACTTGTGAGTGTTCAGAAAACATTGACAGGAAATATTAATATCTGCTTCTCCTGGCATTGTACTCTTCCCAAGACATTCACAATTATCTTGGGCAGAAGAAAGCTGGATGAACCTTCAATGTGACATTATCTTCTTAAATTTTACAGCTAAATTCTTACAGGAGAGGTCAGCCCAGATCAAGTATCTCAAAGGTAATGATATTAGAACCAGTACAGCAGAGCAACTAATGGCCATTTTCAACATTAAGCAAATGCTTAAATGCCATAATCTAAAATAGAATAGCATGATTTAGTGAATTGATAGTAATAATATTATTCTAATTATTTTTTCTGTAAAGTAGCAGTGCCATATAAATAATAAAAATATAGTCCTTGTCATGTGTGCCAATAACTTTTCTTCAGCTCATTTAATTATATTCTTAATAGATGTGAAATTAAAATCCTTGCAAAGGGAGAATATTTTTTATATAGCTTCAAAGGAAATGATATATTCATATTCATTATTTGTTATTTATTTTATTCATATTCATATTATTTCTGTGACATGAGCTAGCTCATGATGTTCACCAATATTTTAATTTGGAAAAAAAATAAATCAATCTCTTTTCAGTTTTTAGTGGCCCATCAAAACAGAGCAATAGTTTAAATGACCAATTTAATTTGTACTCTCACTATGAATATTTGATCTAAATTAAGTACCAGGTTACCTTTCCCTACTGTTCCTGCTGACAAAGCTAATTTTCTTTCTCAGTTCAAACTCAGTGACAGGCAGCTGCATTATTCCCAGACAAAGAAAAGCCCACCTTTTATTATACTTTGAAACACCATAAGACAACGTTTAACTATTCATTTCAATGAGTAGAAACAGATAACATTCAAGGAGATCAATGTATCTGAAAAATATTTTGCTTATGCTTAATGCACCATTAAGGAGATGGCATAACTGAGGAGGGAACTTTTTGGGTACACAGACGCCATTAATTGTTCTGATGTTCCTACTGGGACTTTGAGGATTTTGTCTTCTTCTAGGGGTGAGACAAGGGTCATTACTAAATGACCAGTGAAATCTGTTGGTTGAGTCAGATAATGACCAGAAATTCCATGGTCCTAGAATAATAATGCGAATAATAATTCTTGGAATTCAACTTTATGAATTACTAATGCTCCTAAGCAATTTTTGGGATCTTTTTGAATGTTGACCTCCCTTGGGAAAGTGTGGCAGTGCTACACTCATTGCATTCCAAGTAAAACAAATAGATGCCTTGGTCAGTTATGATACGCTGCACAAAACATTATATTCTATATATTATATAGGATGTAGCTCCCTCAGTAGACTCATCACTGCAACTGTGGTGTGAAAGCAAGGCCAGGTCTAGGAAGATGTGATATAAAGTGTATCTATTTTTCCCTAAAGACAATGTATGCACACACACCTAGATTTTGATATTCAGTGGGTCAAGTTGGTTCCTGTGTGGCAGCATGTGGTATCACGATACCACACGTCCACAGTCCATGCAGTTCCACTGCAGACTGAGCCTGCAGTTGAAGGAGAGGCTGTTTCCTTGGATCCTGGAGGTTTTTGGAGAGCAAGTTTGTGTATTCAGGACAGCCATTTCAAAGGGAGAACTCTGAAGTGCACCAATATATGTCATCATATAGTTGTAGTTAAGTTTCTGTATTATTTTCTGTTCCTTTCTTTTGTACTAAGACGGTGTGGAAGTTTCTTTCCTCTTTTCTTTCTGTCTTCAAGGCCTCAATGCTAAAATAGCCCAGACATGACCATGCAATAGAGGACGAGTGGTTGGCCACTGACACTGTAGAATACATGTCCTGATTCCAAAAATTGAGAGTGGATAATAGAGGCAGTGTAAGAATGATAACTGAATGAATAATCTTTTTCACGAAGTAGAAATGCAGTGTTTTCCTGGGTGAGTGGTGATGGCTGATGATTTAGAGATTCTGGGATCTCTTTAAGGATATGCTCTGGCTAAGTACAAGGGACTTCTCTACACGGTATTCAATTAGTTCTCATATATGTTGCCCCCAGAATTCCTCACCAAAGCCTTTGGATTAAGTAGTGAATTAGCACTGGAATTAGTTGAATCAAAACCTCCTAGGTATTGAGCTTTGGGCAATTATCACTCTGTTTTACTCATGTTAATAATAAAATAGGCATAATCAGATAATGAAATTTAAAATTGGAACTTGGAATACAATTTTAATAGATCAAAACACAGATTGTGAACCTTGATGTTACTAAAGCTGTTAACATGTTTAAATGTTATTTCTTTTGCACATATGCTCAACTACCACCATCAGCAATAAACAATCTGATATTCTTGTCATCATTATTTAAAACCACATATAGAAAAGAATGACCACAAACTAATTTCAGTTTTAATTTGTGAAAATTTATCATTCCCATAATGAAAGAAAATAGCAGCACCTTCCTCATCAAAGGCTCTGGGAAAAACAGTTTGGAAAATTACAGTAAGATGTTTATGTGAGTTTATGAACATCGAGTATGATTTTGAACCCATTTAACATATTGCAGACAACTTCATAGCTAGGTAGTGATATATTTGTTGTAGGCTCAGACATGCAGAGAATAAGCAGATCAGTTTGGGCCAGCTGGAGAAAGCATTTCTTCAAACATCCTCACTGCTCACTTACCCACCAGGGTATAGCTTGCTTATAATTTTGAGAGACAGGACTAAAAGTCCATGGAAACCTTGCTCATTGTCAGATATGAGGAGAGTATATAAAGACTCTCCAGTGGGGAGTTCAAAATAAAAGCTACTATATCAAAAGAAAGTGTTTGGAGCTTCTACATAATACTGAAAACAAAATTAGGAAATGGTATTCCCTAAGGAAAATGCAAGAAAGTGAGTTCAGGCCCTGTACACTTGAAAAAAACTGCTGGTAAGACAGTGAACATTTCTGTCCATCCAGCTCAGTACTATCAGGGATATTTTGAGGCTGTGTTCAACCCATGTTTTCATCCCTTATTTTTCCCCTGGAGAAGAATTCTGATATCAGAATCACAGACATGTTTGAAAGTATTTGTATGGTGGACTTATTTTGGGTAATAATGTTTTGCAACTTTCTTCATGATTTCCAGAGTCAAGAATTTCCCATTAATACCAATTAGACACAAAAGTCAAAGACTACTTAAACAAACCCTTAGAAATATGCCACTGATATATTCTTGCAGTGTATTTTTGTGAAAAAAGTGATCACTTACTATTCAGAAAGAGACAATAGAGCACAGACAAAGTCTAAAAAAAACTTTATGTATCTCTGGTTTCAATATCTGATTCCCATAAAAAGTGACACTGAGTTGAGTTCTCATTATTTGTAAAATTAATGAATTTGAAATATGTTGCACCTAACGGATTTTTAGGGAATTTCTCGAAGATCTTATTTGCAAGTTTTTATGTGGAAAACACAAGAAATTTTGACTTCACAGCATCTGAGAAGAACAGGTAACAGGAGAGGAGGAAAGTCTTTATTGTATTCAAACCAAGTTTGAGAAGTCTCTCAGTGTTTTAACTCTCAGCTGTAAGAGCCACACAATGAGAAAATTAAGGGAGGAAAAGAGCAGTAGGCAGAACACAGGCTCCCTCCTTACAACATTTTTCTTAGATGTGTGAACAAGCATCCTTCCTTTAAAAAGTACTGGAAGAGTTTTAGATGTAATTGATCAAAGCACCAACTGTGTGCTGGGTTCATCCTTACTCAGAATTAGTTAGGCTTAATTAATGTTTATGTGAGGATAACTTTTTTTCTGAAACCTTGATGATTGCAGTGGACCAAGCCTTTAATATTAACACTTATTTTAAAGGCAACAGCTCAAACTGCACCTTCTAATGCTGTTTTAAAGCATTTGTTAACTTCTGACATAGCTATTACAATACCAAATACTGAATAAATACCAATTCCACAGCTTTTGTAGCAAAAATTTTAGATAGAAGACCACATTTCCTCCCAAACTGTGAGCTGACTTTCATTTGCTGGACTCCTCTCAAGATCACAGCTTCAGATCACACTACTGCAAAGTGCTCAGTTATTTTAATGGGGCTCAAATTTACTGCATGAAGGGTATCATTTAGTTCTGTATGCAACTCAAAGCTTTTTTGGCAAGACATTAGAGAGTCATATCATTCAACAGCTATAGCTTTTCTGCTTATGCTAAAGGACATTTTAAACTGCATATCTAGTAATACCATAAATTCAATTTCAAGTTAAGTTTTACAGTAAACTGATTTAGAATAAATATACATTTTATAGCCCTACAAACTTATGGTCATTCAGCATATTTGCAATCTACTTTTAATTTTATAACCAAGTATTTTGCTCTCTAGAATATTTGAAGGGATTTTTTGTACTGAGAAAATAACAAGGGAAGACAAATTATCTGTCTCTCTTGTGGAGCAACCTAAAGAGTAGTCCACTGCTGTCTACAATATCCTTACCAACATAAATAGCGCAGAGTTGTGATCTACTGACCGATCCATACACTGTATATTCAGAGCTGCCCCAATCCACTCTGTCTCTAAAATATTTTTGGATAGAAATATGGATATGTTTCAGGCTAAAGCTGCACTACTGACATGCCTTCCACTTCTCATTGCCATAAAAATTTATCATTTTAGAGCATTTTGGGGTTATGCTTCCAGGAGAACAGTATGAAATGTTTGCCCTAGGTTTCAGTTTTTTCTCTTTGTGAACACAAGTAGCTTTCTAGAACTACACGGTATACCCACTACATTTTCCCTTCTTGCACCATGTTCATTGCAGATCTCCACTGTAGGGAGGCTCCATCTTCATCTTCTTTCTTTTCTTTCCCCTGCTAACAGTAGCAGTTTTCATTTCTAAATCACACTAGCATGTGCGATACTTGCTGCATAGGAGCCAAAGCATTTGTGTCCTGGCAAAGCACTAAGAATGTAGACAATTGCAAGCAATTAAAGCAACGTGTCAACTAAATAAATTAAAATCTTGTGAAATTTTTTATGAGAGTGACAGTGAAAGTATTATTGGAAAACAGGGGAAATGCATCAGTTAGCTATCAGCTGAATTTCTATGTTCTTCCTCACTCCCTTAATGCAAAACAGGAAAGATACCATTATTTCTCAAGCTTGGATTTGAGCTGACTGTTGTGAAAGAAACCCACACTTTTTTTACGCTTATGTACTTCAGCTGAATATATTTGATATTGCAATTCTCAAGAAAATAACCCCAATACTGGTATTTTATGAAGTTATTTTTCAGGGGAGCAGATGGTGAAGTACTTTGAATTTTTGCTCAAACATTATTCAAATGGGCTAGTCCAAATCATATTCTAATGCAGCTTGTAAGTCACACAACCTGCAACACTTACAAGGAGTAAATGCCTGTGAACATTACGCAGCTGAAGTAGAGCAAGAGTGAAAAAACCAAAGTTATGTATATAATCCCAAAACATTCTTCATTTCATAGTGTTCATGTAAAGTGGAATGCAAGGGTGTTTTCATAAGTACTACTCTAAAAAGTTAAGTGAGTATTTGGGCAATATAAAACTGGATGAAATCTGCATTTTAGGACTAGCTCAGGTAAATCCTACCCTTCCCTTCAGAACTATGATCTTGTAAACTTTTCCCGATATAGGAAACTTAATTTTTCTTGTCATAATAGCATCTTAGTTTTGCGCCATGATTGGCAGGAAGGACATAGGACAGAAGTATTAGAAGGAAGACCTTAGGACTTTGCACAGTTTCCCCACTGCTCCCTCTGAAGCTGGCAAATGAGCCTGGCAGCAGTGGAAATGAAGGAGTTTTAACTGGAGATTTGGAAGAGCTTCATGGGGAGATGTGAGCAGTAGTCCCTGGAGCTTCTTTAAATTATGATGCTGCATGGAAAAACCCATCTGTTCATCCAGTATTCAAGACACACGAGGGGATATTCAGCCCTGCTTGCCTTGCCTATCCTGGCCATCCCAGGGAACATCTCAGAACCTGAACAAATGTATTTGTTCTTTGCTGAAATACTGCAAAAACTATTTCTGCTTTTATTTTTACTATGTGATTATAAGTACAAGTAAATAATAACCAGGAACTCTAGGAAGTTTTTTTCATAAGATTACTCTACTAAAGCAATGGCCAGTCATAGTTCATCACTTCCTGCATTGCATTTAATTTAACATTTTTATCATTTTATCATGCTTTCTTTTGAAGGGATTTTGAACAACACAAGGGGATTTTTATAGTCTTTTGGGTAGTAGATAGGAAAAGTTAATTTAGTGATTTCTACAGCCTTTGTGAATTTTCTTTTTCAATTATTTTTGAAGGTAATTGTGCACCCTGCACAAAGCAATCATGTAGGGCTATTTCCAAATTTCTGAAAGTATATATTTAATGCCATTTATTAATTTATCCCATGTAGATGAAGCAGCAGCTCTAGTAATGATATTCTAATTGGTTTTCATGGCATTAGGCAGCATATTAGGTAGAGGTTTACATTTTCTTTGTGTGCAGTATTTGCTGGTGACAGTTTCACAACAGCACGTACAAATGCACCTTATTACAGTTTCAGTGTATAGGAAGTATTAAATTCCATTTGGAATTTAAGCCATCAGCTTTAGGAAAACTGATGGAAGCCATCAGCTTTAGGAAAACTTCTAAAAGTTCCCAGAGGACAAAATCCTGATGTCATTTAGCAATGCAGTACCTACATCTGCTAAATGAAACTGTTCTCTCTTCATTTTTTGCTACATACATGTGGAAAAACACTTTTAATCTGGCGTTTAATTTGGTACATCCTTGTTTTGTAATTACAAGTGCTTGTAATACTCCATGGGATCCTGGTTTTTTTTAAGGTTCCTTTCACTGCTTTCTAGTTTCTGAGTATGAATCTCATGGTTTTTTAAAAAAAAAAAAATGAATGCAATCATTGAAGCTAGAACCATTTTCTTTTTCGTCTTTTCTTCTTTTTTTCTTTTTTTCAATTTGGGGTTTGGTTTTTTATGGGGAGGGACAGTTGAGGGAAGCTAAAATTTCTACATATTTCTGTTCCTTCAGAAGCTGATTTTTTACATAATCAAAAGACTAATGATCAGATCCCGAGAGCCAGAAACAGTAGAAGTTTAGACTTTCTGCACAAGGAAACTAAAACTGATAATCTCATTCAAAGGAGGCAGAAACGATCGCACATTTGTCAGAAACTCTCTGCCCTAGTTACTGTGTAGCAGGACTACATGCACACCGCTTCAGACAATAAGGAGTTCCAGCCTGCACTGATTAGACTCAATAGTACTATTTTATTACTGATCAGAGGGCAAGAGATTGACAGCAAAAAAATATGCCTTTAAATACAATAGTTTGTGAAGCACGTGCATTCCTTTTCTCATACTCGATCTCAAGAGACTGATAAAAGTTATTTTTCTACTCTCCTCATCTTTTACCACTCATTTTCATCCATTCTTTTTCTTTCCCTGTTTGACAAAAAAGGATCCCCACATGAAGCTTCCAGCACAGGTTCATTAATCCAGCTGTCCTGGTGTCCCATGGTGCTGGGCCTCAGTCTCCACTTCCCAGGTGTTCGCGTGTTTCCTGCATGCTGATCTCCTGGCTGCAGTGAAGCAGGCATTGATTCAAGCCAGCTCACACTTGCATCACTTTGTCTCCCTTTCATCCATTTCTGAACAGTGGCACTGAGCTCCTCTCTGCAGAGTCAGAAAGGAAGGGAATAAAAATGAGATTTTAGAAACCTGTAAGTCTTGCCCAGTATTTTTCACAGGGAATGACAAACCTTTCTCATTAGGCATGAGATCAAAATGGAGCCTGACAGCTTTCTCAGAGAATTAATAGGAGTTTCAGCATAGTGTGCTGAGTCTGATCATGAACCATGAATGTGGCCACATCCCATGTTGAAATTATGTTTAGTAATGTGAGTCAAGTAAATACAGGACTGCCCTCTCTGCATTTATCCCTGGCTCAATTGTCTGGAATTTTTCTGGGTTACTAAGACAAAAAAGAAGAGCTGAAAGAGGCAGTTCAGTGCTGCATCTTTCTCTGAGATATATTTTCTACTTAAAAACAATTCTGGTCTGAAAACTGATTATGTAAGGGTGTCATCTTTCACTCAGGAGCCCAGGACCACCTGCTAATGTGAATGCCAGAATGCTGTCTGCTATGTTTCCTGCTGGCTGGGTCCAAGAGCACCTACACTCCAGCGAGGGTAGGAGCTGGGCACTTCACAGACTCATCAATCATGGACAGGCTGCTGACTAATTTCCATTATAGTGTCCATCTGTGTGTCCCATTCTGTGGGGACAAAAAGCCACTCTGTAATTATGGATAAGCCTCTAATTATACCTGAGCAACTTCATGAATAGAAATAAGGACGCACAGATCAAACTTTGATAAGTATTTAGCTATCCACAGGCTTCACAGCTGGTTATGGAGTTTGAGCCAGAGAGAAGTGACCTATGTTTCCCTGGGCCACAGTATAGGACTGGTAAGGAAAGAATGGAAAGGGGTTTGTCTTCTTTTAGCAAGACAGAATGCCTAATTTTGAAACTCAGTGTTAAGTTTGGAAGCACACTCCAAAGAAAACTTTGGAAAAATTAATGAGCAGGTAGGTATAGCTGTAAGGTAAATTAAATCCCTGAAGAATCCTATAGAAACAATGTATGAAATGATTCTGAGAAATTTAAACACTGATGGCATACATATCCCAGAAAAACAAGGATGTCCATGTTATTTTCTCTCCTTTTGTCATTTTTTGTCTTACTGTCCTGGGGAACTTAAGGTCTTGAACCCTTGTATGATCACATAATCTAGCGTCTTTATTGTCATTTAAGAATGTGTGCAGCAAATTACTCTTCACCGTCCCAGAAGAATTGTTAAATATTGTTGTGGGTTAATGGCTTGGAACTGAGTCAGGGGGGGTTTAGGTTGGATATAAGTAAAAGGTTTTTCACCCAGTGTCTGTTTGGACACTGGAACAGGCTCCCCAGGGAAGTGGTCACAGCATAAAGCCTGACAGAGTTCAAGAAGTGTTTGGAAAATGCTCTTAGACACATGGTGTGAGTCTTGGAGTGTTGTGTGGGGCCTGATGGGTCACTTCCAACTCAGAATATTCTGTGATTCTAGGTTTCCAAAGGTCAGACTGCACCTACCTAAGTCACACCTAATTCTGTATCAATCACAGACAACCCATGTATTTCAACGATGCCGCTCAACCTCTACAATTTGTGAGAGAAATGTTAAAGTCAGACTGTTAGAAATAAAGGTTTTGAAGAGTTAAAGCATTGAACCAACATTCTATTTGGAATGATCTATCTTTAAAAAGCATGTCATAAAATATATTATTTATTAATATAGCACATGGGAGCCTTTGGATTGTGCAGCAACAAGCTGGTGTTATTGCAAAAGAAGTTTATGCAATATTAGACTGAGAACCACTGGTGTCAGGTTACTAACACTCACAGCCATGTCAGAGTCGCAATATAAATAAGATCTAAAGTTATTTAGTAGGAACAGTTGATGGGATTGCAGTAGCACTCACAGGCTTCAAGAATTGCGGCAAAAGACACTGAAAAAAAATATTAAAAAGTTTTGGAACCCAAAGGTATAAGCAAAATATGGATCAAATATGTGAAAATGGTAAATTGCTTGAATTGCATTCTCTGATAACTATCTCCCAGTCCTGCAGTCAGATTTACCCCAGAATATCCAAACTGCAATCACATTTCCGTGTGGGCATAACCATCTGCTTGTGTGAGTTGGACTTGTAGCTAAGGGCATTATTTAGAAGATGCTTGTCTCTGCTACTAATAGCACTTAATGCTACATCACCTTTAAAAATGCAATCCATTTTCCACCATTCATCATTTAGTTACTCTAATTTCATTCTCTGTGAATAATATACATGGCCTCTCTTTGCTGGCAGTTCTATTTTCAGATGCTACAGCAGGACTTTTTAAAAAATTCTGTAATTGCAATAATTACAATGCAATAAAAATACTGTACATTCTTATGCAGTCTCAAAATAAAATAATAACAAGGCTCTTTTTTTGTTTAATTCATTTCTCACGCCTCTACTTCTTGCACAGTATCTGTTGATAAGGTTGTTACGGATGTTGCTTGCTTTCTTTTATTTTTCTAAAAATTGCATTAAACTGTTGCCAGGAATAAAGCTGAAATTTCAAAACTCAGGACCAATTGACACCATTCGGAGGTTGTGGTAGGGTTTATTATATTTCATAAGATTCCTTTTTATTGGCTAGTGTTTGTTTGCTATGCCAGGTGGAAAGGAGGTATTGCTAGGAAGATTGACTGGAATGTCCTGAGAGACTGCTGCCAGCTTTGTCACAGACTTAGATGTCAAAGAAGTTCTGATTTTCTGCATCACTTACCTCCTCCATGCAATGTGGGATTAGCATGACAATACTTAATGAACTTAAAGGGGAGCCATTAGACTTAGGATCTCTATTTAAACTCTGTGCTGTGATTCTCAGGAAGTGTGTTGAAGACTTAAATCTGGGCCAGGGGTAACTAAACAGTGTATTGCCTAGTTTCTAGAGTGGAGAAGAACATGGGAGAGGAAAAAAGCCCATCAATCCTAGCACTTCAAGGAGGACTTTCAAAGCAGATGTGTTTTTAAAGACCAGAATCTGCTTCAGCCTGAAGAGAACCCTTCCAGGAACAACCAGGACTATATTAGACCTTACCATGTGGCCAGCATGTTTTGAAGGAGACACACAGGATGTGGAAACGGAGGAAACAGAGAGTACCATAATTTCTTAGCAATATTTTTTGTTGCTGCATTCACAATTTATTCTTTAGCTTGTGGTATCCCAAGCTATGCATTTTTATCACAACTGAACAAAGTCAAGTACCATCATAGTGCAAATACATATGTATATGACCCAGAATAAATAATCTCTTCTGCCTGAGAGGGCTTAACACTAGAAAAAACAAAAGAATGCAATGTACCAATCATAATCTAATAGCATGAAACTCTTCTTTGAGGTTACAGGGGTGTTATATAGGCAGGATTAAGACACCTAAAATTGTACAACCTTGCTGTTCCCCATGAGAAACTAGTTTTGTTAATGATTTCCAGGACAGTGGTTTCAAGAAACAACAGAGAACATGATCACTGTGTTCTATGAATGGAGTATTACCTGCAAATTTGAATAATATGTCTCCAGACAATTCAGCAGCACCTGTGACACTGAAAACATCTATTTATATTCCACACTTCATGTTTTTTGGCAGCTTGATGGGCTACATCTTCCATCATTCTGACATACTGAAACACATCTCAATGTGACTCAGTAGAACAATGAGCATTAGCTGCTGAGATCAGTTTTTTTTGCTAAACCATCATCTATCCATCTATTTAAAACCAAGCATATAAAGACAGTTTGCTAATTACCTAAATTAAATTGATTATCTGTATTTCTTTATGACCAAAGAAAAATGCATTATTTCAACTAACAGGTTCATGTCTGTTCAGAGATGCCCAGGTATTATTCATGTTGAACTGAATCAATTACCCTGTCTGAATGTTCAACACTCCCATTAAACTCCCTGAAAACTTGTTCTGTAAGTCAATGCTTGCAGCCCAGAAAGGCAAAAGGATCTCAGCCTGCATAAAAAGCAGTGTGGTCAGCAGGCTGAGAAGGCCATTTGCCCCTCTGCTGTTCTGATGTCTCACCTGAAGTGCTGCATCCAGCTCTGAGGTCCTCACCAGAAAAAAATGATATGGACCTCTTGGATATGGTCAGAGGACTGGAACACCTCCCCTCTGAATGCAGGCTGGGAGAGTTGGGATTGTGCAGCCTGGAGAAGGCTTTAGGGAGACCTGACTGCAACCCTTGAATATATAAAGGAGCCTTATAAGAAAGCAGGAGGGAGACTTTTTACAAAGGCCTGTAGTGATAGGAAAAGGGGCAGTTTTAATCTGAAAGAGGGTAGATTTAGATGTGACATAGGGAAGGTGAGGGTGGTGAGGCACTGGAACAGGTTGCCCAGAGAAGCTGTGGATGCCCTATCCCTGGAAGTGCTCAATGCCAGGTTTTCTGAGCAACCTGGTCTAGTGGAAAGTTTCCCTGCCCATAGCAGCGAGTTTAGAACTAGATGATATTTAAGTTTTTTTCCAACCCAAATCTCTAGGATTCTCTGAAGTCCACACTGTTGGAGTACAGTACACAAGAGTTGCTGAACCAGGTTCAACATCACAATCTTACTTATTTACAATATTCAGTAAAAGAATTCCCTAACTTTAGAGTGTGTCGTGATGAAAGGGAAATGGTGGAGTCACCTGTCCTGTGTTGACTATATGAGGCTTTTATCCCCAATCGTCTTGTTCTGTTTATACTGAATAATAAGTTTTACACCTTTAAGACTTGTTCCAGAGAGTGAAGGGGGGAGGGAAGGAGCGCGCAGTTTGTTTTCAGACACTGCACTCACTCCTCCACATTCCTCGTCCTAGACTGTGTTGTCTGCGGATGGACAGACAACAGGACAGAGCTCTCCTTTGCTTTTAGTTAGTTTTAGCTAGCTGAGGCAAAGTTTCCTGGACTGTGTTTTTTTCTTTTTCTTGGACCCGTTTAAACCTGCTCTGGACTGAGCACCCAGAGGAGCAGCGGCAGCTCACACCTGCAGCCCACCAGGCCGGGCCTGGGACGCGGCATTTCCACCACCAGAGGGACTGATCAGAGACTGAGGGAGCTGAGCTACAGCCCACAAAGGGGACTTTCCTGAGTTTGCCGTCTCTATTTGGAGTAGCAAGAGGTTTTATTGTTTAATATTGTTTGAGTTCTATTGTTTAATAGACAGGTTTCTTTCCACTTTTCTCCAAGGAGATATTTTCTCCTGAACTGGTTGGGAAGGGCCAATTAAATCTGTTTTTCTAGAGGAGACCCTTTGGGGGTTATCTCCCAAATTTGCCCTAAACCAGGACATCACCACCCCTGAAAATATTCAAAAAACGAGTGGATGTGGCACTGTTGCCCTAAACCAGGACATCACCACCCCTGAAAATATTCAAAAAACTGTCGCCACTGTTTAGTGGCAATATTAGGTCAAAGTTTGGGCTTGATGGTCTTGGAAGCCTTTTCTATGGTCCTGAGAAAAAGCAGAGTCATTGAAAGCTCAAGCAGATAGATATGATTTCGCACTTAGAAATTTTAGTATCTATTTATGCAACCATTGACTGTGTTGGTAACTGCACTGGTCCTCTGTAATCTCCCAGGACATCAGCACAGGACAGTGAAGCTCTCAGGCCCAGACCATGTCTGTGAGGCAGTCCCATCAGTTAAAGAACAGGCACAAGTGCTGGGTGCTGCTTCAGCCCGTCCAGCTGTTCTCTGGGGACAGCTACCACTAGCCCAAAATGTCAGAAGCTGCCCCCTTCCTCAGTTGTCGCCTCTTTGATTTAGTGACGAAGTCATGTCTTTGTATAAAAGTGTCCTTTCTTTTTGTCTTCAGCTTAATTAGCCATGCCATCATTCCATTCTGAATACATTAATGTTTGGAGGGATACTTGAACTGTATTGCTTCTCTTTTTTTCCTCCCTCTTTTTTAAAAAAGCACTATGCAAATACATATCTTAAAAGAAAAAGATGCATCACAAATTGCAGAAATGTAAACTGTTCTTATTAAGGAAAAAAAGATAATGCAGTCAGATTTCATTATGCATATGTTATAAGAGTAATTGCCTTTTGCAGTTACTAGGCATTCTATTTGCATGCTGGAGATATTCATGGAGACAGCATGTAACAAACTGTCTCTCAGCTCAAGAAAACTAGGCTGAAACCATTGCCACCATGTTATTATAGACAATAAAGAAGTAATTAAATGTCTTTAACTGCCTTCTTTTTAAATGTCTCTACCTCAAATTACTTTCCCCCTATTATTCATTTTTACCCTTATTGTAAATGTATCAGTCTTGTAAATGTTCTTGTTTGGTGAGCTCGCTTTTGATAACTGACTGGCTAGGGACAGTCCTAGGAAAAATGGGAGACTCTGTGCTCCCTGACTTTGTGAAGAGGTCAGGCAGAGAGGTTGTAAGGATCATAATGTTGAGAGTAAAAGGAAATGAAGAAATGAAAATAGGCTTAGAATTCAATATAGTCTGGAAAATAGCATCAGGAAAATAGGTGGTCAGGGAAAAATGAACAATCTGAGCTGGAAATTACTCGGTCCACTATAGTAAACTCACCATTAAGATGATGGTCAGTTCCTGAAAAGGCTGATATGAAACACATTCCTCTCCTATCAGCTTCAAAGTTTGTGTAAGCTGTTCATTCTCCCTCCCTCCTTACTAGCTTCCTTCCTCCAGCTCAGAAATTGATGCTCCCCTTTTGCCAGGGTGTGTACAGGGATGGGAGAAAGGGACATTTCCTGCGAGTCCATCACTCCTTGTCCCACTACTCCTTCCTGGCTGCACTCCCAGAACCGGCTAATGATTGCAGACAACATATGGTCTGTGAACATGAGGTTTCTTGTTTTTAAAAAAAAAAAAAGATCAGGTGCTGAAAAAGAGAGCTTGAAAGCAATGTGTAAATGATAGGAAATCAATCAAGGGAGGATATGATATGAAGCTGGTGAAACAGACACACCAGGAGAGATTTAGAGGAACAGATAATACTGCCTGCAGCTGGAAGCTTGCTGCTTGGGGAAGAAAGTGACAGGAACGCGGACAAGGAGCCACAGAGCTTCCATATTGGTACCCTAAATTCAAAAGTGTCTGCACACTTTCCTTGTCAGCTTTCTATGAACCCCATAACCTGCTCCATGGCTCACATCCTCAGGGTGTTTGAGTAATTTGTTCCTGTTTAAGAACTTATCCATCCAAATTAGTAGCAATTCATGGGTTCTTATCTAGCAGGAGCAGTGGGTAGAGCTCTGATTTGGAGTATTTCACTGAAATGAAAAAGATCTGAAGTGCTTACATGGGGATTTAGTGCCTCGTTCTATCTAAGTACTTTTCTGGACTGAGAGAAGTCTGCCTTCTGTGCCACCTGATGTGGGTTTGATCCAAAGTCTGAAGATGTTTGAATAAGAGTCAGCATAATTACAGGGGAGATTTTTCATTAAAAAAAAAGAAGATTGGAAATGTAAAAGGCATTCTCAAAATAGGCATAGGGTTTTCTGTCACTTCTGTAACACATCTCTCTGAAAGTCCTGAGGGTAATTAGGGTAGCCATTAGGATAGACAAAATTAGGACAGCCATTGAGGATAACGTTTACATTACTGAAACAGTTTTGATACACGTACACCACTATCAGTTTTAGTATTTTTCCACCACATATTACAATGCAATATTTTTCTCTGTAGGCTCTTTTTTTTTTTTTCCCTCCATTTTGGTTTCCATATATTCAAATACCATCAGCTACCAGTGGAAAACATCATAAACCTTTGTTACAGATAAAGAATAAAATATGAATGTGAAGTATTTACTATAACCCTATCAGGAAAATACAGATAGCATAGACTTTCTTGTCCAATTTACAACGTAGAGGGATATTTTTGTCTTGTGCTTGTAAATTCACATGAATATTTATTTCTGTAGACTGTGGCTTTCTTTCACCCTGAAAGCTCTCTAAAGAACTATCCAGATTTTTTCTGCCCTTTCATTACAATAATATGAGTTGGCTTCCTGATTTCCTAATTTAAACATTATTTGAATGGTCCAGATTCTTTCTGTGGTATTTATAAGACTGTAAATGTGTGCTGATTTTGCTCATAATAACTGACACACAGTGGGGCTGCTCTTCTCACATTAGGGATGATCAGGAAATGCAGACTAAAAGGTTGTAGGTATTAATAATGGCTTTCATTTACTAATCCAAAGTACTGTTTTTCCAATTTTGATCATTATGGATATTTGGTTAGAATTAACAGACCTGTGTTTCTGCTGGGAAACTGCTAACCCTCTTCTCAGTGCTGTTGAAATCCGGAAAGCTTTCTGCAGAAGAAATCTCTTCTGTACACCGAAGCCATTGTCTGTGAGCAAAGCTACTAATAAAAACCAGCTCTTCCTGCCATTGCAAACTAGACCGCACATTTGGGAAGGTACAATTTTCAGAAGTTTTATGGATTGTTAAGATGTCTCCATGCATCTCTCTCTGAGGTGTAAATGCTTTGCTTCTTAATATTTGTAAATATAATTCTCATCTGAATTCAGCATGTTACAACAAAACAAAACACAACAGAAACCTATCAAATTTACTGGAATTGAAATCCAGGAAAACCAGACTACTAAACCTGTTCTTCAGGAGTATTTTCAACTACTTAATTAATTTTTGTCAAATTGGCTACTTCCTTAAATAACCAAGAATAGGAATTAGGGAAACATATTCAGGCTTGTAGGCTTGATGATTTTATTCTTGATCCCCATGTTCATAGAGAAGCAGTGTACTGTACACGTCTTTAAAGGTGATAAATAATATGCCAGGTGTGATTGAAAAATTTCAAAGCAGCATGTCTGAGAGACTTTTTTTCTTATTTATTGCAAACTTCTATTTATACAAAAATTTTCAAGCAGTCACTATCAATTCGAAA
This sequence comes from Pyrgilauda ruficollis, assembly GCF_017590135.1. NCBI lineage: Eukaryota > Metazoa > Chordata > Aves > Passeriformes > Passeridae > Pyrgilauda > Pyrgilauda ruficollis. The sequence continues at coordinate 28,370,082 of NW_024519206.1, read as the reverse complement.
TCATCGATGGGTAACGATGAAAACATCAGACATTTGATTCATACCTTTCTTGCTCCTGCTTTTTTATGTCTTTTGCATATGTACAGATCTCCAGAGTTTGAAAGAAAGAAAGTTACCTAGGATATTCAAGAGTATCAGCAAAAGTGGGATGAACTGTCCTTTTTCATGTCCTTGAGTATCTGTTCTGCATCCAGCACAACTAAGAATGTGCGCAGCTGAATGCCATCCAAAGACTGGAGGTTTTCTCCTGGAAGTGGTTGCTACTTCAAAAATACTGTATTTTTGTCTCTGGGGAAATGCTGAAAAGGAGTTGCATAGAACATGGAGTCTACTAAAGAAATGTGGAAATTAAAGAATGTAGTGCAGATAAGCTATATAGACCATTGCCGTGATAAAAATTTGAAGGCTGATCTTTATTGCATTTGTGGTTGGTATTAAGAAACTGAGCCTTACAGAAAAAAACTACTTCCATCAAGCAATAAGGCTGTATTTCATATTTTAATTCTTCTTGTGGTCCATACAGACATCTTAAGCTTCGGTCTTCCAGTTCATATTATCTGAGGAAATGCTATGTCAGGTACAGTTTATCAAAGTGTCTCTTACTCCCACATCAGCCTGGCCCAGAGAACCCAACTGGCACAGCACGCACCCGGGGACAGAAATCCCTGCCATTCATGCTGACTCATGCAGAGAGATCTTCCAGACAGGATGTTTCTGTGCTACCAGTGGAGAAGCCCAGAAAGTAGAATATGAATCTGAGAGCTGAAATCTGCCTGGAGCTCTTCCTTTTGCTCCTGGAAAAGAGCAGGCTGTGGAAGCACCTGCTGTTCCAGCCAGCCTCTTTCCCCTCGAGCTGTCTCCTATTCACCTGCCACAGATCCTATTCTTCTTTTGCAGTGTTAGGGGATCATTTTGTCCTTGCTTATGAAACCAATCTGTGCATTTTACAAAAGAAGCAGACTCTCTTTTTTTACTGGGGTTTATTGTTATTGTGGAGCAGCAAGCATGAGAGCATTCCAGGGGTGGCACCCAGTCTATATTGCACAGAAGTCACAATGTGGTTCAAGACACAGCAGTTAAAAGCCACCAGCAAGGCAGAGTGAAAGCAAATATTGAAGGAAGACTGGAGAATGAGTACTGAGTCCTGGCACTGACATGGGGCACCGTGCCAGAGGCTGGGATGTGGACAGTCAGGATGTATTACTGGCAGAGCAAGAGGTGTCAGGAGATGATGGCAGAGCAGCTCTCAGCCTGTGCTGTAGGTCAGACCCTCTGCCTCTGTTCACTGCAGCCTGTCGATTACAGTGCCACAGGATTACCCAGTGATGTTGTGGGTGAGGAGTGAAGCTTTCTGGTTATTAGTGTCTGGATAGTCACAATAGACATCTCAGCAGGCTTTGAACTCACTGTGACCAATTCCTCGGCTCCAAAATCTGCAGCTAGTAGTTTTAGGGAATAGCTCTTGTCTTTGAAAGACTGGCAGACAGCTACTGCCTGACTGCCAGCACCGAGGAGTGCAGGATTTCATTTCAAAAGTGCACAGACAAACTGATAAGCAGGTCTCCAAAGAGCCACAGGGGCTCAGGAAGGATGGAAACTTGCTGCTGTGGGACATGAGGCTGTGCTGTAGGCAGTGTCACAAAGGAAGAACTGCTCAAAAACAAAGCAGAGGCTCAAGGCTGAGTCTCCTTGAGAAGCCACCTGGCTTATCCTTGCTGCCCTCCTTGTCCTCCTTATCCTTGCTGTCTCCTTGCAAGACCAACATGGCAGCTGCAAAGCAAGAAGGGCACATACAGCCCCTGAGTAACTGGATATGCAGGACGCTTGAAACACGGAGAGGACAGTGAATTGCCCATCTACCCATCCTTCTGCTGTGCACACAGGGGAGGGAAGGGAGTGGGAAGGAAAAAAAAAAAAAAAAAAAAAAAAAAAAAAAAAAAAAACAAAGACAAAAAAACCCCAAAAAAAAAAAAAAAAAAAAAAAAAAAAAAAAACAAAGACAAAAAAACCCCAAAAAAAAAAAAAAAAAAAAAAAAAAAAAAAAAACTTCTACAAAGGTTAAACTCCTGTCGCCTGCGTCCCTTTTCCCAGAGAAAAAGTACCCTGCTGCCATCTGCTGGGGATTTTTAAGGAGCCGGCATTGCTCAGGTACCCAGACGTGTGTCAGAGGAGAGAAACTCGGATTCTGCAAGATGCTGGAGTTGAGCGATCATACAAGAAAATGAAAACTCAGCACTGAGACGTGTCTGCAGTCACCTATCTCACCCTTCTAATCCTTTTGAAAATAGAGCTAATTGCTTATTATCATTATTAACTGCCAGCACTTAGGGAAAAATGGATATTTTGCAGTAATACTGTGTATTGTATGCTTTATTCTTCCTGCTGAAACACAGAATTGAGGGAAGATTGTTGCTTGATCTACCACAGTTCTGCACAAACTCTAAGAGGAGGAAATGAAATAAAACAGCCATCAAAGAGAAAGTGGTGTCATTCCTGCTTGCACTTCATTTTATGTCAATGGCAAAGTTGCAGTTGAATCTTTAGAAAGGTTATTATCAGTCTCATATCTGGCTAGCAAAGCTGGCACAAAGCAGTAGTGATAAAGAACAGCAGCCTGTGGACTGAAAGCAATAACACTGCAGACAGGGTGTTTTGTTAAACCTCTGGTCCCAGGAGGTTATATATATAAATAATGGGTTTATTTACAGAAGATATGATATTTTCAGTCGCCAGTGGCAGAGATAGACATAGTCACTCCACTACAACTTGATCCATATCAGAAAAAAGTTTGAAATCCCATACTCTGAGCCAGTAGCCCATCCTGGCTTTTGTTTGCCTTTGTTTAGAAAAAAAGGTTGTTTATTTTAGCTCCATTTAAGGAGTACCAGCCGGGTCTGCCATAAAATATGGTTTGCAAAACAAGCCAGCCCTGATGTTTAACACCCTGACAATCTCTGATGTCTTTTATTTAAGTAATAAATTAGTGTTTAATTTTTATGGCATTGCACATTACCCAGGAGAGTAATTTAGCAGGTCATTTTTAACACAGTGATAAAACTTGGAGTAATGGGATTGAAGCTGCCACTTCTGGAGGTTTGTATTGGGCAATACTACAAATTTAAGTTCCCTAACATGCATTCAATTTAGATTTAATAAGAGTTATTATATCCCACATTAATTAAAATGGGATTATTTATTACAAACACTTACAGAGAACTAGCTACAGAGCTGTGGCTGCACATACCAAATTTGGCCTCAGAAGTACCACGGGGTGTTTCTTCAACCCTTTGAATAGCCAAATATGGGCTAAATTTTATCTTTCATATCACTTTGGTCACTATAGTGGCACTTGTGTACCTTTATCCCTTCCAGTGTGAAATTGCGACGGAAGTGGCGTGGAAAGTAGATGCTTGATGAGGATACATTCCTGAAAACTCTGAACAGGCTTTCAAGACCTCACACTTACTTGAGTGTAAGTGCATAGGGTAAAGCCTAAAACTAACTTTTCTGAAGTTTCACAAGTGTAGTGCAGATGAGCTGATGCCCTCCTTGTCGCCCCTCTCACAGCACTTTCATTTTTTTTCTGTAAGGCACAGGGAGCTCACTAGCAGCCTGCCAACAGGCAAGAACTGCTTCCCCCAGCCAGAGGGCATGTGTTAGGGATGTGTTAGGCTCTGCTCAGGAGAACACATGAGTAATCTGCTTCTGCTAAAACCCCAGCCCCAGCTCTGGGGCAGAGCCCGAGAGTGGCTTCACACTGGGCAGACAAGCAACGTGGCTGCAGTTCTACGGACCAAGAAGACAAGATGACACCCAAGAAACCCAGCAGTGACATAAGAAATACTAACAAGGCTGTAAAAGAAGCCAAAACAAACAGGGGAACAAATGTATAGAACATACATTTAACTCATTTGCTCTGTGGATCAATGTTCCAACTTTTTGTGGGATGGAGATCAGAGAAATTGGCACAGATGCAGCAGCGTGGGTAATGCAGAGAGAAGCACTTTTATCTGAAGCTGCAACAGAAAATTTCAGGCCTGTAACAGAAAACACTGTAGATAGTACAAATACCAGACAAGTGCCACTGCAAAATGTTGGTTTCCAACACTTTGCTATTCAGTAAGTCATGTTTACTAGTCTCTGACCAGCTGGAGAAATCAACAGTATCCAAAAATTGCTGGGAAGACAGAGACAGACAGCTAACATTCAGGAACCTATCATAGAGGCAAAAGTTTCCTTCTCTTTAACCATGCAGAGACTATTTTCTTTTTTTTTTTCTTTTCTTTTTTTAATGTAATTTTAGACCCCAAGAAAAACTGTAGTGATATTGTGTACCTATACTGTGTCAGCTTTTGGGGGTGGAAATTACTATCATTGAGGCTGAGGAAAAAGGATTGAACATGTCCCCCTGAGCCTCCTTTTCTCCAGACTAAAGACCTCCAACTCCCCCATCTGCTCCTCATCATCCTTGTGCTCCAGACTTTTCATCAGCTCCACTGCCCTTCTCTGGACACATTCCAGCACCTCAATGTCTTTGTTGTAGTGATGTGCCCAAAACTGAGCACAGGATTCAAGGAGCAGCTCACCAGTGCCAAGGACAGGGATGTGATTACTTTCTTAGTCCTTCTGGTCACATTATTTCTGATACAAACACTCTTTCTGATAAGAATTTCTATCAAAATGCTGCTGTCACATTCCCTGGGATGTCCATGCTGAGGGAACTGATGTAATGGTAGATGAACATGCAAGACATGGAGTAACTGCATGTGATGGAGAAGCTTGGAAAAGAGCAAGATTCATAATGAGGTAGAACAAGAATGGAAGAAACAAATAACAAGACTGAGTGCCATCATTTTTACTCTAGAGCTAGTTTTGTTGATATGAATTATTCTCCTTACAAAAGTTAAGGTTTTCTGCCTGGGTTTTTGTTCAGTCCATTTTTTTTTTTATTGCTCCGGGCTAATTGTTCTCTTTTTCTGTCCCTCTCCTTGGTATCTGACATGTCCTATTCGAGACTCAAATGGCTGAAGGTCTTTAGGGAAGGTACCAGTTTCTCGTCCTCATCCTTTTTTCAGAAGGCACAACCTATCAAAATACTGACATGTTTGATTAGTAGTGTTTACCTTCAGACAGGCCTATGTTTAAGTCCATAAGGAACTAAGGACAGAGTCCTTCTGTTCATTAAGGAAAAATTCAGTATTTGAAGTGGGTACCTCTCTGTCAAGCATTATAACATGCCAAAAATATTAGATGGCCAAGACCTTTTCTTTTTTACCTTTTTATTTCTGCTTTTCCTTTTTGGAAGGGCTGATAACAGCACTCAGTTATGAGGCTTCCTGGCAGCAAGCCCAGCACAATTGTTTGAAGCCTGGATCCTTTCTGTGCAGAAACATGTGATTAAGTCACCTTCGAACAGAACATCAGATCATGTCAATATCTTAAGTTTTCTACACTTGGTTATTACCCTCCCTGAGTAGATATGACCCATCATGTTTCCTTTTCAGTCATTTTGATTTGTGTTTTCCTCAGGACTAAAACCCATGGGAACAGGAGAAAAGGTTTAATCTTTTACTTTGAGAGGGTGGTCTGCCAAAGCTTTTTGGTAGAAATAAGCACTGGAGTTAAGATATAGAGAAAACTGGGCATTAGGTTTATATCCAGGAGGAAAAGCCATGTCTGGCGTGTTGTTTTTAAGCTTAAGAAGAAAATGTGTACAGAGCTTTAAAAAGCTTTGTGTGTGTGCAGGTTTTTTCCCCAGGCTTTTAATTCAAACCATTTTTCTCTTCAATTGTAATAATAGCAGATAAAATTTCTTATAACATAAAGTTGGATAAGCTTAAGAGATTTTAGAGCAATGGCATATTTAAGTTGTAGAAGGACTAAAAACTATTAAGGTTAATATACCATTTCCTGATTTGCATCTATAATTAGTAGCAGAATATGCCCTATCCATTTTAAAAAGTAATCTTCATGCTATGAAAAACCAGTTTACCTTAGTAGAGAAAGAATCCATCTTCCCTTAAAAGTAAAATCTGGCACACAATTCTCCTATTATTCTGTATTTTTGAAAAACATTCTATTTAAGTGATGACACAGGAGTAAGATGAGTTGGATTACTAAGCTGCAGTGGTCTGCAGATAAGTAATCATCTGAATAAAGTTGGTTTAATTCTTTCTCAAGCCAAAATATGCAGATCTATGGAAGAGACTGGGGTTGGGAAAGGGGACAAGAGGGTGAAGATACGAAAACTTCCCACTGATATTCATTTTCAAATCTAAAAAAGTGGTAACAGAAGAGGACAAATGCTAAGCTAGAAGCTTATGAAGACTAGAATTTTTATTACCTTATAAAAAACTCAAAATTACTTCACAAATAATCATCTTTTATCTAGATTTACCCTTTGACTTAGGGGTTGTTTGCTCTTTCAGTTATTCGAAGAAAGAATAGAACAGAACAGAAACATACTGATTTGCTAACCTCTAGCTTTTTATTCCCTGAAGGGAGAGGCTGCTAATACTATTTGAAGAGTTAATGAAATGGTAAATAGTGCTGAACCTGGTTATGATACTTCTAAGTTCCTCTGTCCTCTGATGGGACAAGCATTATCAACTGCCTTTGGAACTGAAAAACTTGCCTTGGCATCATGGTGTCTCTCAAAAGAAATAATGCAGACATGTGCTTGCAAAATAAGACTTATTTTTCTCAGTAAAAGCATAACCTGTACTATCATAAGTGTAAGCCAAAGAAATTGCATAATTACTCATCAGATGGGGAAAAAAGCCCCAACCAACTAAAAAAAAAAATAAAAGCAAACACATCCAGCACGGAGAAAAACACAAAAAACCTCCAACAAATACAGAAAAAAACAAACAGAAAAAAACCTGACAGGCTGTGTTTAATCTGCAAAATAAACGTTCAATCCCTGCTATTTGTGTACTTTTCACAATAAATTTTTCTGGACAGAATTGTCCTCATGCTACTCATATGAAGATGATGTTTCTTTCTTTCATATGAGCATTTGAGCCTTTCACTGAGCCACGACCTGTTTTTTTAGAAAAGCCAATCAACCCTTTTCTCAAGCAGGACCTGTTGCTCTCTCTCTGCAGAATTCATACATTTTTAGATGCAGCTGAAGTAATCCACTTTGCTGCCACCCTATTCCCCAGCCTTCATTGCCTCAGCACTCACGGCAGCTGGCTGACTGTGCTCAGCACATGGGAGAGAAAGAACATTTTGCAGGTTCAACTGTTCTTCTAGAAACTCAGTAATGAAATCACAAATGACAAGGTAAGCTCAGCAGTGACCAGGCTCTGAGATGATTTTTTGCTAACCCTTTGTTGGCTTTCATTCAAATTCCCAGGAAAAAAAAAAAAAAAAAACCACCAAATTTGAATCTGTCATTATTTTATTACCTTATGGTTTTGAATGGGGAAAAACCTCAAATGACTTAGCATCTTTTTATTCTTCCTGGTTTGCTTGTTTGGGGTATTTTTTAGGCAAGGGATTAAGAAGGAAGGAGTGAGGAAGAGGGGATGTGGGGGGGGAGAATGGTTTTCTTTGTGTGGTACTCCATTATTTGCCTGTGCTGTCACTGAAAAAAATATAAGAGTAAGTTTCTAGAGAAAAACAGTAAGAGCCTGGATTGCTGACAAATACTGACATGCATATATAATAATACATACATAAGCTGTTCACTTGCAATGAGACAACATAGTAAACACAGGTGCCAGTTTTGCCTTCGTTGCAAAAACAAGGTTTAATTTGGTTCCTCCTCATCAAATTTTCTGTTTTAACCTTCATTTATTCGTGCCTCAAGCTCCCATAGAATACTAAACTAATTCAGGAACAAATGGCTATAAACACAAGACAACAGCAAACCAGGTTAAGTACCCACAAATCAGAGCTAGTGATGGCTGAAGCCAAGTGCTCTGTTCAGTGTGTTCTTAAGCAAACATTGTAAGATGGCAGAGAAGGTGACCCACCATCACATGCAGAGAGTTGATATCATAAAGATTCACTGTCAGGAACTCAGTTTACCAGCTGTTCTGTCTGTTAGGGATGACTACACAGCAAACATGCAATGCTGGTTACAGGCTGCCTATTTGTAGTCTGAAAAGGAAGGACTAAGACTGATTGCCATTACAGTGACTTAAATGAAGGCTGAATCCAAGCTAGAGCAGCCCCACTTAGAGGGTCAAGCTGCAGTTAAGGCAATTAGTACAGGCATATATTACGTTTACAGGACACAGTGCAGCACTATCTACATGAAGCAACCCCACCCAAGCCCATACAGTAAAAGAGAAGAACACAGAGCAATGCAGACAGCCTGTCTTAGTGCTGGCTGTGGGAAGATTGTGCAGACCAGCTTTTGCTGTCAACTCTCCAGCCCCCACCCCAGTCCTCGAAAGCTGTCTGAGCTTCAGTGACCTGGGTATACCTGTACATCTCAAGTGCTTCCATCTCCAGGATTAGCTCTGGTTTTGTTCCAAGGCATTTCTTGACTCATGTCGATATTTCCTTAGAAAAAAGCCACATTTATTTTTGTCCTTGGGAGAATTTCCTCCAACAGAGATTGTCATGCAGTATCAAATTCCTGAGAAATTAGGTGGTTTCCCTAAATCAGATCCCAACTCATATCACTTTCTGTGCAGACATGTTTTCCCCCCAAGACTGCCTTTTAAATGTATATTTGACATCTCAGTTGATCAATACAAGTATATTTTGGACCATTTGTGCCCTTCCTCTCCATTTGAGATTGCTGTGCGCAAATACTCTCTTTTCCCGATGAAGGAAACTGTAAAGTTGAGTGTCAGAGTACAGCTCTTCCCTCTTTCAGAAGAAGAAAGTCTTTTCAGATCAAAGTGAAGTACACCTCTGGTGTCAGCAGCCCAAATTCTTCACAGCTTGTGAGTAGTTTCTTATTTAGACCAAATACAGACCATAGCTCTGATTCTTTAGTTTAGCCTCAACTCTTTCCCAGTACCAAATGCCTGATCCAGTAGCTGTGATAATAAGCATGACTGTGATGTTCCCTTTCAAAAAGTTTAGATCTGCCATGTCTGATATTTATTTATTTTTCTTATAAAAGGATTGCTAAGAAGCCTTCTGGTTTGGGCTGCATGTCTGAGCAAAGCAAAGTTGGAGTAAAAATCACCAGTATTCATTAACGTTCAAAGAACCTTATTACATTTGTTTATATTTATATTGGAAAAAGATGTCATAATGAGTAATGTGCCATAATGGGTATCGTGGTCATTGTGAGATAATTACAGCCATGCAAGATTACAAAACACTGTGAAGAAATATTTGCTTTTAAACAAATAGTAAAATATTTGTCATCTTTGCTTTTTAAGTGTTGCTAGATCTAATATTTATGCATGTATATATTTTTATCCATAAATGATGTTGCCATATTTTGTTCTCCAATTTCAAAATATTTTGGCATTCATTTAATGACTTCATCCAACACCAATGCATTTGGATCATGTGAAAAGTAAGAAGCAAATTTGTGGAAAATTATTGTTGGATCTTGTATCACAGGAGCATGTTCAAATTCCAGCCAAGTTTTGTACTCTCTTTCAAGTAGAAAAGCTGCCTCTTGCAGCCTAAGATTGTAACCACAATTTGCTGCAAATGTTGACAGTCCTACAAAATCAAGATTCAAAAACACTTTATAAAGGAGAAAAGAGAAATGGTATTTTCTTCACCTCAGAGATCTTGGACTTGGCATAAGCCATAAACAACTTGGCCAGGGTCATGTATGCTAAGAATGTCAGAGCCAAGAAATTGAATTTAGAATGACTAAATTATGGCACAATGTCTTTACCCCGAGTCACCTTCCATTTCAGATAAAAACCTTCACTGCAAGGGGTTTCTTTTGTGTTCTGAAAGTCTAGTTTTAGATGTTCATGTTTTTCCTATTCAGTGCTGTGCTTTGTAAAATGTCTAAAGGCAGTTTTTATCTCCAATCTTCTGTTGTTATAGCCAGCTGAAATATTCTTTACAAGTCCAAATTTCTAGATGATTGTTTAGTAGAGAGGCATTTGGGATGGTAAAGACTAAAAAAGGCAGGAAGGCAGGCAGGCAAGCAAGCAAGAAAGAAAGAAAAATAAAAAGAAAGAAAGAACTTTGTTTCTTTATGAGACATCTTTTTCACACCCTTTTCTCTTTCATTGCATAGTCTTTTGAGTGAGATGGAAAAGATTTGGGAAGTAAACATTGAGTAAATATTCTCAGATTTGTGTAAATTGAGTGTAATGCCATGAACAGTAGAGCTATGTCTAACTGATTTGCAAGAGGTCAGAATCAGATCTCCTGTAGATGCAGAGTTATATTTTGTTTCCACAAACAATTTCACCTCCAAAATACTAAATTCATTTCAATTTTTGTATTGATTTTTCTTGTAATTTTTATGCAAGCCCAAATCATTGTTCATACTTTCACAAAATAGTTGAGGTTGGAAGGGGTTCTCTAGGGAAGTTGGAACCTTTAGCATGGGTTATTTGTGATAGATTTTTTTTAATGGTAAAGCTTGTATTTTTAAATTGGGATGTACTATGCATAAGTCTTTGTTACATATCTGTAAACTCTGATTGGTTACTAGTCGTTAAATTCATATTTTAATATTATAATATATTTTAATATATATACATTTAAGATTCTTGGTCTCAGTGCTGTTACCATTAAGCTGCAACACAAGTTCAATAGATCTCTCTCCATATGACAACTTATTTAGTCTAAAATATTTCATTAGTGTTCTGGTTTAGATTTACTATCACACTAGATATATTTGCTTGCATCGCCTGTGTAGAATTTGAAGTGTGAGTAGACAATGCCTGTTAGAAGAGGGAGAGCTGCAGTTCCTACAGTAAATTTACCTTTCTACAGGGAGCCCACCTTTGCCCACGTAAGTGTTCTCTCTGGCAACAATATTACAAGCGTCACTAATGGCAAGGTTAAGACTAAGAAACTTTTATTTTTTAATTTAAATTTTGTAGGTATTCTTTCTTTGTGTTCTTGGATTTAGAATACTGCTGAGATAGTCAGATCACAGGAAGATATTTGAACATAGCGATAGTCTTAATGAGTTCTTTTAAAGATAAGGAACAGGCAGGGAATTGAATAAATGCTCAAATGCAGTCATGTGAAAAGTTTCTCTGCATAGATGATATAGAAATGAACTGTAAAATTACTTTGCAAAGACATATTTTTCAAAGACAGAAGGGGTAAAGTCTATATCAACATAGGCATATCAAGCAGCATTTCCAGGGCCATGGCACAGAGCAGAGCAGATGTTCTAGCCAAGGCACCAGTGTCTGGGGTGGAATGGTACCATAGCATGGAGTCCAGTTATTCTCCCAGCTCCTAGAGCAAAATAGGACAGGGAGGCCATGGAGGTGTTAAGCTCTCAGCTGTTTGAATTCAGAACACAAAAAAAAAAAAAAAAAAAAAAAAAGTTGGACTTGGAATAATGTTACAGTGACATGAAACTGGAATGGCACCATAAAAATGACAGTTTTACTCAACTGCAGATTTAATGTGTATCTAAACTATGTATTAATAACTGGGAACTGGGACATGGACAAAGGAGTCATTAAAAGTATATTTCTACTATTTGTAGCAGTAGAACAGCATGACTGTACTAATGCACCTGCTGAATTAAATGATTACTTCAAGCAAATTATTTTAGCTGTAAGTTTCATCAGGTTAGAGGACTACAAATCACCAAAAGACCTAGTCATAACTTTTGACTTAAATATTCTCAGCTTTAGTTCAGAAATCCCTGAAATCCATCCAGTAATAGAAGATCAAGCAAAATAATTTCATGATCTCTGTCAATAACAATGGAATCAATGGCATGAAGAATAGTTAATGTACTACATCAAGAATAAATTGCATCTTACATTTTAATTCTGAAAAACATTTTCTAGTGTGAAAGTATAGCTGGTCTAGCAGAACAAATCAGGTGACCAAAGAGCCAGGACACTCAGTCCAGATCCATAGCCACACACAAGTAATTTTAAAGCCACAAATAGGAACAAAAATGTCACTCTAAGCAGGGAAAATGAGAAAATGTAGAGGGGAAGAACTGTGTGAAGATTACCCATCACATTCTTCTTTTAAAACATCATGCCAGGAAGAGCAAATGGGAATGGCAGAAGAAATGGATATTGGATCATGTAATTCACATGGTGTTGGCTAATGCAATGGCTCTGACTCTGTAGAGCTCTAGAGCTGCAATCTCATTGTCCACACACCTTGCCAAGGATCTGGAGAGCAGAGAGCTACCATTTCCTGCAGTTCACCTCTGCAGCACAGGGAATAGATTTAGTACCACAGGGAAACTGAATTCTTAAGAAAATTCTATTTTTTTTTTTTACATTATTGTCCTTGTGTCTTTGCCTTCCATCTTGCACAGATACATGCTGAGCATACGGTGATTATGCAGCATTACTGGGTGGGAATGGAAAGCTCGACAATTGTTTTGCACAGCTAAACACCCACCAATATATAGGGGACAACAGAGAATCAGATCCTCACAGTAACATGGTTTGTGGACAGCAGCAGGCTCCTGTATTTAATGTTTACCATTCTGGCACCGTGGCAGGATTCCTACATACTGCCTTGACTGTGGCACACTGGTGATCAAGCTCGTGTTTACAGGTCAGTTACTGTTTAAAAAAATTCCCCTGAAAGGACACCAGTTTACATGCATCATTAAAGATCTATCAGCACATTACAGAGCTCCAGGTTGTAAACCAGGCCAGATCAGGACCTTTCATCCTTTAGATGGATGAAAGTAATGATGCCAGCAGTGACAGGGTATGTATCGTGATTAGGCATTGTGGCCAGGAGGCAAGAGTTCTGAAAAATTATCTTCCAAAGATGATTGCAGGAAACACAGCAGGTGCTGGAAACATTTCTGCATCACTGAATCTGTTTTATTGACTCCAACATTTCACTGATAAATGTGATTGCACTTTTCCCCTCACTCAGCAAATATAGTGACTGGCAGAGTAAAGCAAACTTTAGCATCTGTGTTTATATCCATTGATCAGTGTCTTGTACTGTTATGTCACTTGAGAATCTTTATGAAAACAGATAATTTATAATGGCAGCTGATAAACTGCTATCTATCTTACTGCAATGCTAATATAAGTAATTTTTTGTCCTTCATTGCTGACCAGAGAACTCAAGTTGATCCCAAATAGAAGAAGAAACTCTTTAATTTCTAAAGAAGTAATTTAAGACTTGTCTGCATTTGTAATTTTTTAAATACACTTACTCTCTCCTCAGTATTTTGTTATGCATAAAGTAGTTTGGGGCTTTAGACCTTGGGCCCACGTGAAAAGATGATAAGTTCTGTAATGAGGTCAACAATTGTCACAGCAGTGGCAGGCATGTAGAAGGGGAGGTGACAAAGTTCCGTAAGTGAGGACCAAACAACCCCCCTACAACTGGAGGCGGCAAGGGCATCAGTGGAAGGTCACCACCCACATGAGTGGACAGTTAACCTTTTCAGGATCTCACTTTCAGAGAAGGTGCATGCAATGAACTTCCAGAAGAGAAGCCTTGAGGAATTACTTTGAGTTTCAGGTGTAGTATAGAAATTGAAGGGGTTATATATTTATCAACAATCTGGATGCAGTAGTTGAACACACCATCAGCAAGTTTGCTGATTAAACCTAACTGGGAGGTGCTGTTGACTCTCCTGAGGGACAAGAAACCTTGCAGAGAAATCTGAAGGAATGGATCATTAGGCTTTGATTAATGGGATGAAATGTAATAAGTCAAAATGCCAGATTCTGCCCTATGGAGCTATCTCAGGCACAAACCTAGGAGAGAAGTGTCTGGAGAGCAGTCCTGCAGAGAGGGTTCTGGGAGTTCTGGTTCACAGGAGACTAAACAGGAGTCAGAGAAGGAGGTGCTGCGCTCTTCTCCCTGGTGCCCTGTGCCAGTACACATGGGAATGGCTAAAAGCTGCACCCATCAGGGAAGGTTCATGCTTGACATGGGGACATTTTTTTACTGGGAAGGTGATCAAGCTGTTGAAATGGCTTTCTGGAGAGGTGGTTGATACCCTGTGCCTGTCAGTGTTTAAGACAGTATTTAAGGACAACATTCTTAAAGCCATGATTTAATTTTTGGTCAGCTCTAAAGTGGTCAGGCATTTGGACTAGATGGTCAATGCAAAAAAAAAAAAAAAGTCAAGGTATAAAAAGGTCAATGTAAAAAAAAATTCTGCAACCAAGGATTTATCTTTTAAAATCTGAATTGTCTTTAACTTGACAGTAACCACTGCAGAGCTAAGTTTTCTGTTTTGTTAACTCTGAGCTCATCTCTATATGTATTGATATTCTCAGCAGGTTTTGTTCTGAACTTCCAACCATTTGTTACTTTGTTGAAGAATACACAGCTAGTTTTAACCTGGAAATTGAAATCTAACCTATATTTTTATTTAGCCTGAAAGGGGGTAAGTCAGTTTGCTGTTATACAGTGCTAATACACTCTCCATCTGTTTGCTTGGGGACTATTTTTCCTGTGTGTTGTCAAAAGACTTTTCTGCTATTAAGGCAACTTCACGTGTAGCAGCTCTTTCTGGTTTATTTTTCTTGATTCAGGTTTGGATTGAGTAAATCAGGACACTACCATCTTAATTTTAAATTAAGTAGCAATTTACATGCTTCTTTTAAAGCGATGTTCTGCTGTGATGTTGATAAATTGTTAACCCATAGCCCAAGAAACACATTATTGATATCTCTAGTTAGTCTTTGGGTATGGCAGGGAGTATTCAAGGCCACAGACTTGCCAGGCTTGGACTATTTTGAGCCCTGACTCAAATTTTTTTTTTTTTTCTCTAATGGCAGGAGTACTATACCTAGTTTGTGTTACCTTTGTTTATCTTCTTATGGTACAACCCCATTTTATATAGATAATACTAAAAAGTAGTTACTTTTTGCAGAATAAGATATTGATGACTAACATAACCACAGAATCATCAAGGTTGGAAGAGGTCTTTAAGATCATCTAGTCCAGCTGTCAACCCAGCACCACCATCACTGCTTAAATCACCTAAATCATATCCCCAGGTGTCTCATGCAGACACCTTTTGTAAGAGCCAACCTTAATCTCCCCTGGCAAAACTTAATGCCATTTCCTCTCACTCTTTTACCTAAGACATGGCAGAAAAGACTGATCCATACTCCACTACAGCTCCCTTCAGGCACTCCGTCCTTTGCCTCCTTTTCTCCAGGCTTAACAACCCGACTTCCTGCAGCTGCTCTTCATAAGACATGTTTCCTAGACCCTTCCCCACCTTCGTGGCCCTCTTTGGATATACTCCAGCACCTCAATGTCCTTTTTGAAGCAAGTGACACAGAACTGGACACAGTGCTTGAGGTGCAATCTCACCAGTGATGTGTACAGCAGAACAACCTCTTTCCTACTCCTACTGGCAACCCTACTCTTGATACAGGCCAAGATGCCCTTGGTCACCTCGGCACACTGCTGGCTCATGTATCCATCTGGATGTCAGCCCCCAATCCCTTTCTCCTCAGCAGCTTTCTAGCTGCACTCCCCCAGCCTGCAGCAGTGTGTGGGGTTGTTGTGGCCCAGGTGCAGGACCAATAAGAATAATGGCAGTGGGCAGAGAAATGCACAACTGGGATATATTCAGCAGTCCTGAAAACTGGGAATGTGGGATTGTGGGCAAAGGGATACAGGCACAGGGCACTGACTGATAGAGGGGAGCCCAAGGCTCTAAACAATTCATCAACAAGCAAATGAATTCAGGACTGGAGCTGGTCAAAACTGATTCTATGGGTACCAAAGAAACCAAAGAAATGCAAAAATTACCATATACAGTAAATTATATGTGCATTAAATATAGTAAATGTAGTAGAGTGAAACATAGTAGATGTAGCATGGAGCTGCAGGCCAGAAAAAACAAAAGGTTTCAAAGCATGTTAGCACAATGAAAAATGACACCAAGCAGATATTTCAGTCAGGAAGAAGCCACTGGCATCGTAGTTCTCCCAGCGAAGGAGAGAATGCCGACGACTTGCCATCCTTGCTCTCCTCTCCCCCAACACACTCCTCACTCCAGCTCAGACTGAAGCTGTGATCTCAGCTCCCCGAAGATTAGCACTGATTACAGAAAAATACCTGCCCTGCTTTGAGGTCATGGTTACATCTTTCACAATAAAGTACAACTCAGTGCAAGAAACACTGCCAATTTTCTTTGACTTTTCAAATAGAAAGTCCAACAGCAAATTTGGTTTCATTACAGCCAGTTCCACTCTGAAATGGATCTGAAGACTTGAGTCTAAGGTGTGATTTTTGCTGTACTGATACCCAAACTGCTCTGTGTGCATGCATAAGTTCCTATCTGAGAATGGAAAAAGAAGAAAGGAAAAAAACCCCACCAACTTGATTTGTTGAGCATAATTGTATGGATAATCTCAATCCATTACTTTGTGCCACAGAACAGTTTTCCATTCACACATCCATCTCCTCTGAAATAGAAGACTATTCTTACATTTTATTCACATAATGGTTTTGATAGAAAATCTGTTTTGCTGCAGATGAGGGCCCTGGAGGTTTTTGGTCTATTGTAATACATAAGAGCTGCCTGACACTGCAGCATTCGTTCTCTAGTGCGATTGCCTAGCAGGGCTAAAAGCACTGATGTCTTTTACAGTTCTGGTATTGCCATTATCCATTTCAATGGGGTTTAAATGTAAAAGTGAAATTGATGGTGTTAAAGCATGAATTTCAATCATGCTAAGAAAGAAGATATTGATGGGAACCAGCAAGGGAGCTCTGAACAAAAATATTGCAAGGCAGATGCTGAAAGGCTGATTACTATAAGGCCAGTGACTCTATGTTTTCAAGTTACAGAGCTGCCACACATTAAAAGATGCCTGTTCATGTTGCATAACTCAGATCAAAAAGTGCGTTTGTCCCTGTCAGTGTTATGGGTCTCCTTCCTTCTTACTGAGGTGGGACTTCATGGGAAAAATCTTCAAGTCTTAATTCAGCTTTTTATCTGAGATTTAAGATGTCCCTTCTCATTAACTTTTGTAGTAGGGCTGGTTTCTTGTGGCTACAGACCATCGCTGTTCTTGTAAAAATTATACCTTTGCAATTATAGTGCAGCCACCTGTCTGAGACTGTCTTTTTGGAGCAGTGGAAGAGACGCTTTTGTATCATACAAATTACAAAGAACACCATAGCTCAGGGTTAGGAAAACTAATGAGAAAGCAGTAAGAGTGTTTTGCAGGAGCTTAACGAGTTGGATTTTAATTTTCACAGCAGAGAGGCAGAGCTGTGAGCAACCTTGACGCAAATTGAAACAGAATCACAAAGCGTTACTTGGTGCATTGAAGCACCTCTGTCTCAACTACGACTCTGATTCTTGCTTGGATCCAGGCAAACATCCATGGCAGTTTCCTCCGGCACTGTGGTCAGCAATTCTCTTTCCTGCCTCCATGTGCCCTGTGTCCTAAGGCTTACTGCCACCACCAAGAAATTTTATGAAAAACACAGCCATGCCTTGCAGATCTCCACATTTATCTTGAGTTGCAAACAACTGAAAAGGCTTGTCTGGTGTCTTGATTGATTTGTATTTGTGCTTCCATGACAGCAGCATGCTCTGTACCTGTTTAATTGGTTTAAATCAAATTTAAACACTAAGCGAGTTTAAACCAACAGAACTGCACAACAAAGCTGTGGTGTTCATTACAAAATTATAGTTGAGGTTTCAAACAAGAAAGTAAAATTATAATTTTGTATTTCAGATAATACAATAAAAATTATCCTTAGACTCTGGTATGTTTTTAAAATAAAAACTTACCATTTATATTGTTCTTTCTAAATAAACTCCCTTTCCCACCTTCTGTCTGATATTCCTGCTGCCATACCTCTACACTGTGGTTTAAGTTGCAGTTCCAGTTTTCTCCATCTACAGCTTGTCAGCCTAAAGCGGGAAAAAAGTGCCTGTAGGATCAATATGTTCAAACCACTTGAGGAAAGAATTGTGACAATGTACCAAAGAAATTTTGAGGCATAGTGACTGATAAAAGTTCCTAGCAAGAAACTGTAATAATGTGTGTAAAGTGGATTTTTGTACAGTATTTCCTTAGGGAGCCCATTTATTATCAAAAGATAGCATTTTATGATAAAAATCATTATTTATGTTTGGCAAAACATTTCTATTGTACTCTTAACAAAAAGACTTTTCTCCCTTAACTGATTTGAAATGAATGTATACTAGAGTGCAAAAATATGATTTTATCTTCATAGGAATTTCTCATGAATAGTCTTTGAAGATGTCTCTCTCAAGGTGCAGATTCTCCAATTCTGTCTGCATCATTTATATTTATCATCTCACCAATAACATCTGCAGACAAGGTTTTCTGCAAAGTCAAATTGTAACATTTTGAATTAAATGCAAAATCCTTAGTGATTTCTGCTCTTCAGCAGGCTGGATGTAGCTCTAAATAAAAATTGATTCATTTTGTTTCAATAAGAAGGTGATGAAGGCTCCATCTGAACCCACCTGCCTATCTGGCCCTGCAGTGGCACTCAGAAGCAGCAGTCTTTCTTGCAAGTGTGCTGTGGTAAAAATGTGAAATCTTTGCCATAGGGCTGCACCCTGCTGGATAAACCCACAAACAGTACCAATCCTAAAAACTCTGAGATGTCCAGCTGGTCACATACAACTGAAAACTACTGCCCTGTAAAGGCAAACCAGCCCTTAGGTTATGCACTCTTATAGTTAAGGATTTAACCCACAGGGTCCCAGCCTTGCAGACTAAGTCTATGTCAAATTGCATTTAATGGTTTCAAGTTTGTAAGATAATTAAAAAATGTAAATACAATACTGCAAAATATATAGCTGTTTCATATAGCAGGTCCTACTCTTACTTTATTGAAATATTAATTAAAATAATGCACTGTATTGCTCTCTTTTGGTGAAGTGAGGTGGCTTGGACACCTTTCTCACTGAAGAGAGATTTGTCTCCAGTAATACTTGAATTTTATATCTCTCACATTCACAGCAATTTTACTTGTCATGTGTTTTAGGCTAACAAGTTTAGTAATATTCAAGGAATATAAAGCCAGAGATCTAAAATACTTATTTAAGTTTAAAAAAAATTGAAGCATTTCTACAAGGTTATTTAGGGCAGCAAAATTGGCTCCTGAACAGAGATGGTATTAATACATTCCTGGCTTTTTGTCTGAGTCCCACTTATTTCATGTGAGTTTATTCAGCAAGTGAAGTAAAATCTTTTTTGAGGGTCTGCCAGCAGCTAGCATATCTGTAGGTCTCAGGAAAATAAAATAGAGATGTCCAGGTACATCTGCAAATGGAAGAGCATATACAAAGTCCATCTGGACCCTGTATTTACAGATTATTGACATAGCACTCATGCATCTAAACCGTAAGCAACCCTGATATTAAGAGAGCACTTTGAAAAGTGACAGAAAATGAGACCTGAGACTACGAATGAAAATAAAATTCAAGACCTTTTTTATCTGTGCTGCTTTAGCACTAGGTATGTTTTCAAAGAGCAAACTTGCAAATAATGAGCAGATATCTCTTGCCCGTGCAGGTTTATGATATGAAGATTATTGACTTTTCTATAGAAATCATTAGTAGTGTTCAATCTGGAAATTACTCATTTGTATAAGGAGGGTAAATAGTAATACATATTGAAAACTAGCTGATCTAGATGAACTGGTTAATTCACAAACCCATACCTGTTTCATGAATGCCTATTTCTTCCCATTTTCACTACTCAAATGTGTGTTTACACACATACATGCACAAAATCTCAATTACAACTTTCCTCTTGGGATGCATTGAACTAAATGGAAAATGGCTTCTTTTTCCAAATACCCTAAATCCTTGAGAGAGGCAGAATTATAATATAGGGTATGGAATAGTACTATGGAAAGCAATAGTATGCTTTTATTTATACCTAAAAACATCTGCTAATTCAGATTTAAAATTGAATAGAGATTAATAATTACTCAAATAATAAAACTTCTGAAATGGGTGTGGGTCAGTAGTGTAATGTATCATCACAGCTGATCTTCTGAAACTTCAACCATCCTCATTCATATTCATCCAGTGCTAACCAGACAAATAATAGCATTATCACATACTTCAGTAATCAAACAATAGAAAACCAATATCTGGGACTTTGGACTGGAATGGAAAGTAGTAGTATCATGTTTATTAGCTGGAATACTAAGGGCTTAGCTGTGATGACATCATGAGTGATATTCTAATAAATTTCTGAAGCTGGATATCTAAGCATTCTGATGAAACCAAAATGAGCTGTTTCAGTCTCTCATTGGCTTACTCTATCACCTATATGATCATCATAGAATCAATATAACATGGCCTGGGTTGGAAGGAACCTTAAAGATTGTCTAGTTCCAACATCCCTGCTGTGGATAGGGACCCCTTCCACTAGACCAGTTGCTCAGAATCCCGTTCAGCCTGGCCTTGAACATTTCCAGGGATGGGGCATCCACAGCTTCTCTGAGCTACCTGTTCCTGTGCCTCACCACCCTCACAGTAAAGAATTTCTTTCTAATCTCTAATCTAAACCTACTGGCTATCAGTTTGAAGCCATTCCCTCTTGCTCTGTTACTGCATGCCCTTGTAAGAAGTCCCTCTCCATCCTTCTTGTACCTCTCTTCAGGTACTTGAAGGCAGCAATTAGGTCACCCCAAAGCCTTCTCTTATGAATCTTATGATCTTCTTATTAAGAGAATCTTACCTGCTCTTATATCTTATTACTTCTTTTTTGCATTGTAATGCTACCTTGCACTGAATTTGACTGTCGTTCTAGCTAAGTACAGTAATAGTTCTTGGATGTTATTAATTATTATATTTCTCCAGTGGCAATGTAATAGGGGACTATTAGGTGCACATGTTAATTGTGTCTGTATTGATTAGCTTAATTTACTGGATATTTCCTGTGATTTAAATTAATTTACTTCTGATAGACATGGCTAGACTTTCAGGAGGGGGTGTAGGTGTGTAGAATAATTTTGAAGACAAGTCACACATGCAGCAATATATGAAAGCAAAGCATGTGCCTGAGGTGAAGCAGATATCAAGTCAGTGTTTTGCCCCTCTGAATGATCTCCCATGATAGTCTTACTATAATAAACATATAATAATAACATTTGAGTATGACTGGATATGATAAATTAAGAGCTTGAAAATAAATTTACCATTAACATGCTCTGTCTTCTGAAATGTGACACACCATGCCCAGAAAAACAAAATGGAGATAGCAAGAATCAAGGTGCTTGGGGTTCTTTCTTCAGCACAGACAGCACCGAAGCATAGATGAACCTTAAAATCTCCAACTTCTCCAACAGCTTCAAGGGAGCACTGAAACATGTCTTTCCTGTCTGTCCTCTGCAGGGAATTACTGGAACGCAGCTTCTTTCGTTACTTCATCATCTTACCTCCACTTCTCCACCTTCCAAGGGGAAACCAGTGCAGACATCTCTTTCTACTTCAAAACATCAGCCTCAGATGGGGTGTTTCTTGAGAATCTGGGGAACACTGACTTCATCAAACTGGAGCTGAAATGTAAGTATACACTTCCTATTACTATTCTTGTCAGTTGAAGTATTATGTTGAATAGTAGCTTTTAAAAAATGTGTACAATTTAATAAAATGTGCAAGCTGTCTAAATTCTGGAAAAACTTCCAAATCAAGCTGCTTGACATGTTTTCAAGTTGCCTTTTGTGAAAGGAGTGCTTGAAGTATATTTGAATTGTTTATTGAGGGGAAAATACAAAGACAAATAAACCTGGTAACATCAATTACAAAAATGACACTGACCTGAAAAGGGTTTCCAAAATTGCATGTCAGAATTATTTCTTCAAAATTTATGTCTTCGGCTCTGTGTGCTTTTCTATTTTATTTCATGGTTGCTTTGGAAACAGGGGAAAGAAGGAAAAAAGAAGCACCATCCTAATCAGCACTCCAAGAAGCCAAAGAGCTGAAAACTTGCATATGATATTTAAAAGCCATAAAATATCTCATAAAAATAAATCTTTATCAGCATTATCTTTTAATAAAATTGCTGATCTGAAAACGAGGGTATAACGACACCAAGAGGCAAGTCAATTTTATTATTCAAACCATTTTTAATGGCCCAGGGGCAAACTTTCCGAGGAAGGTGCTGAAATCCTCAGCCGCACCTGAATCCTGCTTAGTGGATTGCAGCAGTTGAATTAGTGGGAAACACGTTTTATATCTCCTTTGTTCTCCCCTGACCCTGCCATAAATGGGAGCAGGGAGAGGCCCTCTGTGCTATGTGCGGTTGTTATTATAGCCTCTAGCAGCATGTTACAGCCTCCCTGCACTCCAGCACTGGGGCACTGGGAAAAGATGTGCGCTTCCTCTGGCTGCAGGAGCTGCTCATGG
The DNA here is from genome assembly GCF_017590135.1 of Pyrgilauda ruficollis. Taxonomy (NCBI): domain Eukaryota; kingdom Metazoa; phylum Chordata; class Aves; order Passeriformes; family Passeridae; genus Pyrgilauda; species Pyrgilauda ruficollis. The sequence goes on along the minus strand of NW_024519206.1, from coordinate 28,347,617 downwards.
ATGCCAAGGACCCAGATCAAAATGTTGATGCACAAAAGTCAGCAAGTCATTAATGTTGAAAGAGAAGCAGTTAGCTTGTGGGCCCTAAATAATCTGTACTGTTATGCAGATTCGATGTGATTCAGGTACACACAACTCATTTGAAAGCAGAGCCATTTTCAATGCTTCCCAAAGTTTAAACACACAAATCAGAATGTAGAAATTTAGAAACCACTAAGAAGCTCCTTTAAAATGCATTTAAATTTTTCCCTCCAGATAAGAATAGAATGCCAAGTTCCATTTGGGTGACTTTTTTTTCTTTCTTTCTGCAACAAATTTCTTTCTCATTGCTTAATCCAATTTCTCTAAGCTGCAACTTCAATGAATGAAAATTTCTCCTATTGAGTCACAGGGAATAGTCTTATTTGCTTTACCAAGGGGCAAAGCCCTTTAATAATAAAGTGGCAGCTATTTTTAATTTCCCTTTGAATTTAAGTAGTACTTACAATCAGCTGAGGTGGGCATCTTCAGGGCTTCTTGCTCTTATACTTTATGGAAGGTGTTCTCAGCCACTGCAATCAGACCAACCATGTTGTTGGTCACTTAGCTAAAAAGTGACGCTATCAGTGTGTAAACATAACTTGACAGCCACTAAAATTCTTTTGAGCTCAGCTCAGGGTAAATAATAATCCTGCTGCAGTGGCTCACTGAATAGATGTACCAGTTCAAGAAAGTGGCAGTGTGCTCAGAGTATCATTATAAAGGACTTTAATTTTAAACCTTTTTAAACCTATGCTTGAGATTCACTGACTTTGCTGAGACCTGACATATGCATAAATTTAACCTCTGCCTCATGTCTCTGAATCTAAACTTTAGATTATAAATTCTTGATGGAATAAGTTGAAATATCATCTGTAAGAAAAGATGAAAAACAACTGTAAGAACTATGTAGACTATTTGCTAAAAAATACAAAGCAATTCATTTGAGATAGTTGCATTCACTCTACCCTTTTTCTCTGGAAACTATTGCTTGAAATTTTGAGAGCTCCAGGAAAAGGCCTTCCTGTGACTTAAGTGTTCTACAGGTCACATATGAAAAAGTGGGTTCAGTAATAAAGAGAAAAACACCCTCTCTACTGAATTACACATTTATTAATTAATATTTGCTTTATGTATTTTTGGGGTGTTTTTTTTGTTCTAGTCTGCACTTACAGTTTTCTGTAGTTCATTTAAATGAAGAGTAAAGTTTCAGAATTTCAGAAGTACTTTACACAGCTCTACAGTAAGTTCTGCTGCTTCTTAAGCCTCTCTCCTTTTTATAGAGGTCCTGTAAAATTAATATGTGAATTTGTTCCTAAATAGGAACATAAATTTGTGTCAGTAAGGTAATTACAGAATTATCCCCAAACTCTGAAGAAGCTTTCCTTTGGCAAGCTGCTTTTCAGCTATCTATCACATTCTCTAATAGAACAGCTATTTTGTATTAAAGGCTTTTTACATAAAAAGACCATCTTTTTACATAAAAAGACCATCACCACATATTTACTGAAAGCTGTTTTGATTCACTCAGTGGATTGCTTTTGTCTATTCATTGCCTTCTCATACAGGTACAGTTCTCACTGGAGAAGGAGGACTTCCTACAAAGCCTGTTCTCAATTTCTTTACTTTTTTACCATTCCAAAAGGAAAATGTCAAAATCAACATCCTGCACGTACAAATTCCATTTTACCTTTCCCTTATGTGTAAAATAGCTGTGTGTACCTGTAATACATGGTTAATGATATATAAGCTGAGCTGTATAGACCAGAAACAAAAAAAGTTCTACAGTATCCAGTATTTTAATCAGCTTGCTGCACTTGGTGAATGCATTAGGGAAACAAATCATTCGGTCTATTAAAATTCTTAGCTTCAAGTCTTTGGAAAGGAGTTTGCATGTTTTATTCTGAGCACAAACGTGGTTACTAGGAACACTCATTAAATAATTTCACTGCATTCTGTTTTTGAGCCTAATAATTCTTGAGTCTTATGTTATCTTAGGGTCTAATAATTGTGCAGATTTTCTAACTCTCCTGATTCATATGAAAAAGAGGTGACATTTGCAGTATCTTGAAGAGTAACTTCATATGCCTTCAGCAAAACCTCAGATTGCCATCTCTGAGGGGGGATAGAGGAAGGAAAGGAAGACCATGTTTTTTTTTATTTCAGAAATAGCTTTTGCAAACAGCTGACAAGGAATGGTGTCGAGAAAAAAAACAGAAATAAACTGTTACTATGAATGTGGCTGAAGACTTTAGCTATTCCATTTACCAAGCAACTCGTCTGGCAGGCTTGTAGTTGTCACCATGCATGGAACAGTTGACAGAGATGTAGAATTACCTGAAGCCTCAATTTTTACATACACCAGTAAATACACAGGACCCCATTGTTTTCACAGCTAGTTGGTCAGCTGACAATGGCTAGGATTGCTTAGAAAGGTGGTAGTTGAGGTAAAAATTAATAAGGTATTAATTTTTCTGTAAGTCAGGGCTTCCATCTCTGGTCAAAATTTCCAGATTATTTTAAAATTAAACCTGGTTTTTAGAATAAGAAAGAGAGGATGCATTCTCTTTTAGAATGCATTCTCCTTTTTTTCCTATATATTTTGTATGCTTATGAAATATGGACTGAAGATTTTAGAGTTATAAGTATGAAAATGTAGCTATTTCATACCTGAGATGCTTGTCGAGTAAATCACATTTGAATTTTCTGTTTGAGAGATATCTCAAGTTTTGGAAAAGATTTGCTCCTGAAAGCAAATTTTGGAGGGGGCGTATTTGTGGTAATTTGGGAAGAAGCATCGACCATCACTGTTTCCAGAAAACTCTCTCAATGACACTGTCATATAATTCTAATGGAAGAGATACTCACTTCTGTAGCTCCTCTCATTCCAGCACCTCCAAAAAATCCACAGACACTAATGAATTGTGTCTCACTGTTACTATTCTGAAGTAAACAGCAAGTCACTTTTGCAATTGAAAAAAAATGAGGCTTAGAGGTAAAAGTCAGCTTGTGTTTGGTCCTGGCATTAACATGGAAGAGAGGAAAGAGCTTTCTTATTAATTTTGCAAAAAGCTGGGAACATTTATAAGCACTGCATTCAGGGATGTCACTTGGCTGATAACCCCTAAAAGTGCCCTAAAAGTCTCCCCAAGGAGTGATCACTGGACTTGGGAGCTGTGAAAGGGATCATATGGAGTGGCTTGCTAATGAGAGCAGCAGCATGGCTGCAGGATGGGTGGACTTGCTCTGTGGGCAGGGGATGCTCACAGCACTCTAATACCTGACATCTGCACATGGAAGGTCTTGTGCTGCTTCTGGGGTTCAGCTGTTTCTACGCTACTTAGTTGAGACATAAGTAACTCCTCCAAAATCAGACAAGTGACAGTGGCAGACTAGGGACCACCATTCCCATGGCTGTTTGGTTCTGCCCAAAAAGTGTTCATTCATCCAGGCTGAATGCTCTAACACATGACTGACTAATATATTTTCTTGCAAATTTTAATAATTCTATCACATCTTTCTCCAGAGGCATCCTAAAACGCAATTCTACTACATCAATGAGTTTTCCACAGGATGTGGAAAACTTTCCAAAGTCCCATATGTTAAAATAAATGCATCTTATGTTTCCACTGCTTAGTTTTTCACCACAGTAAGGAAACTGGTGTGACCTTCATTGTTTCTTTTAATTGAGTTGTTAGTTTGTTTTCCTAGCAGAAGGTCACTTTTCTATAAAACACCCCCCTTGGAAAGCATGTTGCATTAGCCACATGTCATAGAATGCATAGGACACTGAGGAATCTCTTCATCCCAGAGGCCCACAAGAAGTTATTAAATTAAGTGGAAAAACATTACATTTCTTCTGGGAAATTTATGACCCAAATGTTTTTACAACAGTACTTGCAAACTGTCATTCTATTCCAGGACAATATGAAAGTTTCAAACAAACAAAAAGAAAACCTGGTCTGAAGAACTGCAAGCACCATTCTTTGAAAGACGAGATTCTGTTTCAGATGAGGCAGGTGATGCAGAAATGCCTGATATGCAAACAAACAAATTTATGACTCATCTGAGAAGTCCAGTGCCACCTCTATTTTGTTCCAAATTAGCAGATGGGGATAGGTGCCCAGTCTGGCAGGTAGGAGCCAGCCAAAGGCAGCAAATAAACAATCCAGCTGGGGAACAGGCTAAAACTGACCAGTGGAAAATCTTAGTCACAGGGCTGTGGGGAAATTAAGGCTACCTTCTGTAAATGGCTTGGAGGTTGGCAGACTGTAGTTACAGGTTGCTTTACTTTGGTGTCCTTCAGTGTCAATATGGCATTCATGACCTTCACTATACAGTGCATCCCCCCAGCATTACCCCTCTCCTTTCAAGGGTGATTGGACACCTTTCCCATTGCCATAAATGCCACTTTAAAAGTAATTTCATGTGCAGTGTCTTATAAATCAGTTACAGCTCACACAAAGTTCAAGGCGGGAACTGGTTGACATTCAAAGAGCATAGCTATCCCTGACTTTGCTTAGCACTAAAACCATGCAACACATGGCAAACCATTGCTGGCACTACCACTCAGTAATTCATCTCAGGTCTTCGTCCTTATTTCCAGTCTACTTCCTGTTCCATGATGACGCTGCAGAGGCTTTGTTACCTTCTTAATGCGCGCTAATCATTTTTATGCAGAAAGTAAATATTTGCTATACTGCACAAAATTGCCAGATGCTATAGGCATGTGACAGAAACAAACCTTCTGGGTCCTTGAGTTTAGATCCTCACAGTCACAAACAACCAAAATGCATAACCTGTGCCTAGCTCCCTAAATTTATGCAACTCTATTGAAAATAGTCTGAATCTTTGCCAGCTGGACAGCTGTTTCAGACTCATATCTTTGTTTTTTATAAGTCTTCTAATTCCTAACAGTTTGGTTGCATCTTTTCTTTACAGCCATGCATTTTTGTTGCAGTATTGTACCTTGGCTGAACTAATTGTTTTCACTTCCTAGCATTTACTCTCCCTTTGTATGCTTATGGTGCAATCATATCTTCTCCCAGCTTTTAATTGCTGTGTTAAGCAAGACGAACTCACATTATCTCTTCTCATAAGATATTTTGTCTTGTTCCATTCTCTAGTTAAGTTAATAAGGTTCTCCCTACTCACTGCACCTTGAATTCTTTCTTAAACACAGGTAATCCAAACTATCAACATTAATTTTGATAATGGTTTTCCAGTGCCCTCTACAATGACATTAATTCTTGTGCTGTGCATTTGTCTTGGAATTTTTGGCTGATTACATTGGGATACTGTTTGTTATGTATTATTTTCTGACCTCTCCAACCTTGTGTTACTGGAGGAAAAAAAAAAAAATAGACATATGCTGACTTCTTGTGCAAAGGTATTTATTATAATACCAAATATGACTTGACCCAAACCAAATTAGAAGTCGTCTAATTTTCTGATGACCTACTCTTCACCCATCTCATCAACAATCACTGCAATTCTGTTTTCCATCCCTGGTCTTTTCAGAAAAAAATCAAATATGCTAAATCTGTGACAATTCTCTTCTTCCAAAAATTCAGAGGGTTTTTTAATCAAGGAAGGATATCCATTGTGTTGACTATGGTAAACCCATTATATGCTTTCATATTGTTTGTGTCTGCCTTACGTTTGGCAATGATATCTATTTCACTTGCTGATTTTATGGGCAGTCTTACCTTGATTGACTGCAGGGTAAAATGTTGTCAGTAAGGCATTAAAGATATGGTAATTCCATCAGTTTACATATTCTTTGTAATTACCTGTAATTTGAAGTAAAAAGACACAAAATCTCTCATTATTTTATACCCATATGCAGGCTGATGTGTACCAAAGCCAATCACAAACATCTCAACTCTCCCATCTCCAGAATACATCAATTTCCACCTGGTGTTCTCCTCTTGGGACGAACTTCTTTGCCCATCAGAGAGGGCAGAAAGAAGGGGTGGGGGAGGATGCACACGAAGATCTGACTGTCTTTTGTCACTGTCGCTCTTACCTTTAATCCCAGTCACCAACATCATGCCATAACTTGAAATGCTGAGAGTGAGGAAATCTGAAAGGGTCCCACCAAGCTTCATTGTCACCTCAGACTATGTGGCCTGAATCCGGTGGGTCTTCTGAGCCTAAATTATTTAGATATTTTTGAGAATCATTCTTCTAAGTGGATAAACAGAATCTTGGTACTCTGAAAGTATTCTACTTGGTACTTTTTTTCTTTAAGTTGAACTTTTTAGATAAAGTGTTAGCAATTGTTCTCTTAGCCTATTGAAAGTATAAATTAGTCTTTATTGGTTTTACCAAGGCAATTCAGTTTTAAAGTAGAAAGGTTTTCTGTTACTAGATTAGATATAATGAAAGTAGAGGTGTTTTTAATAACAATACAGTGGTATCCATGGTGCTTAAAATATTTATGCAGATGGTTAACTCAAATTATGTCAACAGACTGATTCAAGTAAATATAATTATTTTCTCCCTAGGTGTTTGTAGGTAGATGCTAAATGTTCATATAGAGTTCTGGCCACAGCCTAACACATTGCAGCATTTCACTATGATTTAAATGGTAGTTTAAAAGAAAAACAGTTTAAATCACAATGGAAATTAATTCATTGTTAAATCATGTTCCATTTGGGTTCTGCCTTTCTACCTTGCCTTGGTACAGTTGTTCTAAGGAAAATTAATATTTCCGCTCACAACTTTAGAAACTTTGAACACATATAATTTCTTACATTTTAAAAGAAAATAAAAACTTTATGTAAAATTTTGTTAAAAAGTTAATAAAATAGTAATCTATTTTTAAGAGCATGAAGGCAGTTATTCTCACAAGGCTGCCGTAACACTATCTTGCTTAATTTAGACTTTTTATACCCTCTTGATCTAAATGTCTTGACTTTGTTTTTGAAATAGAGCTTTTTGTCTCAAATCATGCACTGCAGACAGCTCTCTACTCGTATGAAATCTTAGAAACAAATGTTTTATAAATACATAAATTCTCTCACAATTTTATGTTTTCTACTGCTACAGCAGGAAACAGGAACAGGTCTCCTGTTGGCTTTACATTTCCGGAGACTCATGCATACTCCAGCAAAATAGTTCACAAAAGATGGCTAAACCAGGCAGCTCCCTTACTCACATACTGCATCAAGTTTTCTACCTCTAATCACCATGAAGTCTAAGATATTTTTACTTCCAACAGGTCAGTTTTCTTTCCCACTCTTGTACCTCTCCATGATACTTCTGGTTTGTATTTTTAGTAGATACTTCTTCCTGCTGCAGGATAAAAAGCAAACAATACCAAAGATATCTTCTTCCATCTTGGGAAATCTATTCTGGATTTTGGCACCTATAAATTATTACAAATATATTTTCTGGAGCAGAAAATCTTTGACAGAAAATGTGGGACACAGTTAGCTGGGCCCATCTACCCCACCCCTTCACATGCACCCTTTTTATGTACAGAGTTACTACACTAAAAACAAAATTGAGTCATATTTTTGGACGTTTTTTTTATTGTGGTAGTAAAGTGCATAGTGCAACAGAGTCCTTACCCTGATGGTGACCCTGGACAGCCACAGAGAAATAAATAGCCATGAAAAATTGCTTGTAAAAGAGGCACTACAAATGACGAAATCTTGCACAGACAGGCAGAAAAATCAATAAATTCATATCATCATGAGACCCTGCTGTGATGCAAAAGTTTTTCAGTAGCTACCACGCAGGCACCTAAACACCTTTATAAGTCTTAGCCACAGTCCACAGCAGAACTTACAGCTAATAAACAAATTACAGAATAAGAAAAGCACCACAGAAGAGGAAGAAAAGGACACAGGGAATGTGTTTTCATAAAAGCACATCACAGAAAAGTGACAGTCTGGATGTCTAGTTTTCAAACCCACACCAGGTTCTTACCACTGTAAGTATGATGCACACTTTCCAATTTTGACTGATTTTTATTGCATTCAAATGTGACATATTTGAAAGGGGCATCGATATCCTTGTGTCTGTTTGTAAGCACTTAAACATGTTGCTCAGCAGTTTCAGAACTGTGCCAAATTCATAACAATTTTTCATAGTAAAATAAGCCACTCTCTCCTCTCCAAAAACCTCTCTGATGCTTTACCATGCTCAGACAAAATCTGATTTCATGAACATTACCACCTGCTTTTATTTTGCCTTTCATCCAAAAAAAACATAGCTATCAGTTACACAAAACCCTTTATATGCTGCATGGGAGAGCTCTGTTCTGATGTCTCTGCTTCCCCCTTGTTGTGCTGCCTTCTGTTGTATGGGAGCAATTCAGTTTCATGATAAAGTGCTGCAGTTAAAAGGATATAATGAAGTATATTATAAGCCACTACAGACAGGAGAACACACATCTCCTCCCCTTTTCCACTCAGTGCACTGACTACAGTTCCTTTTGTGTGAATCATCTGCCACAAAAGAGACCAGGAGATATTGCTGCTGTATTTTTTTTAAGCATTAGTAACTCTCATGAGATGAATCAACATACCTTCAATGAGTCACTGTTCCTGTTCCTTCCTTCTTTCCAGGCAGCTAAGTAGTTATTGGAAGAGAGCTTGCTGGATGGGAGGTAACATCTATCTGAAATTGTATTTATTGCCTTAGAATTAAAGCAAGTGGGTTTTTTTCAAGTCCTGCTCTAACCATCTAATGTTTGGCTTTAAACAAGGTGTTTCACATCTCTTTTCTCTGGTTCCTTGCTTATGCAGGACTGATAATAATTTTTTTTCTTTTGTTCTTACTGCTCATGGCAGAAAATTGCTGTATCAACTAAAATGCAACCATAAAAGTATGAAAGTTGTTTCCAAGTGCTTATCTACAAGTCAGCTGCAGTGCAGTTAGCATAACTGAAATAATTAATAAATAATGATAATAAATAATTTTTTCTTAGGGCATATTTGGCCTTAACATGATCTCTTATGAGAAAACTTAGTACTTCCATTAATTCAATTATTTTTGTCCCCCAAAGCAATCTAATGTACTGCGTAGGAAGACTGGTATTTATTTTTGAATGGTTCATAGGTAGCTGCAGTCAAGATTATTTCAAAGTGAGATAAAATAAGTTATTATCAAAACCAAATCCCTCCTTATCTTTTTCCTTACACAGATGTTTACTCATGATGAAAAACGTGTTGTACTGAGTTCTGATGTCCCTTCATTTTGAGCTCCAGTACAGCTATGCCTTTTCAAAATATTGCAAGTTGTGTAAGTGTTTGTCTGCCAGTAAAATGGGAACTGCTGTCTCTCTGCAAGGTGAAAGAAGCCAGGATTTGATTTTTTTTACTACCTTGCACCTGGAGAGTTTTTGGCCAGTTTCAGGTAGCCTGTGCAGTACAGTACTTCTGAGCCCACTCGTATATATTGTATATTTAAGATTAAAACCACAGGTGAAGATAATGAGGCTCAGCATGGATACAGTAGGCAAAGATCATTACAGTAGAGAGAGTCTATTCCAACACAGGCAATGAAAGAAAAAAACCCAGCTAGTTATTCAGTCAGACAGAAAAATATATGAAAATATGTTTGATCAGTCATAAAATGAAATTATGAAATAATTATTTTAACATATATGATTCCCATTAATCCAAAGACGATTTGTTCCTGCAAACTGAAACTAGAATTTAGACTTATTACCTGTCCAGTTGTTGAAATTACTGGTCCAGCTATAAACGTTACTAGACAGAAGATATTAGTATTGTGAAGAAGGACAATAATGCATTAAAGTCCACTCCTTTTAAATATATAGCAAAACAATTTATTTGTGCGCAGTCTTGCCTTACAATGTAGCAACATAGTCATATGCATAAGAAAACAGCAGCTCTTGCTGAATCAGGTCAACATCTCTCAGTAGACCTGATTCCCTGTCCATTCTCAAGGAAATGTCACTACAAGTTTACAGCTGCCAGATGTAGATACTGCACACAGCAGAGACTGAATCAAGTGCCTTCAGGCTGCAGACCAAATGGTGGAGAAAATGAGTATCAGAAATATGAGGCTAGACACTTTAGGAGGTGCCTTTCCTGCATTCAACAAAGCGTTTTCCTTTATTTTTCATCCTGATACAATTTTTTTCCTGTGCAGGATACTTTGAAATTTTCAAGATAAAAACAAACTGAAAAGGTCATAAGAAACTTCAGACATTCTGAAGAGTGATGTACTCCTAATGAAATTTCACAGGAATTGAATAAATTCTGTTCACCATAAATGTTCACCAAATCTTTAATCTTTGGGGAAAAAATCTACCCTTGGATTACTATTTGTATCTTTTCTAAATATTATGCTATCATTTCTTCCGAAACTTTGGAGATTAAAGCCATTCAGCTATACATGTTTTCATTTCTTTACCTTTCCTTTTTAAGTTAATTTCACTTCTCATTTCTATACATGTTTATAGACTTCCTGTGACTGAAGGTGAAATGTGTTTAAAAATATTTCCTCCAGGCAGCAAGAGTTTCACTGAGAGAAATCAGTAATTCTGCTACAGAATGTCAAAAACCTCTAATATTTAAAACTAACTTTATAGATACATCATCAAAATGTTAATGCCAATAGCTGTACTTCTTACTGTACATCCTTTTTTGCAGGGAAGTAGTATTTTACCAGTACATATGGTAATCTCTCTTCCCACACATCTCAAGTCCCTGAACATCAGGGCAGGGACTGAGAGGAAAAGGTTTTTCTCATTGCAACTCAACTCAGATCCAAGATTCCCTGAGGAACATGAACAAACACAGAGCCCTGGGATTGACAAGATGCATCCCATGGTCCTGAGAGAACTTGCTACTGTAGCTGCCAAGCTATGCTCTGTGATATTTGAAATATCATGACACTCAGGCAAAGTCTCCAGTGACTGGGAAAAGGTAAAGAAGAGAACCTTGGGAGTTACTGGTCAGCCTTAACTCTCTGCCAGGTGAGATCATAGAACAGATCCTCCTGGAAGTTATGTCAAGGCATATGCATGACAGGGAGGTGATTAGAGACAGCCAACATGGCTTCACCAAGAGAAAATTGTGCCTGACTAACCATCAGCCAGTTCTCTCAGGACTCTGGGAGAACATCTCATTGGGTTCCATAGAATTATGCGTGTTCAGGTTCCACAAATGGTCATGAACCTGACCTCTACTTACAGTGAGAAGTTCTTTGATCCCCCAGTCCCCATCCTGCTGTCCATCCACTGGAGAGGCATGGGAAAGTTGTCATTGAAGACTTGAAGGCAAAAGAGGTAACTCATCCATTGTTACCAGTGTTCCACCACTGTTTATCAGGGGTGGGTGCACCTTCTATGACCTTCCTTTTCTGGTTAACAGACCTGTGGAAGCCCTTTCTGTTATTCCTTGCATCCCTTGCCAGGTTCAGCTTCCTCAGGTTGGCGTTCCTCAGCTGTAATTCATCTCTGTACTCTTCCCAGGTTTCCTGTCCTTGTTTCCACTGCCTGTGCATTTGCTTCTTTCCCTTTAATTTGACCAGCACTTCACTACTCAGCCGTGCCCATCTCTTGCCCTCCCTGCCTAATTTCTTGCTCCTGGGGATTGCCAGCTATTGTGCTCTATGGAAGATTTCCTTAAAAACCTGCCAGCTCTGCTCTGCTCCCCTGAGGGTCGTCTCCCTGGGAACCCTATTAAATATCTCCTTGTGGAGATGGAAGTTTGTTTGCCTGACTTTGCTCCTTACTTGATCCATATGTCTCAGGACTGCAGAATCCACCTGTGCCTAATCCTGATGCCTTGAGACGCTGCCTAGAACAGAGGCTAGACAGTGTTAAAAGATTAAAGTAGGTATTTATTAAAAGGCTTTCGAAGGATACACCTTGGGTAGTACAAAATCTCAGCTGTGGCTCCATCCAAGATGGACTCCAAGTCATGATTTTTCACACTTTTATAAGTTTTGGTCCATTTACATATTGGGGCTAATTGTCCAATTACAGCTTCAGGTTATGAGTTCCCATCCTCCCAGATTGCTCTCCTCAATTTGCTGTTGTTTATAGTTTTTAGGCCCAAAGCTGCGATGGTGTCCTTGGTTCTTGGGCTGGAAAAGGATTTTTTGTCTAACTAAACCGTGAAGAGCACTTGCTAACACTTTAGATGAAGTTCAGAGTTATATACTCATGTGGTACAGAATCTGGAAAATATGAAAGCTAAAACTTAAGGAATCAACCCCTTCAGCTCAGGCTGTGTCCAATCTTGATGTCCCCAATTCACTTGTTACATGGGTGACCCTCAGACACAGATGAATTGTTCATTCCCTACAGAATATCAGCTTGTTCTAAAGGTTCAGAGAGACAATGAGCCTCACTTGTATCTTGCAGGTGGATTTACACATGAGAAGTGGATCATATATAATATTAAATCAAAGCAATTGCTTTATTCACCCTTTTTTCCTTCCTGGCACTTACATAAATGACTGCATAAGATTCAAAAGAATGTAAAGTTTCATGATTTTTCTTTATTTTACCTGTAACCCGCAGGAAAATATAGAGTGTGTCTAGTCAGTGCAATGATCCCCTATGTTAGAGAGATCCCTGAGCTGTTTCTGAGGACGATATAGCATGTCCACATAAATCAGCACTCAGCTATGCTGGGATTGATCCTCAGTGCAGTATAGTCTCTCATTAGAACTAATTACTGTTGGCATAGCATCATGCTGATGCAGCTGTGCAGCTTTCAGAGCTGGTTCATTTGGCACTTAACTCAGGGTTCACTGAAGTCTTGGGCATGGATATGCACTGTCATTTGGTCAAATGAATGAAGGTTCTGCTCATTAGTTCAAATGGACTTTTCATTTGGGAATTAGATAAATGATGAAACCATCCAGATGCTTACTCCAATTATTGTAAATACAGTTATGATTTTTGACAACTACCTGATTATTAACAGACAGCCAAGCTACACAGTAATTCCTGTATTGCAGTCAAGCAACTTGGATCAACAATTTTTCTCTGTTATGTTGCTTTGGCAGCTTTAATTTTAAGTCGTGTCCTTTGAGAAGTGGCCTCCTTAAAGCAGGTCCTGTGTTTCAATATGGCACTTCACGGTAGCATCTGTAGCCCTTTCCACTTATTTCTGGCAGCCAGGAACAACCTACTAATGTTGTTTCCATGTCAGCATGGGCATGGTCTCTCTCAGCCCTGTGCAAATGAAGGCACCAGGGAAGGAAATTTAGAGATGACTTTGTGAAACTGTATTTAAACACAAAGATCTGAGTATAAGAGGGAAGGGTGGACAGGATAGTTACCTTCAAATCCTAGAATGCCCTCTTTTCTATTCAGTCTTCTTTTACATCTATTAAAGGCAGAGGGAAAGATTCCAATAACTATATACATCAGAACCGATCATGACCATTTGATAATCTTGACCATTTGATAGATTTCATATAAAGATGTATAGACCACTAGCTCTAGAAATATCTATCATCTTTTTATTTGGTTTGTTTTTCTTTTTTCATTTTCAACCATTACACTGAATTCTGTCTACAGGATCAGAGAGTGAGCCTTTTGTCAGAGGTGTATGTACAAACAAACTGTCCAAGAAGTTTGGCAGATGTTGCCCTTACAGTGCTACAATATTTTCAAGCTGTTGTTTTCTCAGAACAAATATCTCTCTGGCAGATTCAGTTTACAGCTTATAGCTTACTGTTGTAAGCTATTTTACAGCCAAGTGAGTGAACTCTGATTCTAGATGTAACATGGCATTTATTTCTAAGAATGGGATTTCAAAATGATTCTAAAGAAGTTAGAAACTCGTCTCTTTGATGTAAGTCAACTAAAACATCAGTCAGTCCTATTTGAAGGGTATAAAAATACATCAGGGGATGTAAGAGAAAAAAAGTACGAGGGAGGACATGAAAAATATCAATGGGCGTACATTAGAGAGGTGGTTGAGAGAAGGGTTGTAATCCCTCTTCCTTTTTTTTTCCCAGTTTATGTGTCTTGAGAACATCCACCTACTGTTTAGCATCTAGGGAGTACCCACCCATCCATTAACAGCTCTTTCTTTGCTGGCAGCCTCATTATAACTAGAGATCCTAGCCTGAAATTCATCAACGAACTAGAAAACAGGGGAGAAAAAAAAACTTGAAACACAAGGAGTTCAAGGAAAATGAGAGATCTAGCTGGTCACAGATCTTGAATGCCAGAAATGTCTATGAGCTCATGTAACTTGATCTTGTGTGTAGCAAAGGACATAGAATTGTGTGCTGCTTCCCCTGCAGCTGACCCTGCTTAAACTTGTGTTTAACTAATATCTATTAGAAAGCCTTGAAAGGAAGGACCCAAGAACCATGGACTCCTACAGGCAATGCACTCATAGAATCATGGAATTACAGATCAAATCATGCCAGGTTAGAAGGAGTCTCAAGGATCATGTGGCCCCCCCTTTCTTAAAAGAAGGACAGTCTAGACAAAATGTCCTAACACCCTGTCCAGCTGAATCTTAAAAGTGTCCAGTGGAGAGGAACCTACCGCTTCCTTGGAAACATTATCCCAGTAGCTGATTGTTCTCATTGTGAAATTTTCCATCTTTTGTGTCCCCAGGAGTAACCTGTACCCATTACCCTTCATCTTTTCCATGTGACTTCCTATCAAAAGGATTTCTCCATCTTCTTTGTAGCCACCCCTTAAATACCAGAACAATGGTGAAAAGGTCTCCCCCAAGCCTTCTTTCTCAAAGCTAAACACAGTTTTCTCAGGCTTTCCTCCAACATGCTTTCAAGTACTTTCATCATCTTTGTGGACCTTCTTATATTTGTCTTTGTTGAACTTCACAGGTTCTTGTCAGTCCGCTCTTCCAGCCCTATCTAGGTCTTCCTGCACAATGGTTCAGTTGTACCCCTTCCTTTTTATGGGCAAATGCCTCATAGATTTAAGATGAGGAAATGGTGAGACTCAAATAGAGCTAAAACCAACACAGAACAAAGAGTGAGAAGGGCATTTTGTTTGCCAGAGTTGCTCTTCTGTGTTCTGAACAGATGGCTGACAACATTCTGAGACCTTAGAAAATTGAATCGATGAGAGAAACGTGTTCAGATTTAATTATATGTAATTGTGCTAGGCACAGAAAGGGTAAAACTAAGCCACAAACCTCAGTGTATGAGTGAATTTATGTAGTAGGAGTACATAAAAAATTCACTCTTGTTCAATTTTATTAAATTTTCGTCACAAAACCCTGTTCTGACTGAATAAATTAAAACCCACACTAACTTTTTTTTTTTTTTGTAATAATTAGGCAACTTCAGACATTTGTTCAAAGTTTGATTATTATTCTCATTTCTTAGAAAAACTGGCTTTAGTTTTATGGTATTTGGTAGGCTAGAAAATAAAATTATTATTAGGAAAATTCACTTCATTACCTCAAAAGTGACCAGTACAAACCTCTGGTCATTTTTTGTTGCAGCTCAATTCTTACATCTTTTTTGAAAAAAATCCTGTGCTGGGTCAGTCATTCTGAATAAATACTCACATATGCATGCATTTGTTAGACATTTTTTCAATCACCCTACTCAAATGTTTGACAAAATAATAACACTGTCACATCAATCAAAGATGCATCTGAGCAAAAGGGATTATATCACACAAGGATTGTATGTGTAGACAGAGACTAAAAAGTATGACACACTGAAGGGAAAAAGCTAAACAATTGCCAACTTCTTGTATAAGAAGTTACGCTGAACTTCTGAACAAATTGGATGCTGTACTGGCTCTGGCTGAGGTGGAGCTAGCATTCTCCTCAGCAGCCCATATGCTGGTGTGTTTTGAATTTGTGCTTAGAGTAGGTTTGATACCACACCAGTGTTTTGCCTATTGCTAGTAGTGCTTGCACAGTGCCAAAGCTTTCTCTCTGTTCCAGTCAGGAGACTGAGGGTAGCAAAGGCATTGGAAAGGGACAGAGCCAGGACAGTTGATCGCTGACCAAAAGAACAACATCTTGCTCATCAGAAAAGCTATCATAGAGGAAAAAGAAGGAGTGGGGGCAGCACGGTGTGCTCAAACCCAGCCTTGAGAGTCAGGGTCTCAAGAGATGTGGGAAGAGCAATTGCCAATAAAAACTGAGACAAAAAGAATGTTGAATACCTCAGCCTTCTGCCTGTCAGTTGTCACCAGGCTACCTGTCTCATCTTTTGGGGGCGTGAAATTTCTTTTGTCTTCATTTTCTGACTAATGTGCCTGTGGTCAGATATTCATCCATTTCTGTTAAGACCTGTCATCTTACTCAGAGATGTCCCTGGTTGGAAAGTACTTATTCCATGAATATATCCATGAACTGAATAAGTTCAGTTCCACTGAAAATGGAATTAAGAATGAAGAGTCAGAACCAGTAACATAACTTGTATGTGAGATGTCCTATTTGCAGCCTCTGGCCATCTGTGAAGCTCTTTTCATTGACATATTTCATGGTTTTTTCAGTCCATCAGTCTAGAAAATACATTTCCTCACCTTTGGTATAAGAATCATGTTTTTAGGTAGGATGAGGAAGGATCAGGAAGTCCATAGATGCAGTATTATCTTCTCTAACTTTCAGCATCTCAGCAGATACATGCACTGACAACGGCCTCTGATGACAAGATTTTGCTGGAAAGCTATTCTTTCCCTAACTATAAGATTAAATATAAAAATATAATTTACATTTACACAATTGATGCTACTTTCAAATGGACTGATTTTCTCCTAAAACTACAAATTTAATTACATATATTTTAGTCTGTGGTACAAATTTTAGTTTAAAGCCATGAATAAAGTTAGATTATGCAGGGACAGAGCTTCTACTTGAAATATCTTTATTTGCCAATTTTCTTCACTTTCCTTTTTAAAAGAAGAATAACTTTCCTTTGAAAACTTAGGGATACTTCTATCCAGAAGACCAAAGGTTTGCAAAGAAGCACTCTTGTGGCAGTTTTCAAAAATTCTGGATAGATAATGGTCAAAGTACACAGTAACAATATTGACAATGTCATCAGCTGCCTCAGAATAAGAGAAAAAGCCTGCTAATAGGTCTTTAATTTACAGTCCTGTGGACTGACAGCTTTTGGGAAACTATTCAAGTCTGACAGTGAAGAGATCTGAGGCAGTTCTTCAAAGCAGAATTAAAGGAGAATTATACACACACACTTGAAAATAGATTTCAACACAACAGACAGTTTAAGTACTGGAGAGGTTTTACTCTAATTCCTACTTTGCCTGGGTTTATTGGCAGAACCACTGAAGTTACAAAACATAATAACATTAAAAATAAATATCTTTATTTCTGTAACAGCAAGCTTTGGCTTATACAGATTTTGTGCCTTGTAAAGTGCAAAAGGACAAACAGACTAAATCCATGGCTTATAAAATGGGAGTTTATTCAACAAACTAAATTATTTTATTCAGAAGAGAACAGAGAGAACAACAGCTTTTCAATTTTTTTCTTCTAGAAGCAGCCAATTTAAAAAAAAATCCATCCTATAATAAATTTGGGTTGAAAGCAAATTTTCTGTAAAAAACTTTATTCCTATCCACTCAATTTTCTTGAAAATGCTGTCAAGTCAATCTGATATTACCTTGTGAAAATCTATTAGGTCACGTACAAAAATGTTTCGCACTATTTATCAGCATTGTTAGTGATAATGAAATGGAGTGGTGCTTTTACCCCAATTTAATAGCCTTACTGAATAAGAGTTTTATAATAGTGTATTATCAATTCAACCTAAGCAGAAACCTCAGCTGTACTGGAACACTTAGACCTTAATTGGGCACCCAAGATCTTTGAAGGGAATTAAAAGGGAGCTCTGGCTTTTTTATTTTGTGTGTAGGAAAACCAAATTAAATTGAACTCTGGGTTGTCTTTACTTCTGTCTGGTATCCTCATTTGTGAATGCTGTAATTGATAATCCATTCTCTTTTAACCCTTTCATCAGATCTTTTGCTACCAGAATAGAATTTGCAGCACAAAGATATATAAACTAAATCTCAAGAAAGTCATAATTATACTACTTTATTAAAATAATTTATATAGTATTAATCATACTCAACATTCAATAATAGTTATCAATTATATATTTGCCAAGGATGACCTGAAGGAGTGACTAGTAGGGCTTAATGGAAATTCATAAAATTTCTAAACATGGTTTTAATCATACACTATAAGCAGAGCACTGTAGGGCTTACTAAAAATCCATTTCTTTTTCAGCCATAAAATATCACATGGATCTTAACCACAGCATTATTAGTTCATTGCAAGAATTAATTGCCCCTCAAAATCAAAACAAAAATTTAGATTTTTCCACCATTTCTTTATCAAAATGCTTATTCCTTTAAAAATAATTTTAAAAAATGTAAACTGGAAGGCTGCAGAGCACAAAGATTAATGCAATTGGTTGAGGGTCTGCTGATGAAGTCAAGAAGTTTGACTTCTTCTAAAAGTCAAAATCCTACTCAAGTTAGAAGGAACTGAACGTGCTTATAAATTCAGAAAGATGACTTAGCAGAACACATTTCTATCTGATATGACTCCTTACTCTTTGGGAAGTGTGAGTGAATGTGTTTACAAAGCAAGACTGCAAACAGATTGTGGACACCTCTTGCTTGCTATTTCAGCTGCTACCGAGGTCTCCTTCTCGTTCGACGTCGGGAACGGGCCGGTGGAAATCGTGGTGAGATCTCCCAACCCTCTCAACGATGACCAATGGCACCGGGTCAATGCCGAGAGGAATGTCAAGCAGGCCAGCTTGCAGGTGGACCAGCTACCCCTGGAGGTCCGGAAAGCTCCAACAGAAGGACACACGCGGCTGGAATTGTACAGCCAGCTCTATGTTGGTAAGGTGCAGAGGAGGCAGCCGGGCTTTGCTCTCACGGTGCTGAACATACTTTGCCTCGTGTCTTGCCAGCAGCATTTAGTGAATGTGGAAAGCTGTGCACCTCGAGTATTTGTGGGACAGCAAAGGGGGGGAAAAAGAAAAAAAAAAAGAAAAAGAAAAAAAAAGGACAAATGTGTCCATAATTACAGACATACAAAGATCAACTAAGAAAAAAATATTGTGCATTAGAAACTTGTCCTTTTTGTCTCTCTCCACCTGCACCTCCTGGCTGAAAGTGCCTCCAGCAGACTGCAGTGCCAAACTCCTTTTTTGCTGAGAGTCTCTTCCCAGACACACAAACACTTTTTCACCACAGAAGTGAAAACTTCTGCAGAGTTCTTGCCAGGACTGCATGTGCCTACAGTGCCCATCCTAGCCTCAGCAGCACTTCCAACCTCTTTAGATTTGATCATTGGCCATACTTTTGCATTCACAGCTCTCACTGCAGTCTTTTCCCTTTAGTCCCGTGGGCTATTTACTCATTTGATGTAGGAAAGCACCACACACTGTTACACAAATGCATTCCCTGGAACCAAGTTAGTCCAGCTGCTTTCTGGAGCTACTGGTTTCCACTACATCTGGGGCAGGTTATTCCAGCAGCATTTGTATTTCTCCAACTGTGAGCCGCAGGGCTGCAAAGTGCTGACGTGCCAAGTGCCATTAGCTGGAATCAGAACTGCATGAAATGTTGAGCAAAGAAGCACTGTCATACCTCTCTAGATATCTGTTACAAGAGAAGAAAGAAGTGAAAAGAGAAAAAAAAAATCTTTTTTCTCCATGTTAGTCAGCGTTCAACAACTCAAATGAATTAAAATTACGTTTAAAGCCTTCATTGCCTTAGTGATCAGCCCAGCGTCACTGCAAACTGTGTATAATGTGTCACCAGATGTGCAGGTGTTATTTACAAGCTCAGTTCTCCTTTGCCACTGTGATCCTAGAATGGCAGTTTCAAAATAAGCTGAAAGATAAAGTTTGTTTAAAAGAGGAACACTTAACCTTTAAAAAATACCAAGCCTTTTGCTGTAAACAGGAAGAGATGGAATTTTTTTTCCTAGCCTCAGTTCTTTGAGAATTGTTGATAATGATGATTTTATTTGTTAGTATTGAATTGACTGTAACACTAGCAATGTTTTGAAATACATGGTACCTTTATTGCCAAAAAAACGAATGTCATAATCTGCACCAGATTGTTTTCTTTCTGAATTACATCTATTTCATATCACTTGGTTATTGGAGCACACATACCAGAGAAGAGCTTTAAACTTTACCTGGAGTCACAGCTAGAATGGATTTGAGTTGGAGTGCCCAAAATGAATACCTGAATACCAGAGCCCTGGAGAGTAATGCTGAACAAGAATTGTTTTGGTGCCTGCTTTTCCATTTTCTGTAGAATAAATATCTATTCTTTGGGTGAGCAAGAGGGACTGAGGGGTGATGACCTTGTGTCCTAAGGGCTAGGACAGTTACTGAGAGGTGAAAGGTGGTTTTTCATCACTGCAGCATATATGGGTGTACATAGAATGGAATCACACCAGAGCACCCTCTGCCATGTGCACCCAGGAGAGACCAAGCCTTGCCTGCTCCTACTCTAAATCATCCAGTTACTGGTACTTGTTTTGAAGCAGCCCTCTCTGTTTTTTATTTAGTCCTCTTTCCCACTCAGGTAAATATCAGCCTCTGTGCTCAGTGGTGATGAGCATTCAGATCTCCTCAGGGACTCTCTGGCACCTGCAGCACTGCAGTAGTCGAAGAGAGGAAGGATGAGCAGAAAAGATGCCAGCACTCATTATTATTTACTCACTCTTTTTAGTTTGGGCTTTTTTTGATTGTTGTTTCTAATCCAGCCTCAGATGAGGCTTTCCTAGATGAAATCACATTTTTTCAGTGAGTGTTTACTCAGGATGAAAAAAGATTGTTCTTATTAGCTGCTATAAAAAACCATCTCAACCCAGATTGTCAAATGCAGTTTTCCAGTGTTCCATCCTTCAGTCTAGGCTCTGGTAAGTAAATAGCATACGTGATGTTTCTTGGAAATCAATGTGAATATTTCCTATTGTAACTGAGAATGGAGATTTGACTCCTTTTTTGTTTGTCCTTTGTGGCTTTGAAAAATGTCACACTGCATGGCATATTATGGCATTATTATTATCACCCACCATTATTAATCATTAGGAGAGAAAGGCTACACATTAGCAGTTGAGCCAAGCCCATTTCTTCCACTGTTATCTCTAAAAACATTGAAGTTGAAATGAAAGGAAATCTTACAGTGTAGGGCTAGAATCTCAAATGTCTAATTAGTATAAAGCAAGCATTGATAAAAAACTACTATTTATGCTTGCTAATGGTATGATATCAAAGTGCTAGGTTTCACTGATCTGCTGTCATTAGGACAAGGCAATTCCTTGCCCTTATAACGAAGTTACCACAGGCTTAGCAGGATATTTAATGTGAAGCAACAGCAATGAAACCCATTCAGTGCTGTCTCACCGTTCAACATTCCCTCTCAGGCGCTGCAGGAGGCCAGCGAGGCTTCCTGGGCTGCATTCGTTCCCTGAGGATGAACGGGGTGACGCTGGACCTGGAAGAGAGAGCCAAGGTCACGCCCGGGGTGAAGCCTGGCTGCTCTGGTCACTGCACCAGCTACGGCATGTACTGTGCCAACGGGGGGAAATGTGTGGAGAAATACAACGGCTACTCCTGTGACTGCTCCAAAACTGCCTACGATGGGCCATTCTGCATAAAAGGTAAATGCATCGGGGCAGGAGGCAGAATGGGAGGGAGAAAAAATAACAAGGGAATCAATGCTTCAGCTTCATTAAATAAACAAGTAAATCCTGTTTAATACTTCTTGCTAACAATTCAAGCTATACACTCATGTGTATATTTAAATGTGATTATTTAAAACCACACCTCTTATGAGGAGTACATGTTGCCTGTTTAAATCAAATAACACAACAACAAAATGCATCAGGAATGCCTGTAGTAATAGCAGGTCTGGCAGAGGGTATTCCATTCCAACTAGCACAATGTCATGGTAACTTCTTTAGAAGAAAAACATGGATTTAAAGAAAAGCTACCTAGTCATTCAGACATGTAGGTATGACATTTGGGTTGAATATCTCATATATTGGGAGGCCAGCATTTGGCTTAAAAATTTTATCCATCCGTAAGTAGATCAAGTCTTTTAGTACCTCAGACTGGGTTAGGGATTGAACCTGCTGGCATAAGGGAAGTCACAGAGCTCCCACATTTATGTCAGCCCTTTGGAAATGTTTAAAATATGTTCTGGAATTTCAAAAGAAATTATTATAAGAGAACAATGTACTGTGGATGCACAGGTCTGCATGAGAAAGACAGGAGCAAGGAAAAGCGAGATCCAACAAAAAAAAATTGAGACAAAAAGTACTAATTTCTTTTTTCTTGTTTGACTCTCTAATCCACTGCTTTTCCTAATAATTTTAAAAGATTTCTCAAAGTTTCAGATAAAAATGTGAAGGCTCTTCTCATCAGTATCCCTGATGTTGAAGAAACCTGTATCCTCATAAGGCGCTCCTCTGCTTTTACATTTGTCTCTCTGAACCAGGAATCCTGCAGGCAGTCTAGGTCACCAGGCACCAGAGTCCCCTCAAGAAGCTAATTTGGCAGTAGGGGACAGCACCTGGCCTTTGATGTTATGGTTTTCAATTCTTTCTCAGAGTTTTTTCCAAGTCAAAATCTGATCATTATTTTGCAAATATCCACACCCTGCCTTCTTTTAGCCACACTTACAGGAAGTATAAAGTTTATAACAGAAATAGGCAGTCTTTTTACCTGATGCTGTGTTGTGGACTGCATTTCCTCCCCACACACTTCAGCCACTTTAATTTTTACCCATGTTTGCTCACTTTCATTTCATTCTGTCACAGCAAAGCTTTGTCCATTGCTGATGTTGCTCACATTTTGGACCATCCTCTTCTAAAAGCCAAGGAATTGTTTTCATATCACCAAATATTCACATCACCAGATAGGGATGAATCTCTGGCATGATTATTTTTTAAATTCCAATAAATATGATGTATTTCTAGTGCAGCAGAAGGGAAGCAGCTGCTTCTCTAGGTAATGTCTTCCACTGTGCTTGCATGCAGGAATTTCATCAGCTTTCACCATGCTGTGCTGCTTCAAAAGCAAATTATAAAACATGTCCATTCAGTTCAGGACTGTACATACAGCAGCTCCTGAGAATGTGAATACAGTAATTTCAGTTAATTTAGCAAATGATTTGTCATGAATAATGGTAATGCATATTCAGTATTTCTGTTCACTAATGCAGTTATATGGTAGAGGAAACCTGTTCAGGTTGGAATTAGGTCAATCTCTCGCAGATCATGTGTTGACACAAAAAAAGGGGGGGGAAAAAAAGGAAAAGAAAAGAAAATAGAATTACTGCCACGCCATATTCACTGAATTCACTTCACAGCTTTTTCTATATTGCCAGAACTCACACTGACTTTTATTTGTGAGGGGTTTGTTCCTCTCAGGGATAGGTAAGCCCCAACCTTCCACCAAAACTACCTCTAAGCTAAAGTGTCTAATTTTTCCTGGATGTAGATCTAGCAGAATAAAAACATACCATTAATATAATAATAAGTGGGAATAATTGAGCACCTAGCACAGGCAAGCCCTGGTTTTGGCTGGCCTGTAAGCACTTCCCTAGCAATGACAGTAATATCATGTAAGTTATACTCTTCTCCTTATCAGTGTCCCAGTGCAGCCAAGGGCCCAGAGCTCTGACAGGGATAATTTGGGCATGCAGTGAAACTTGCTGTGAGCTGGAGCTCGTGCAAAAGTACTATTAGAGCAGGGATGTCTGTGCCATACAGTGTTGTGCCATTTAAACATGACATCAGATCTCTGTTTTCAATATCAAATCTGTTCCAGGCTAAAAAGTGCTCTCTAAATCCTTTAGATCTTATGTACATGGTTTAAATTGCCAATTTCCTATCTCTTAGTGCTGAAGACTGTTGTACTCATCTAGAATATTCCCAAGTGTGATCTATTGTGCGTGATATCATGAGGCTTCCCTACAGAAAGAACAATGGGATACTGGGGAAAAAGCTAGAGGATAAATTACACAAAACAAACTGGGGCATCCTATGATTGAAATGATTGTAAAATCTCTGTAACAAACAATGCTGGTAATGAGGTCTTTGAAAGAATTCATTACAGCCCATTACATTTACATTGTCAATTTAACTTGCATTATGCCTTTTAAATCAAGTAAAGCACTGGAACAACTTATGTGTGTTGTCAAGTTTCCTAGACTTGTGAAAGAAGGGAGTCCTACTTTTTTTTTCTAATAACAGCTCCTGGAATCTTATACTGTGTCCTCTTGGCCTATGAGACAAGAATTAATGTATTTTCTAGAAACAATGAGCAAACATACATAACAACTGCAAAATAAGTAATGGCAAAACAGCCAAGTATGTTTTAGTTAAATAAATATTTTTAAAATTTACAAAAATTTGAAGGATTTTGGAACTTTAGAATTTTTTCCTGTAAAATAAAATTATGCCTGAATTATATTTAAACTTATTTTGATGAAGAGATTGTAATTCTTATATTTCAATCCATTTTTCATTAATGCTTTGACACTTTCCCCTCTGTAAAAGCACTGAAATATCTATGAACATGTTTTCAAATACTGTATGATCTGTTTTCAATTTTTTTTTTCTTTATAATGACAGAGTTGAATACTGCTCTGTCACTTTTATAACCTGTACCACAGTATGCTGTTTGTTGCTTTAATGCTGGTAAATCTAATACGAGGCAAGCAGGAATATTTTCCTTTGTCACCTTCACTAGGAATTCCCATTGGCTGCCAGAAAATATCATGGTTGGTGCTTTGCAGGATAGACTAGGACTAGATTTCATTATTTCACTCCTCTCAGTAAATATTCCAGGCCAAATAGATCTGTTGATTTGATAATCAGTAGTGCCTGACATCCCATTCCAACCAATATGAGATATTACCAAAAAAATATGCTACTCAGCTGGAGTGAAAGGTGGCACAATGTAACCCTTACAATATAGCCCAGACTTCCCTTCCCATTGATTTTCTTTTGCCACAGGAAAGTTTCCTTATCCAAAGGCTTCATTTTGATATTGAAATCGCTTGCCTGCAGTGAACTTCTTGGGGTTGGTTACATACTGAAAGTGCTAGGAGATGGGAAAATTGAAGGAAAAAAATATTGCTATAAGGAAATCACCATACAATGGTTCATGAGTAATAAACACATTTCACAATAAAAACAGGCCTTCCATGCTGTGGATTCTTTCTCTGATGAAATCTGTCCTGAGAGCCTCTGACTGATGACTGACAAGAAATTGCATTGTCTCCAGCCTTATTAGCAGCACACCACAGTGTGAATGATGTTGTAGTGGTCTGGAAATTACACTGTTTCTTTACAAGGACAAAAATAAGTATGAAAATGCAGTCTGACATCTATTTTAACTGTATTTTTGTTTCGTGTTTGAGGCATATGCAATTGGTTTTACTTCTTTCATTGCTCAGAGAAATTGCTCTGAGGAATAGCTGAAGAGTTTCTGCCGTCCTGCAGATTGCTTTCTGACCTTTCCCTGTCCTTTGTTTAAGCATAAATTCTGGGGGTTTTTTTCACCCACAGCTGTCCTATCATCATAAAAGCATTTCGGAGAAAACAATTAATTTTTGTTCCTCTAAAAAACAAACTCTTTCCTCTCTTTAAACAGAAGATAGAAATAAAAATAAAAAGCAAAGGTCAAATGCAGGGCATGTGGCAGCATTCTGATGTGGGACATATCCCAGGGAGAAAGCATTCCTCCTTTGGTATTGAAATGCAGTGGAACAACACCAGGAGAAGAAATTACACCCACCAGGAGTGAGGCCAAAAAGCAAAATTTTTTTTAAAAATTAAATAGCTGGTGCTATGACTCATGTGCCTTCAGGTATGCTGGAAGGGTAAATTCAAAGCTTTCCAGTTTCTCTGCAGTTACTCAATTTGCATTAACAAACAGCAAGGAGATGCTATAGTCTTTTTTTCTTTTCTCCTTTGGAGTAAAGCTCAGATTCTCAGTGTGAATTCTTGCAATCCTTAAGACAATGCCCAAAATTATCTCCTTCATGTTTGTTTTTATATTTGTATGAACCCTGAAAGCATTACAAGTAGTATTGTCACAGTCAGATTTCCATCTTTTCCTGCTCCCTTCTATGTCCCAAAGAGAAAAAACAGCTTTTTACTAGGCTGAGTGGATGCAAGACCTAGCAAGAGGCAGCAGCTCTGCACCCTTCCACCAGCTCTCAGACTGACACTTGATCAACTCCAAATTCTGCTCTGCATAGACTCATTCAATTCCCTTTATTTGGCAAAAACATTGCATCGTTTTGCTGAAAACAATGGTAAGGTGATTGTAAGAGTGCCTTAAGGTAACTAACTTCTTCATTTTCATAGTTCAGAATCACAGAACCCAGAAAATCCAGGCAACATTCCCTCCCAGACCCCAAAAAATTCTGCTGTTTTCAACATGATTGTGATCTGTTAGCTGAAACTTACATGAGAAGTTTTCCTCAGGTTGTTAATGTTAAGCTCCCACTCTGGTAAGTCTGAATGCTGCAGTCAGGCTTTTTTACCTGTACCTTGCATACTTCAGGACTCAGGTTTTAGCCTCTTTTGGGTAAATATATACTCACAAAAAATAGATATACTTGCTAAAGCCATTCCATTCTTCAGTCCTGTCAATATTGCCTTATTAAACATTCACAGTTATGCTCTAGTGCTTTGAAAGTTGCACTTCAGTGCAACAATTCTTTCATTGGAAAAAAACAATGTTTTTCTTTTTAAAGAAAAACAAACCTTCCCAATAACACTTATATATCCTAAAGAGATAGCAACCTGGTTATAAACTGATTATCAACCTGACTATATTATTCCTTGCTCACTTATCATCCATAATAAACTACTTACAGAAAGCACAAAATCCTTATTTTTTTACACAGAAAACAAATAAATCAGGGTAATAAGCTAAAAAGAAAAAATAAGTAGTCCTGGCTTAGAAAATGATGAACTTTCTTGGTCAGACAACTAAAATAGGCCTGCTTTAGTGTCATTGCTCACTGAATGCAGATATTTTGTGAAAGTTAAGTAGAGCAGCCTCAGCAACATTGTTGTCTGCTACATGCCTGTGCAAAGGCAGCTGAGAGGTTTGAGTTCTCACACCAGACACCCATGTGCAATATTTATACATCTGCATGCTGCTTAAATAGTTTTGACACCTCACAAGATGATAGGGCATTTATGCTTACAATAGCTCTATGATGTGAGAAGATGTTTTTTGTTATGGTAATGCAGAAAACAAAGGAGGGCAGGAAGGATCTGCTCAGATTTAAAGTGGATACCTGTAGTACAGGAAGGAATTGAAGCCAGATCTCACCTGCCGAGGTTGTTGCTCTGAACACTGTGAAATCAGCAAATGGCAGTCTCTAATATTTCTCAAATGCTCTTGCAAGGATGCAAGTTTATCTCTGAGGTTCCTAAAAAGCACCTCCATAGACTCCCTGGCAGGAAATCGTGAAATCCAGTCTGTTGTACACTTGACATCACATTTTCTTCATCCATCCAATTTTATTTGATGGCAGCATGGAAAAAGTTGGTGTTTGGGTTTTTTCTTTTTGACCACTAGGGATATTTCCACTAGAAATTGAGCTAGCTTGTTATTTAGATTCCACAGAAAATACATGGCACCTGTTGTCATTCCCTTACTCTGAGTCTGTTGCCCCAGAAATCAGATCAACTATTTATCATACTTTCAAATAGTGCAGATTGAACTGCAACTTTCCTGACATTTTTGGGCTCTCTGTGGCGTGCACACTTCTGTCCAGGTATACAAAGGTGGAATAAAGCCCTGTTTTGCAGGGCTAGTACAAAAGTAGATTCAGAGCTCAGCCTTGTTTAAGCATATCAAACTGCTTCCTGGCAGAATCTACCTGTTGGCATCAACTAGGGAGGCTTGAAAGTGTCATGAATCAGGTGGCTAAACCCCATCTCGTGTGACACTCATCCTGTTCTACTGAAGGTAGTGGGAATCTTTGCATGGATTTATGATCACGCCCCATATTTTCACCGGTGCACATTATTTTGTATATCCCCTGATTCTGATAGTCCAAGAAAGCCTTTTTTGTACTGAATACTGATACACTCATATAGAAGCAAGTCCTCACTAGGTTTGTATTCTATTAAGGCCCACAAGCAATTGCTGTACTTTGGTGCAATGTTCCAACATGCATGACAGATTATTAGAGTAAGAGCAGCCAGAAAATGAGGGATGTAGAGCAATAGCTTTAAATTCCCACTTCCTGATATTGAACACTAAATATGCCTGAAGATAGAATAAAATGTTGAGTAAGCTAACCAGATGAATGGTAAGCATTATCACCTTCAGGGCCCTCAAATTCTCTCCCAGATCAACAACTGTGATGTTCTGACCCTTTACTGATATCCTATGGCCAGAAGGCATCTCAGCAAACAAGTTTTAGCCTTGTGACCACAGTCAGGAAGTAGTAGCAATTTTAGGTGCTCCCAAGCAAGTTTTTGCCATGAGATGAACAAGCAAGCTCTGGCTAATCTATATTCAATATTCATAACTACACGTAAAATCAAAAAAAGAAAGGAAATCATGCAAAAAGAAAGAGGGTTTATTCAACCATCTATCCTGTCTGAAGAATCTTTGTAAATGCACCAAGTGTTAGAACATCTCCAGTGACTGTCCTTGCTTAGGATTTTGAAAAACTGCTTTTCACACCCAGAACTCCATGAAGGGAAGACATTGTCGTTGCTCAATGCCATTGAGCATTGGCAACCGACATCACAGAGTAATATCTGCGCAGGGCCAAGGAGGTGTTTAGGGACCCCAGATGGGACATGATGACAGCTGTAAGAAGTCAGCTTTGTGAAACAAAGAGGAGAGAGTTTTCTCCTTCTCCATTTCTCATGTCCTTGCCAGGATTCATAATTGCCAGGATTTTGTCTCCCGCTGCTGTAAGGCAGGTATACCCTGTTACACCCATTAAATAAATAACTAGCACTACTTCCTCCTTGGTCTCCAGGTAAAAAGTGGCAGAAATCAGATCCAGTTCACTTGGAAAACTATGAGATGGTTTGAGTCAGTGAGAGCTGTCCCACTAAAGAAGGGAGATTCCACTTCTTAAAATGCCACTCTTGAAAAGGTCCTGTGTTTAAATTGGGATGGTTGGGTTTTTGGTTTGGGGATTTTTTTGTCAGCCCCACAGATCTGCAGCTTCTTTATTTACTAGGCATAGTATCTAGTACTTGATTCATGACAATTCCTATTAACATTTCCATCCCAACTCTCAGCATAGAGCAAACTCAAAGAAGAAGCAACATTGACATTTCACTGATGTACAAAGCACTAGAGGAGAATAAGATTCCTGCTTACATTTTCTTAGGTCTACATCACCGGCCCAGAAAAATAGTGAGACTTTGCAAGTTTTATAGGAGAAATGGGGATTTTTGCTGCTATTTGGCTTTTTCCTCCAGTCTTTCAATACTCCTGATCCCAGACAGAATAAGAGGATACAAAAATAAAAGTAGCTGAGTGCAAAGAGGGAGACTGTGGTGATGACCAAAGAATCATGACCTTCAAAATAAGGTCATGTTAGTTCTGGGTACATGTACATTTTCTGAGGAAGTTTTGGATCACCTTTCCAAATTGAAGCTGGACAATTTTGTAACATTTGTGCAATTCACAGTGAGGACACACACCTTGCTTGATAAAATTGTTTCTAACAATCTACAATTCCTGTTCTGGGTTCCTCTACAAAGCCAGCCCTAAGTGTTTATATTTGAGAAGTCTGTCAACAGAAAGTGACTGCACTATATGTTGGTATAAAAATAGGTATTATTTTCTGAAGAAAACAGATCTGTTGCCACCACATTCATTTCCCTAAGGCCCCTGCTTTGAAAGGGCAGTTTGCAGAGCAATCTTTACTACGTCTTATGCCTGATGTCCCAGGAGTCATCCGTTCAGATAGCATTTCAAATTTTACAGAAGAAAAGAGAATTGTGCATGGAAACTTCCCTCACATTTCAGCAGCAGGGTTTGGGCTGCATTTGATCCTCTTTATTCAGGGAGCTTGAATGGTTTTCTGGATAAAGGACTTCCATGCTCTT
Source organism: Pyrgilauda ruficollis (assembly GCF_017590135.1). NCBI lineage: Eukaryota > Metazoa > Chordata > Aves > Passeriformes > Passeridae > Pyrgilauda > Pyrgilauda ruficollis. Next base: position 28,317,525 of record NW_024519206.1, on the reverse strand, counting down.
TCTGAGACAACTTCAGGAAGATGCTACACTTGTGACCTCAAGTGTAAACCTCAGGGTCACCACTTGTGACCTAAAAAGTAGGTAGCTTTTTCATTGGTCAGCCCTCGGCATTTCCAAGTCATCATATACCTGCATTCAAGATGGGGAGAATTATGTTCTAGCTATTTTTGGTACATCCTAATAGTTTAAGCAACCTGCTCCTGTGAGTCGCTGAGCACTTTGCAGTCCTGCTGCAAGGATTTCAGCTTATTTCAGTAAAGTGCATAATCATGTGCATCAACCTCTTTGATGAGCTGGAACTTGAGAGAATTCAATATATTCTTATTGAAGGCCCAATATACCCACAAAGCCAAAGTGAACCTTTCTCTTATCCTGCCTTTTAAAAGAGGTGATGTGCATGTGAGGAGAATTTCAAGGTTTATTACAATACCCTGTATGCCTGCAATAATAGAGCTACATTGAAAATTATTTTCTCAGCACAAATCAAGTTAAACATACAGAATATTCTTTGCTCCATCGTGAAACCCTTTTGGAATAAAAAGTCACAGAACAGAGTATTGAGAGTTGGAAAGGACCCACAAGGATGATCAAATTCACCTCACAAAACTGCAGAATAATCTGAATACCATTTCAGAGAGCACCATTTACTTAAAGCTTTCTTTGTAGTAATGAACATTTAACATAGCAATTTATAACATTTACAGCTCTAGAAAAAATGCTTCACATGCTTTCCAGTTCAGCCCCAGAGCAGTGCTGAGGTCAGGACTGAAAGTCCCAGTATCCCCAGAGCGTGAGGCCCTGGGCAAGCATAGCACTAGGCAATTCCAAAGATTACTTCTAAAATGAAAGGCATGACAAGCAGTAAACAGGCTGGAGGCAAACATAATTGTGCATCAGTGTGCAGAGTGCGTGCATGGAGCCTCCACAGGGGCTGCGGTCCCCACCAGCAGTGGCAGCGGCAGGACCCGGCACGGCCGGCAGCTCTGCCAGTGTAATTGATAGGGCACCTGCCCCAGAAGCAGCTTGTGCAAACCAGAAGCAGGGGCTGAAGAATAAATTAGTGGTCACAGGGATATTTTTAGGCCCATCTTGCAAATACTTGGAGATACTGCTTTTAGCAGCAGATAAATTTTTGCGTGCTAACGCTTGTTTCTTGCAACACTGTTAGAGGCAGAGGGCATCATGAGTTTGGGAAGTTTTTTCATGACAGAGCCCTTCACTTTTAATCCAGGAGCACCAAAGTTGAGACTACTGCAAAATATAGTTATTAAATGAAATTGCCTCCCCCATAACTTTTTCAGGGCGATTTAACTTTTCCCCTATAAAATTGCAGTTATAAGTCCATCAGAATGATCAAATTATTTATAGCACTTCAGGACCACAGCTTGGCTCTGTGTTTTATATGGCCATTTAGCAACAGCAGCTGTTATATTTTGAGTTTGGGAGAATTTTTATATGACAGCAAGAAAACATAAAGCTTTTCCAGCATTAGATTTAGCAAAATTCTGGAAAGAATTATCAATACAATTTTATAATTTTATATATCCTCTTACCTATTTTCTTCTCAGCTACTCTGAATGAATTCTGGAGGCTTACTCCCAGCTTGCTTTGTGTCTGTGTAAAGCTTTGAAAATTAGTATCTTCCAACACATGTTTTGAGATAAAGCCATTGCTTAGAATTGTGTGAAGACTCAAAATGCTAAAATAGAATAAAAATAAATTTCTTGTTTAGATGGGCAATTTTGCACAAAACTGTGGCAACTTTGCATCATGTAGAAAGGTAGTAGACAATGAAAGACCTTTTTTTAGACTGTTTAATGTCTTAAGCATTTCTTACAGCCTTTCTTTGAATACAGTACTCATATATTATGATTTTAATATTTTTAATCATTATTTAATGTCTTACGAAATGTTCATAGACACACCTTCTTAATCAGGTTCACATATCATTTAAAAATTTCCTTTCACAATCTTGTCCCAGGCAGCACAGCTGATCCAATGCCACAATGTCTCTAAATAAATGAGTGCCATAGCAATCCTCAGTGGAGTAGATGATACCAATGGTGGCCAATTGTGCAGTAATTCCTGTAGGATGTTATCAAAGTCAGCGTTGCTGCAAGAACATCAGCCTGGAATTATGATTTTAATATTGAGGAAGAGGCAGGACTGCATTATTATGAGAAGCACTACTAGTGCTTTTTCAGCTGAAAATATTAAAATATTCGGTCAAAAGGGGGAAAATTTTATGTCCAGAGTGTTGGAACACCACATCTTGTCTCAGATTGGTTTAAAAACTATAGCACCTCCTGGGGTCTAAAGTTCCAGTATCTCTTGCCTCTTGTTCCCAGTTGAGTCAAACTCCCTAGTTAATTTCATCTCCCATAAGGGCATCCTTGCTGTGGAGGTTTCGTGAAGGATTGTGCTAGTAGTGGATAACTTACAAGCATTGTGTCCAGTCCTTTGCGGGACTGGAATTGTCATCATTCCTTTGTGGGGTCCTTCCAAATCCACTCAATTTTGGTGGTCAGAACTGCTGTTTTTCCTTTTCCTTGGATGTTTGTTTCCTGTGTCCTTTAAGACACTCTTCCTGGTATCTCCTTCTTTGAAGCATTATCTACCTCAAAATTTCAACAAGAATGAATTCAAATCATAATTATCCTTGTCGGTAGTATTGATAATGAGATATAGGCATAGGCTTTCTGTGTGCCCCAAAGGAAATATTTCCTTTGCTTTGTGAATCCAAGTATCCACCAATAAAATGGAGATTGTTCTTTTCATTCTCATAGGAAAATAGTGAGGCTCTTGACCTAAATATTGTGCTTAAATAGCACAGCAGTAGAAACATGCACAGATTAGTACTGATTAAGTCACAGTAATATGTTTCAACCAAAAGGTGTCAGCACATTTAATTTACCTTTTTTCTTTTCATCCTCCTTTTCCTGTCTTGTTCAAGATGTGGGAGCATTTTTTGAAGAAGGAATGTGGCTTCGTTACAACTTCCACTCCCCAGGGACTAGCATGAAGGATTTAGTTAGCCGGACGCTTTTGAGTTCTGCAGATCCTGAGATCACAGCACCCGACCTCAGCTTGAACAAGGAAGAGCTCAGCTTCAGCTTCAGCACCACCAAGTCCCCTTGTGTCTTATTTTACGTCAGCTCCTACACCCCGGACTTCATGGCTGTGCTTGTAAACCCCACTGGTAAGAAACTGCTCCGGGCTCTCCCCATCGAAGGTACAATTGACAATACCAGGCTGATAGTCAGGGGAAGCTCTGAACTAATCAGAAAATCTCTTCGCCCTTGTCACATTAAAGTAAAGCACTTAGAAACCTGAACCTTCATTCTGCCTCTACTAGATCTGGTACTGATGTAACTGTTCAGTTTAGTGGTGTTTCTTCAGCCAATCCTCTCTCACAAAACAAAACTAACCAAACAAAAGAAACCAAAAACCTGCTATAACGAGACCCATGCCATGAGCCAGTATTAAGGTAGGGACAAGTAGACATCTACATCAAGGCACCTGAATAGCTGAACTGGCAATATCCCTAGTAGTCAGTAGGAAGTGTCATGTACTGTTCTGAAAATCTGGATACTCACTGAGGTGACTAAAATGTGGATGCAATATAGTATATAATGTCCTAAACATTTTGGTGATGGATGAAAGTTGGATATGGACCATTTGCTGCTACAGTATTAAAATTCTATATGAACTAAATATAATTCAATTCCAAATAGTGCCTTAGTGCCCCATGAAAATCATAATTAGAATGATTTTACTACTGTTCTCTTTTATGGGATGAGTATTCTACACGCCACTCATTTTTTTCCCTTCATGGGAAAGAAAGGATGTGCGTGAAAGAAATCCAACATCACACAACTAAACTGTAGTTATAGAGGTCTAAGTCTGCTCTTTTGGGCCAGAATATTTCCATTTTTCATCAAGAGTGGGGGCTGCATTCCCCTTTTCAAACATTCCTCCTTTTAATCAAATATTTAAATGTGTTATGAAGAGCAGACACTTCACTATTATTTAGAGAAGAAAAATCTGTCTGGCAGTATGTTAGGAATATCAATAAGCCACTCCCGACTACACTTTTCCAACAACATAACCTCAGATTTTTATTTCACAATATAATACTAAATTTCCATGGAAGTCCAGACGGTCACTCATCAACAACAATTAAACATGAGAGCAAGAATGTCCCATGTGTGAATTATGTGTCAGTGCTAATTTTTTGTAATTTTGCCTTTATTCAATGCATTTCAATGGTTTACTCTTTAGAAAATGTTGTGCTTTGTATAATTTTGTAGAATTTTACTGCAGCAAGAATAATAATCTCAACAATAAAGTGTTACTTGATGGGCTCAATTTTGTACCAATTGTCCATATTGTTCAAGGCATAACTCCAATTTGTTTGGTTTGCAGTCTGAAGTGTTTACAAACACTGTGGTTTAGGAATGCTCGTCATTGTCACACTTTTGGGTTATAAACTAGAGGCAGTTTCGGCCTGGTAACTTTATAATCTCAAACATGAACTCTTCTCTTACAGCAGAGACCAGCTATGAGAGCAATTAAGTATGAAATGATAACAGCTGTATGTGAAAATAAAGACGGGAAAATAGCTGGTGAATAAAGACCAAAATACCTGAGGGTGCTTTTCACATTTTTTTCTTTTTCACTAGGTAATCTGCAGATTCGGTACAACCTCGGGGGCACCAAAGAGCCATATAACATTGACATTGACCACAGAAACATGGCCAATGGCCAGCCCCACACTGTTAATGTCACACGGAACGGGCGGGACATTGTACTGCAGGTAAGTTGCTTGGTTCCATCACTCGTATCTTGCAGCGGTTTTTGTTGGTTTTTTTTTGATGGGTCTCCAGTCCTCTGAAAAGATTGGTGCTATTTAGAAAATAAAAAGTACAGTAGATGGGTTCTGCCTGCAGATCACACTCCTAGGAGTTAATAAAAGCTATTCACTCCCTCTGTGGTATCAACTCATGTTGTTCTGAAATCCTCATTTTAGTGTGATGACAGCTGGGCTAATACAGGTGTCACTGTAGATGCTCGAGGGCATCACAGACATCTGGGCTGATAGATATTGTGGGACTTAGGATAAACCTGTGCCATTCTGGAGCAGCAGCTGGAAGCCAGGAGGGATACCCTACAGCATCCTAAATGGTAGTGAAGCCTGATGCAAATAATATCATTCTGTAAGTCCTGAGTCTGCAAATGGGGATGTCTTTAAATTTAAATTTACCCTGCAGTCCAGTGAAATTGCAAGAGCTGTTTTGCAAAAATGAGCAGATGCTTAAGTGTTTGTGTGACATAAGCCTGGGACAGAGAGCACTGTTGAAGGCACATATCTCTGGCTTACTTAGGTTTTGGTATGGCACAGGTATGAACTTCATCTCTCCATATATCTCAGTTTACAAAACTTTGAGATAGTCTAATGCTATTTATAACACTATAAATAGAGGGGAAATGCTGCAAGAAGCAGTCAGTGTTTCCAGGCAGCCTCCTCTCTGAGGTCACCACAGAACTCTCTTTTCATTTCCTGGTTGTCACATCTGCAAACATGGAGATTGTGAGCAGGGTATAAGAACAGTTTTGTTGGCAGGAGAGTCAGGTGGATGGGAGACATTAATCTGGATTTGTTAGTTCAGAAGAAGCAGACCAAAACCAGCAACAAATGAAATATAAAAAGAAGAAGTTTCCTTGGGAACCAAGCCAAAAGGTGAAGGATGGTAGTCATCACAGTATTATGTAACTGAATATTAAAATAAATCCTTGACAATTATTGTTTCAAAGTATCAAAAGGAAACTTTTCAGTGCATTACAATATCATTTGACTGAGGCTCACAATACTCAGAATAACACTGAATGCATTGAAGTAGAATTGTCACAAAATTATTCACAATAGCAAACAACCTAAAAAATTCCAAACAACCTAAAAATATATATAGGTGGTACATCCAAACTCTTTTCAGGCTTTTGGAGGTTCAGAGGGGTATATATTGATGTGTGTGTCTGTCTTGCATGCTGTTGCATCTATTTCTCCTACAGCTAGATGGAAATAAAGGAAGACCTATAGTTTGGTGTCCCTCTGGTGTTAAATGCTTTTATTTTGGGGAAGTATGGCATATGGGGAAGTATGGCAGTATGGAGTCCTAGCTGGCTGATTTAGGAAGCTGTAAAACTAAATAAATTACATTCCAAAGGGATCAGATGAGATACCTTGCCCAGTTGGAAATTATGTACACAGTTAAATGTTCCAGCCTTGCATCAATTCACCTGAACTTGATTCCCAACAATTCTTTCCCAGTGTTTTGACACCACTGCCTGTCTAGAACTTTGAAGAGTCAGAAACATTTTGGTTAGTGCTGCTCTGCTGGGGTAAAAAAATTTTAATCTGTTCAATGTGCCTAAAACTGATTAATGTAGCCAGAAAGCAAATTCATTTGAGACTTATTACATGAGCAAATCTGTCTGATGTACATGCAAGAATAGGGAAAGAAGGGTTCCATACAAAGCAAATCCAGAAATCCTATTCCTACTGTATCAAATTTTGTTTGACCTCTGTAAGTTTATTTTATTACTTATCTGCTTACCTTCTGTAAATGAGAGAAATTATGTGGACAGAAATGAATCTGCTAAGTAGATTGTTCACTTGGAAATGACTCCTGTTCAAAAATGAACTCCTCCCAGTGTTTGAAAATACAGAAGTTATAAATACAGTTTTTCTCAGTATTCAGAGGACAAATCATAAAGTATGAGTTTTCTCTTGCAGATCTGAGCTATGAACATTTGAGTAGACTTTTATTTCCTGCTAAATCCTTCACCAACCTGATGAGCAGCTGGTTTGCTTGCTTTTAAAGAAGACAGCTTGCTTGCCAGGTGCTGTTGCTCACACTTCCACATCTCTACAGGGCATAAAAGTGTCACAAGAAGGATTTATTTCTCATCAAAGCTTCAATTCAAGAGCACTCGGTATTTTTGAGATCTTAACAGCAAGTTCATACTTAGAGTACCTGTCTTTCTAACTTACTGTAATAACCCTGTAGTGCCAGAGTGATTTAAAAAATCTGAAGCCAGACAATAAATTGGTACCATATGAGCTGTGTGAATCAGAGTTTTATCATGATTCTTGAGTTTCACTTACATATAAATATGAAAAAAGACTCTTTAGTGAACTCTATGAGACTTCACCTTATACTGGCAGACGAAAGGCCACTGATTACTTACATAAAATCAGAATTTGAGGTGGGGTTTGAAATCAATATATCCACAATACTATATGTCCACAAGGTAACAAAATAAATTCAAGAACAAATATTTATTGTGAATTGCTTTTGTTATAATTGTATCCCTATTCCTAACATACCATGGCAGTCAAGACTGAAGGTAGTAGCAAAGGCTCTGTCAAATAGTTTTTATATTTCAGTTTTATACATTCACTGACTGGAGACAAATCAATAGCTATACATTAAATAACAGGCTCTCAATTGTGTTGCCAGTGGTTTCTCAAGGATAACATTAAGGATATACAGTCAATTTACATGTCAGAAAAAGCAAATTATATAAATTCAGGGACAAAGATATGCTTATTTTCTCATTTCCATGAGGGGGACAAAATTAACATTTGATAGTAATAATTCCTCTCCCTCCCCTCTAGTAAAATATCAGATACTAGTAACCATGGCACACCTCCAAGGCTCCTTTAGTTCACCTGTGGCAAGAAAAAGCCCAGACTTTCAGATGGGGAATGCATTATTCCAAAAGATGACATTTCAAGAGCTGAGCTTTAGGTTATGGAGGGCAAGTTTTACTTTGTTTGATTTCATTAGATTTCATGCTTCAACAGGGTATTTTACATATCATAAAAACCAGATCACTCTTTACCAAGTGTTCATGGGTGATTAACACTATTCACATATCAGTAAAATCTTCTTTGAAGAAAGCCAAGGACAAAAGCTCCCTAGCAGAGGTTCTGATCCAAAGCCCATTGAAGTAAATGAAAGGCCTTCCGTGGCCTCCAGCAGGCTTTAAACTGTACCTTAAAGAACTGTAGTAGTTGTATCCTGAGTGCAAGATTTGTGCCTTCTGCCTCTTTGCATGTCCCTAGAGTAAAATCAGGATGGAATCTGGATCAGAGACTTTTATGTTCCGTTGCACAAAGGTAGATCAGCCTG